>NC_142156.1:37166936-37479436 GCF_024610735.1 Ursus americanus | reverse complement strand
TCAGTGCTGTTTGCCTCGGCTTTAACTCATGATACCAAAGAACAGTGATGATCTTAGGGCTCAGACCGTCCATGGGCACTGTTATTTCTTACAAATAAGTGAATGGCACATCCTTCACCTTGCGACAACAACGTAAGATAGAGTTAGAACATCAAGAAATATATTTCATTGGAACCCGTTTTTGCCAAATATGTCTCAATACTATGTCCTCAGCACTTGGGAACAAGTCTGCACGTGGAGAAGGACTTTCTCGTGGGAAGCCGGTTTTTGTCAAATGCGTCCCAGTGCTGTGCTCCTCTCTTTTCACTCCTGCTGCCAGAAGCCCAGGGAGGAGGGGAGGGCTTAGAACATGGCTGGGCACTGGGGTTTCTTCCAGAGAAGGGGATGGCATTTGCTTTCCCTTGCCACGACCCCTTGGGATAGGGTCTGCACCTCAGGAAAGCTGTTTCTGTGGGAAGCCGGCTATCTGCCCAATGGGCCTCAGGGCCGTGGGCCTCGGGCGTCCCTCCCGCTCCCCAGAGCACAGGGACGAGGTGAGGGGCTTAGACCATGCCTGGGCCATGTTGTTTCTTCCACCTGGGTGTGTGGCATTTTGTTGACCTGGCTACCCCCACTTGAGATAGGTTTTCCGCAGCAAGAGCATAGTGTTCGTCGGAAGCCGTTTGGGCCCCAGGGGGTCTCCGGGCTCTGTTTGTTGGGGTTGAACTCTTGCTAGCAAAACCGCCGGGAGGAGGGAAGGGCTCAGACTGTGCCTGTGCCCTGTGGTCTCTTCCAGGTCAGTGTATGGCATTTCCTTCACCTTGCCACAGGCACTGGGGAGCATGTCTGCACGTGGAGAAAGGCTTCCTCGTGGTAAGCCGGTTTCTGTCAAACGGGTCCCTGTGCTGTGCTCCTCTCTTTTCACTCCTGCTGCCAGAAGCCCAGGGACGAAGGGAGGGCTTAGAACATGGCTGGGCACTGGGGTTTCTTCCAGAGAAGGGGATGGAATTGGCTTTCCCTTGATGCACCCTTGGGATAGGGTCTGCACCTCAGGAAAGCTGTTTCCGTAGGAAGCCGGCTTTCTGCCCAACGGGCCTCAGGGCCGTGGGCCTCGGGGGTCCCTCTGGCTCCCCAGAGCACAGGGACGAGGTGAGGGGCTTAGACCATGCCTGGGCCATGTTGTTTCTTCCACCTGGGTGTGTGGCATTTTGTTGACCTGGGTACCCCACTTGGGATAGGTTTTCCTGAGCAAGAGCAAATTGTTCGTCGGAAACCGTTATTGCCCCAGGGGTCTCCGGGCTGTGTTCGTTGGGGTTGAACTCCTGCTAGCAAAACCGCCGGGTTGAGGGAAGGGTTCAGACTGTGCCTGGGCCCTGTGGTCTCTTCCAGGTCCGTGTATGGCATTTCCTTCCCCTTGCCACAGGCACCTGGGAGCATGTCTGCACGTGGAGAAAGACTTTCCCGTGGGAAGCCGGTTTCTATCAAGGGGCCCAGTGCTGTGCTCCTCTCTTTTCACTCCTGCTGCCAGAAGCCCAGGGAGGATGGGAGGGCTTAGAACATGGCTGGGCACTGTGGTTTCTTCCAGAGAAGGGGATGGCATTTGCTTTACCTTGCCACAACCACTTGGTATAGGGTCTGCACCTCAGGAAAACTGTTTCCGTGGGAAGCCGGCTTTTTGCAAAGGGGTCTCAGGGCCGTGAGCCTCGGGTGTCCCTCCGGCTCCCCAAAGCACAGGGACGAGGTGAGGGGCTTAGACCATGCCTGGGCAATGTTGTTTCTTACACCTGGGTGTGTGGCATTTTGTTGAGCTGGCTACCCCCACTTGGGATAGGTGTTCCACAGCAAGCACCTAATGTTCGTCGGAAGCCGTTTTTGCCCCAGGGGTCTCCGGGCTGTGTTCGTTGGGGTTGAACTCATGCTAGCAAAACCGCCGGGTTGAGGGAAGGGTTCAGACTGTGCCTGGGCCCTGTGGTCTCTTCCAGGTCAGTGTATGGCATTTCCTTCCCCTTGCCACAGGCACCTGGGAGCATGTCTGCACGTGGAGAAAGACTTTCCCGTGGGAAGCCGGTTTTTGTCAAACGGGTCCCAGTGCTCTGCTCCTCTCTTTTCACTCCTGCTGCCAGAAGCCCAGGGAGGATGGGAGGGCTTAGAACATGGCTGGGCACTGTGGTTTCTTCCAGAGAAGTGGAGGGCATTGGCTTTACCTTGCCACAACCACTTGTGAGAGGGTCCGCACCTCAGGAAAACTGTTTCCGTGGGAAGCCGGCTTTTTGCAAAGGGGTCTCAGGGCCGTGGGCCTCGGCTGTCCCTCCAGCTCCCCAAAGCACAGGGAAGAGGTGAGGGGCTTAGACCATGCCTGGGCAATGTTGTTTCTTACACCTGGGTGTGTGGCATTTTGTTGAGCTGGCTACCCCCACTTGGGATAGGTGTTCCACAGCAAGCACATATTGTTCGTCGGAAGCCGTTTTTGCCCCAGGGGTCTCCGGGCTGTGTTCGTTGGGCTTGAACTCCTGCTAGCAAAACCGCCGGGTTGAGGGAAGGGTTCAGACTATGCCTGGGCCCTGTGGTCTCTTCCAGGTCAGTGTATGGCATTTCCTTCCCCTTGCCACAGGCACCTGGGAGCATGTCTGCACGTGGAGAAAGACTTTCCCGTGGGAAGCCGGTTTTTGTCAAATGGGTCCCAGTGCTCTGCTCCTCTCTTTTCACTCCTGCTGCCAGAAGCCCAGGGAGGATGGGAGGGCTTAGAACATGGCTGGGCACTGTGGTTTCTTCCAGAGAAGTGGAGGGCATTTGCTTTACCTTCCCACAACCACTTGGGATAGGGTCTGCACCTCAGGAAAACTGTTTCCGTGGGAAGCCGGCTTTTTGCAAAGGGGTCTCAGGGCCGTGGGCCTCGGGTGTCCCTCCGGCTCCCCAAAGCACAGGGACGAGGTGAGGGGCTTAGACCATGCCTGGGCAATGTTGTTTCTTACACCTGGGTGTGTGGCATTTTGTTGAGCTGGCTACCCCCACTTGGGATAGGTGTTCCACAGCAAGCACCTATTGTTCGTCGGAAGCCGTTTTTGCCCCACGGGTCTCCGGGCTGTGTTCGTTGGGCTTGAACTCCTGCTCGCAAAACCGCCGGGTTGAGGGAAGGGTTCAGGCAGTGCCTGGGCCCTGTGGTCTCTTCCAGGTCAGTGTATGGCATTTCCTTCCCCTTGCCACAGGCACCTGGGAGCATGTCTGCACGTGGAGAAAGACTTTCCCGTGGGAGGCCGGTTTTTGTCAAACGGGTCCCAGTGCTCTGCTCCTCTCTTTTCACTCCTGCTGCCAGAAGCCCAGGGAGGATGGGTGGGCTTAGAACATGGCTGGGCACTGGGGTTTCTTCCAGAGAAGTGGAGGGCATTTGCTTTACCTTGCCACAACCACTTGGGATAGGGTCTGCACCTCAGGAAAACTGTTTCCGTGGGAAGCTGGCTTTTTGCAAAGGGGCCTCAGGGCCGTGGGCCTCGGGTGTCCCTCCGGCTCCCCAAAGCACAGGGACGAGGTGAGGGGCTTAGACCATGCCTGGGCAATGTTGTTTCTTACACCTGGGTGTGTGGCATTTTGTTGAGCTGGCTACCCCCACTTGGGATAGGTGTTCCACAGCAAGCACCTATTGTTCGTCGGAAGCCGTTTTTGCCCCAGGGGTCTCCGGGCTGTGTTCGTTGGGCTTGAACTCCTGCTAGCAAAACCGCCGGGTTGAGGGAAGTGTTCAGACTGTGCCTGGGCCCTGTGGTCTCTTCCAGGTCAGTGTATGGCATTTCCTTCCCCTTGCCACAGGCACCTGGGAGCATGTCTGCACGTGGAGAAAGACTTTCCCGTGGGAAGCCGGTTTTTGTCAAGCTGGTCCCAGTGCTCTGCTCCTCTCTTTTCACTCCTGCTTCCAGAAGCCCATGGAGGATGGGTGGGCTTAGAACATGGCTGGGCACTGGGGTTTCTTCCAGAGAAGTGGAGGGCATTTGCTTTACCTTGCCACAACCACTTGGGATAGGGTCTGCACTTCAGGAACACTGTTTCCGTGGGAAGCCGGCTTTTTGCAAAGGGGTCTCAGGGCCGTGGGCCTCGGGTGTCCCTCCGGCTCCCCAAAGCACAGGGACGAGGTGAGGGGCTTAAACCATGCCTGGGCAATGTTGTTTCTTACACCTGGGTGTGTGGCATTTTGTTGAGCTGGCTACCCCCACTTGGGGTAGGTGTTCCACAGCAAGCACCTATTGTTCGTCAGAAGCCGTTTTTGCCCCAGGGGTCTCCGGGCTGTGTTCGTTGGGCTTGAACTCCTGCTAGCAAAACCGCCGGGTTGAGGGAAGGGTTCAGACTGTGCCTGGGCCCTGTGGTCTCTTCCAGGTCAGTGTATGGCATTTACTTCTCCTTGCCACAGGCACCTGGGAGCATGTCTTCACGTGCAGAAAGACTTTCCCGTGGGAAGCCGGTTTTTGTCAAACGGGTCCCTGTGCTCTGCTCCTCTCTTTTCACTCCTGCTGCCAGAAGCCCAGGGAGGATGGGAGGGCTTAGAACATGGCTGGGCACTGTGGTTTCTTCCAGAGAAGTGGAGGGCATTGGCTTTACCTTGCCACAACCACTTGGGAGAGGGTCTACACCTCAGGAAAACTGTCTCCGTGGGAAGCCGGCTTTTTGCAAAGGGGTCTCAGGGCCGTGGGCCTCGGGTGTCCCTCCGGCTCCCCAAAGCACAGGGACGAGGTGAGGGGCTTAGACCATGCCTGGGCAATGTTGTTTCTTACACCTGGGTGTGTGGCATTTTGTTGAGCTGGCTACCCCCACTTGGGATAGGTGTTCCACAGCAAGCACCTATTGTTCGTCGGAAGCCGTTTTTGCCCCAGGGGTCTCCGGGCTGTGTTCGTTGGGCTTGAACTCCTGCTAGCAAAACCGCCGGGTTGAGGGAAGGGTTCAGACTATGCCTGGGCCCTGTGGTCTCTTCCAGGTCAGTGTATGGCATTTCCTTCCCCTTGCCACAGGCACCTGGGAGCATGTCTGCACGTGGAGAAAGACTTTCCCGTGGGAAGCCGGTTTTGTCAAACGGGTCCCAGTGCTCTGCTCCTCTCTTTTCACTCCTGCTGCCAGCAGCCCAGGGAAGATGGGAGGGCTTAGAACATGGCTGGGCACTGTGGTTTCTTCCAGAGAATTGGAGGGCATTTGCTTTACCTTGCCACAACCACTTGTGAGAGGGTCTGCACCTCAGGAAAACTGTTTCCGTGGGAAGCTGGCTTTTTGCAAAGGGGTCTCAGGGCCGTGGGCATCGGGTGTCCCTCCGGCTCCCCAAAGCACAGGGACGAGGTGAGGGGCTTAGACCATGCCTGGGCAATGTTCTTTCTTACACCTGGGTGTGTAGCATTTTGTTGAGCTGGCTACCCCCACTTGGGATAGGTGTTCCACAGCAAGCACCTATTGTTCGTCGGAAGCCGTTTTTGCACCAGGGGTCTCCGGGCTGTATTCGTTGGGCTTGAACTCCTGCTAGCAAAACCGCCGGGTTGAGGGAAGGGTTCAGACTATGCCTGGGCCCTGTGGTCTCTTCCAGGTCAGTGTATGGCATTTCCTTCCCCTTGCCACAGGCACCTGGGAGCATGTCTGCACGTGGAGAAAGACTTTCCCGTGGGAAGCCGGTTTTGTCAAACGGGTCCCAGTGCTGTGCTCCTCTCTTTTCACTCCTGCTGCCAGAAGCCCAGGGAGGATGGGAGGGCTTAGAACATGGCTGGGCACTGTGGTTTCTTCCAGAGAAGGGGATGGCATTTGCTTTACCTTGCCACAACCACTTGGTATAGGGTCTGCACCTCAGGAAAACTGTTTCCGTGGGAAGCCGGCTTTTTGCAAAGGGGTCTCAGGGCCGTGAGCCTCGGGTGTCCCTCCGGCTCCCCAAAGCACAGGGACGAGGTGAGGGGCTTAGACCATGCCTGGGCAATGTTGTTTCTTACACCTGGGTGTGTGGCATTTTGTTGAGCTGGCTACCCCCACTTGGGATAGGTGTTCCACAGCAAGCACCTATTGTTCGTCGGAAGCCGTTTTTGCCCCAGGGGTCTCCGGGCTGTGTTCGTTGGGCTTGAACTCCTGCTAGCAAAACCGCCGGGTTGAGGGAAGGGTTCAGACTATGCCTGGGCCCTGTGGTCTCTTCCAGGTCAGTGTATGGCATTTCCTTCCCCTTGCCACAGGCACCTGGGAGCATGTCTGCACGTGGAGAAAGACTTTCCCGTGGGAAGCCGGTTTTGTCAAACGGGTCCCAGTGCTCTGCTCCTCTCTTTTCACTCCTGCTGCCAGCAGCCCAGGGAAGATGGGAGGGCTTAGAACATGGCTGGGCACTGTGGTTTCTTCCAGAGAATTGGAGGGCATTTGCTTTACCTTGCCACAACCACTTGTGAGAGGGTCTGCACCTCAGGAAAACTGTTTCCGTGGGAAGCCGGCTTTTTGCAAAGGGGTCTCAGGGCCGTGGGCATCGGGTGTCCCTCCGGCTCCCCAAAGCACAGGGACGAGGTGAGGGGCTTAGACCATGCCTGGGCAATGTTCTTTCTTACACCTGGGTGTGTAGCATTTTGTTGAGCTGGCTACCCCCACTTGGGATAGGTGTTCCACAGCAAGCACCTATTGTTCGTCGGAAGCCGTTTTTGCACCAGGGGTCTCCGGGCTGTATTCGTTGGGCTTGAACTCCTGCTAGCAAAACCGCCGGGTTGAGGGAAGGTTTCAGACTATGCCTGGGCCCTGTGGTCTCTTCCAGGTCAGTGTATGGCATTTCCTTCCCCTTGCCACAGGCACCTGGGAGCATGTCTGCACGTGGAGAAAGACTTTCCCGTGGGAAGCCGGTTTTGTCAAACGGGTCCCAGTGCTCTGCTCCTCTCTTTTCACTCCTGCTGCCAGCAGCCCAGGGAAGATGGGAGGGCTTAGAACATGGCTGGGCACTGTGGTTTCTTCCAGAGAATTGGAGGGCATTTGCTTTACCTTGCCACAACCACTTGTGAGAGGGTCTGCACCTCAGGAAAACTGTTTCCGTGGGAAGCTGGCTTTTTGCAAAGGGGTCTCAGGGCCGTGGGCATCGGGTGTCCCTCCGGCTCCCCAAAGCACAGGGACGAGGTGAGGGGCTTAGACCATGCCTGGGCAATGTTCTTTCTTACACCTGGGTGTGTAGCATTTTGTTGAGCTGGCTACCCCCACTTGGGATAGGTGTTCCACAGCAAGCACCTATTGTTCGTCGGAAGCCGTTTTTGCACCAGGGGTCTCCGGGCTGTATTCGTTGGGCTTGAACTCCTGCTAGCAAAACCGCCGGGTTGAGGGAAGGTTTCAGACTATGCCTGGGCCCTGTGGTCTCTTCCAGGTCAGTGTATGGCATTTCCTTCCCCTTGCCACAGGCACCTGGGAGCATGTCTGCACGTGGAGAAAGACTTTCCCGTGGGAAGCCGGTTTTGTCAAACGGGTCCCAGTGCTGTGCTCCTCTCTTTTCACTCCTGCTGCCAGAAGCCCAGGGAGGATGGGAGGGCTTAGAACATGGCTGGGCACTGTGGTTTCTTCCAGAGAAGGGGATGGCATTGGCTTTACCTTGCCACAACCACTTGGGAGAGGGTCTGCACCTCAGGAAAACTGTTTCCGTGGGAAGCCGGCTTTTTGCAAAGGGGTCTCAGGGCCGTGGGCCTCGGCTGTCCCTCCGGCTCCCCAAAGCACAGGGACGAGGTGAGGGGCTTAGACCATGGCTGGGCAATGTTCTTTCTTACACCTGGGTGTGTAGCATTTTGTTGAGCTGGCTACCCCCACTTGGGATAGTTGTTTCACAGCAAGCACCTATTGTTCGTCGGAAGCCGTTTTTGCCCCAGGGGTCTCCGGGCTGTGTTCGTTGGGGTTGAACTCCTGCTAGCAAAACCGCCGGGTTGAGGGAAGGGTTCAGACTGTGCCTGGGCCCTGTGGTCTCTTCCAGGTCAGTGTATGGCATTTCCTTCCCCTTGCCACAGGCACCTGGGATCATGTCTGCTCGTGGAGAAAGGCTTTCCCGTGGGAAGCCAGTTTTTGTCAAACGGGTCCCAGTGCTCTGCTCCTCTCTTTTCACTCCTGCTGCCAGAAGCCCAGGGAGGATGGGAGGGCTTAGAACATGGCTGGGCACTGTGGTTTCTTCCAGAGAAGTGGAGGGCATTGGCTTTACCTTGCCACAACCACTTGTGAGAGGCTCTGCACCTCAGGGAAACTGTTTCCGTGGGAAGCCGGCTTTTTGCAAAGGGGTCTCAGGGCCGTGGGCCTCGGGTGTCCCTCCGGCTCCCCAAAGCACAGGGACGAGGTGAGGGGCTTAGACCATGGCTGGACAATGTTGTTTCTTACACCTGGGTGTGTGGCATTTTGTTGAGCTGGCTACCCCCACTTGGGATAGGTGTTCCACAGCAAGCACCTATTGTTCGTCGGAAGCCGTTATTGCCCCAGGGGTCTCCGGGCTGTGTTCGTTGGGGTTGAACTCCTGCTAGCAAAACCGCCGGGTTGAGGGAAGGGTTCAGACTGTGCCTGGGCCCTGTGGTCTCTTCCAGGTCAGTGTATGGCATTTCCTTCCCCTTGCCACAGGCACCTGGGAGCATGTCTGCACGTGGAGAAAGACTTTCCCGTGGGAAGCCGGTTTTTGTCAAACGGGTCCCAGTGCTCTGCTCCTCTCTTTTCACTCCTGCTGCCAGAAGCCCAGGGAGGATGGGAGGCCTTAGAACATGCCTGGGCACTGTGGTTACTTCCAGAGAAGTGGAGGGCATTTGCATTACCTTTCCACAACCACTTGGGATAGGGTCTGCACCTCAGGAAAACTGTTTCGGTGGGAAGCCGGCTTTTTGCAAAGGGGTCTCAGGGCCGTGGGCATCGGGTGTCCCTCCGGCTCCCCAAAGCACAGGGACGAGGTGAGGGGCTTAGACCATGCCTGGGCAATGTTGTTTCCTACACCTCGGTGTGTGGCATTTTGTTGAGCTGGCTACCCCCACTTGGGATAGGTGTTCCACAGCAAGCACCTAATGTTCGTCGGAAGCCGTTTTTGCACCAGGGGTCTCCGGGCTGTGTTCGTTGGGCTTGAACTCCTGCTAGCAAAACCGCCGGGTTGAGGGAAGGGTTCAGACTGTGCCTGGGCACTGTGGTCTCTTCCAGGTCAGTGTATGGCATTTCCTTCCCCTTGCCACAGGCACCTGGGAGCATGTCTGCACGTGGAGAAAGACTTTCCCGTGGGAAGCCGGTTTTGTCAAACGGGTCCCAGTGCTCTGCTCCTCTCTTTTCACTCCTGCTGCCAGAAGCCCAGGGAGGATGGGAGGGCTTAGAATATGGCTGGGCACTGTGGTTTCTTCCAGAGAAGTGGAGGGCATTTGCTTTACCTTGACACAACCACTTGTGAGAGGGTCTGCACCTCAGGAAAACTGTTTCCGTGGGAAGCCGGCTTTTTTCAAAGGGGTCTCAGGGCCGTGGGCCTCGGCTGTCCCTCCGGCTCCCCAAACCACAGGGACGAGGTGAGGGGCTTAGACCATGCCTGGGCAATGTTGTTTCTTACACCTGGGTGTGTGGCATTTTGTTGAGCTGGCTACCCCCACTTGGGATAGGTGTTCCACAGCAAGCACCTATTGTTCGTCGGAAGCCGTTTTTGCCCCAGGGGTCTCCGGGCTGTGTTCGTTGGGCTTGAACTCCTGCTAGCAAAACCGCCGGGTTGAGGGAAGTGTTCAGACTGTGCCTGGGCCCTGTGGTCTCTTCCAGGTCAGTGTATGGCATTTCCTTCCCCTTGCCACAGGCACCTGGGAGCATGTCTGCACGTGGAGAAAGACTTTCCCGTGGGAAGCCGGTTTTTGTCAAGCTGGTCCCAGTGCTCTGCTCCTCTCTTTTCACTCCTGCTGCCAGAAGCCCAGGGAGGATGGGTGGGCTTAGAACATGGCTGGGCACTGGGGTTTCTTCCAGAGAAGTGGAGGGCATTTGCTTTACCTTGCCACAACCACTTGGGATAGGGTCTGCACTTCAGGAACACTGTTTCCGTGGGAAGCCCGCTTTTTGCAAAGGGGTCTCAGGGCCGTGGGCCTCGGGTGTCCCTCCGGCTCCCCAAAGCACAGGGACGAGGTGAGGGGCTTAGACCATGCCTGGGCAATGTTGTTTCTTACACCTGGGTGTGTGGCATTTTGTTGAGCTGGCTACCCCCACTTGGGGTAGGTGTTCCACAGCAAGCACCTATTGTTCGTCAGAAGCCGTTTTTGCCCCAGGGGTCTCCGGGCTGTGTTCGTTGGGCTTGAACTCCTGCTAGCAAAACCGCCGGGTTGAGGGAAGGGTTCAGACTGTGCCTGGGCCCTGTGGTCTCTTCCAGGTCAGTGTATGGCATTTACTTCTCCTTGCCACAGGCACCTGGGAGCATGTCTGCACGTGGAGAAAGACTTTCCCGTGGGAAGCCGGTTTTTGTCAAATGGGTCCCTGTGCTCTGCTCCTCTCTTTTCACTCCTGCTGCCAGAAGCCCAGGGAGGATGGGAGGGCTTAGAACATGGCTGGGCACTGTGGTTTCTTCCAGAGAAGTGGAGGGCATTGGCTTTACCTTGCCACAACCACTTGGGAGAGGGTCTACACCTCAGGAAAACTGTCTCCGTGGGAAGCCGGCTTTTTGCAAAGGGGTCTCAGGGCCGTGGGCCTCGGGTGTCCCTCCGGCTCCCCAAAGCACAGGGACGAGGTGAGGGGCTTAGACCATGCCTGGGCAATGTTGTTTCTTACACCTGGGTGTGTGGCATTTTGTTGAGCTGGCTACCCCCACTTGGGATAGGTGTTCCACAGCAAGCACCTATTGTTCGTCGGAAGCCGTTTTTGCACCAGGGGTCTCCGGGCTGTATTCGTTGGGCTTGAACTCCTGCTAGCAAAACCGCCGGGTTGAGGGAAGGTTTCAGACTATGCCTGGGCCCTGTGGTCTCTTCCAGGTCAGTGTATGGCATTTCCTTCCCCTTGCCACAGGCACCTGGGAGCATGTCTGCACGTGGAGAAAGACTTTCCCGTGGGAAGCCGGTTTTGTCAAACGGGTCCCAGTGCTCTGCTCCTCTCTTTTCACTCCTGCTGCCAGAAGCCCAGGGAGGATGGGAGGGCTTAGAACATGGCTGGGCACTGTGGTTTCTTCCAGAGAAGTGGAGGGCATTGGCTTTACCTTGCCACAACCACTTGGGAGAGGGTCTGCACCTCAGGAAAACTGTTTCGGTGGGAAGCCGGCTTTTTGCAAAGGGGTCTCAGGGCCGTGGGCATCGGGTGTCCCTCCGGCTCCCCAAAGCACAGGGACGAGGTGAGGGGCTTAGACCATGCCTGGGCAATGTTGTTTCCTACACCTCGGTGTGTGGCATTTTGTTGAGCTGGCTACCCCCACTTGGGATAGGTGTTCCACAGCAAGCACCTAATGTTCGTCGGAAGCCGTTTTTGCACCAGGGGTCTCCGGGCTGTGTTCGTTGGGCTTGAACTCCTGCTAGCAAAACCGCCGGGTTGAGGGAAGGGTTCAGACTGTGCCTGGGCACTGTGGTCTCTTCCAGGTCAGTGTATGGCATTTCCTTCCCCTTGCCACAGGCACCTGGGAGCATGTCTGCACGTGGAGAAAGACTTTCCCGTGGGAAGCCGGTTTTGTCAAACGGGTCCCAGTGCTCTGCTCCTCTCTTTTCACTCCTGCTGCCAGAAGCCCAGGGAGGATGGGAGGGCTTAGAATATGGCTGGGCACTGTGGTTTCTTCCAGAGAAGTGGAGGGCATTTGCTTTACCTTGACACAACCACTTGTGAGAGGGTCTGCACCTCAGGAAAACTGTTTCCGTGGGAAGCCGGCTTTTTTCAAAGGGGTCTCAGGGCCGTGGGCCTCGGCTGTCCCTCCGGCTCCCCAAACCACAGGGACGAGGTGAGGGGCTTAGACCATGCCTGGGCAATGTTGTTTCTTACACCTGGGTGTGTGGCATTTTGTTGAGCTGGCTACCCCCACTTGGGATAGGTGTTCCACAGCAAGCACCTATTGTTCGTCGGAAGCCGTTTTTGCCCCAGGGGTCTCCGGGCTGTGTTCGTTGGGCTTGAACTCCTGCTAGCAAAACCGCCGGGTTGAGGGAAGTGTTCAGACTGTGCCTGGGCCCTGTGGTCTCTTCCAGGTCAGTGTATGGCATTTCCTTCCCCTTGCCACAGGCACCTGGGAGCATGTCTGCACGTGGAGAAAGACTTTCCCGTGGGAAGCCGGTTTTTGTCAAGCTGGTCCCAGTGCTCTGCTCCTCTCTTTTCACTCCTGCTGCCAGAAGCCCAGGGAGGATGGGTGGGCTTAGAACATGGCTGGGCACTGGGGTTTCTTCCAGAGAAGTGGAGGGCATTTGCTTTACCTTGCCACAACCACTTGGGATAGGGTCTGCACTTCAGGAACACTGTTTCCGTGGGAAGCCCGCTTTTTGCAAAGGGGTCTCAGGGCCGTGGGCCTCGGGTGTCCCTCCGGCTCCCCAAAGCACAGGGACGAGGTGAGGGGCTTAGACCATGCCTGGGCAATGTTGTTTCTTACACCTGGGTGTGTGGCATTTTGTTGAGCTGGCTACCCCCACTTGGGGTAGGTGTTCCACAGCAAGCACCTATTGTTCGTCAGAAGCCGTTTTTGCCCCAGGGGTCTCCGGGCTGTGTTCGTTGGGCTTGAACTCCTGCTAGCAAAACCGCCGGGTTGAGGGAAGGGTTCAGACTGTGCCTGGGCCCTGTGGTCTCTTCCAGGTCAGTGTATGGCATTTACTTCTCCTTGCCACAGGCACCTGGGAGCATGTCTGCACGTGGAGAAAGACTTTCCCGTGGGAAGCCGGTTTTTGTCAAATGGGTCCCTGTGCTCTGCTCCTCTCTTTTCACTCCTGCTGCCAGAAGCCCAGGGAGGATGGGAGGGCTTAGAACATGGCTGGGCACTGTGGTTTCTTCCAGAGAAGTGGAGGGCATTGGCTTTACCTTGCCACAACCACTTGGGAGAGGGTCTACACCTCAGGAAAACTGTCTCCGTGGGAAGCCGGCTTTTTGCAAAGGGGTCTCAGGGCCGTGGGCCTCGGGTGTCCCTCCGGCTCCCCAAAGCACAGGGACGAGGTGAGGGGCTTAGACCATGCCTGGGCAATGTTGTTTCTTACACCTGGGTGTGTGGCATTTTGTTGAGCTGGCTACCCCCACTTGGGATAGGTGTTCCACAGCAAGCACCTATTGTTCGTCGGAAGCCGTTTTTGCCCCAGGGGTCTCCGGGCTGTGTTCGTTGGGGTTGAACTCCTGCTAGCAAAACCGCCGGGTTGAGGGAAGGGTTCAGACTATGCCTGGGCCCTGTGGTCTCTTCCAGGTCAGTGTATGGCATTTCCTTCCCCTTGCCACAGGCACCTGGGAGCATGTCTGCACGTGGAGAAAGACTTTCCCGTGGGAAGCCGGTTTTGTCAAACGGGTCCCAGTGCTCTGCTCCTCTCTTTTCACTCCTGCTGCCAGAAGCCCAGGGAAGATGGGAGGGCTTAGAACATGGCTGGGCACTGTGGTTTCTTCCAGAGAATTGGAGGGCATTTGCTTTACCTTGCCACAACCACTTGTGAGAGGGTCTGCACCTCAGGAAAACTGTTTCCGTGGGAAGCCGGCTTTTTGCAAAGGGGTCTCAGGGCCGTGGGCATCGGGTGTCCCTCCGGCTCCCCAAAGCACAGGGACGAGGTGAGGGGCTTAGACCATGCCTGGGCAATGTTGTTTCTTACACCTGGGTGTGTAGCATTTTGTTGAGCTGGCTACCCCCACTTGGGATAGGTGTTCCACAGCAAGCACCTATTGTTCGTCGGAAGCCGTTTTTGCACCAGGGGTCTCCGGGCTGTATTCGTTGGGCTTGAACTCCTGCTAGCAAAACCGCCGGGTTGAGGGAAGGTTTCAGACTATGCCTGGGCCCTGTGGTCTCTTCCAGGTCAGTGTATGGCATTTCCTTCCCCTTGCCACAGGCACCTGGGAGCATGTCTGCACGTGGAGAAAGACTTTCCCGTGGGAAGCCGGTTTTGTCAAACGGGTCCCAGTGCTCTGCTCCTCTCTTTTCACTCCTGCTGCCAGAAGCCCAGGGAGGATGGGAGGGCTTAGAACATGGCTGGGCACTGTGGTTTCTTCCAGAGAAGTGGAGGGCATTGGCTTTACCTTGCCACAACCACTTGGGAGAGGGTCTGCACCTCAGGAAAACTGTTTCCGTGGGAAGCCGGCTTTTTGCAAAGGGGTCTCAGGGCCGTGGGCCTCGGCTGTCCCTCCGGCTCCCCAAAGCACAGGGACGAGGTGAGGGGCTTAGACCATGGCTGGGCAATGTTCTTTCTTACACCTGGGTGTGTGGCATTTTGTTGAGCTGGCTACCCCCACTTGGGATAGTTGTTTCACAGCAAGGACCTATTGTTCGTCGGAAGCCGTTTTTACCCCAGGGGTCTCCGGGCTGTATTCGTTGGGGTTGAACTCCTGCTAGCAAAACCGCCGGGTTGAGGGATGGTTTCAGACTATGCCTGGGCCCTGTGGTCTCTTCCAGGTCAGTGTATGGCATTTCCTTCCCCTTGCCACAGGCACCTGGGAGCATGTCTGCACGTGGAGAAAGACTTTCCCGTAGGAAGCCGGTTTTGTCAAACGGGTCCCAGTGCTCTGCTCCTCTCTTTTCACTCCTGCTGCCAGAAGCCCAGGGAAGATGGGAGGGCTTAGAACATGGCTGGGCACTGTGGTTTCTTCCAGAGAAGTGGAGGGCATTGGCTTTACCTTGCCACAACCACTTGGGAGAGGGTCTGCACCTCAGGAAAACTGTTTCCGTGGGAAGCCGGCTTTTTGCAAAGGGGTCTCAGGGCCGTGGGCCTCGGCTGTCCCTCCGGCTCCCCAAAGCACAGGGACGAGGTGAGGGGCTTAGACCATGCCTGGGCAATGTTGTTTCTTACACCTGGGTGTGTGGCATTTTGTTGAGCTGGCTACCCCCACTTGGGGTAGGTGTTCCACAGCAAGCACCTATTGTTCGTCGGAAGCCGTTTTTGCCCCAGGGCTCTCCGGGCTGTGTTCGTTGGGGTTGAACTCCTGCTAGCAAAACCGCCGGGTTGAGGGAAGGGTTCAGACTGTGCCTGGGCCCTGTGGTCTCTTCCAGGTCAGTGTATGGCATTTCCTTCCCCTTGCCACAGGCACCTGGGAGCATGTCTGCACGTGGAGAAAGACTTTCCCGTGGGAAGCCGGTTTTTGTCAAACGGGTCCCAGTGCTCTGCTCCTCTCTTTTCACTCCTGCTGCCAGAAGCCCAGGGAGGATGGGAGGGCTTAGAACATGGCTGGGCACTGTGGTTTCTTCCAGAGAAGTGGAGGGCATTGGCTTTACCTTGCCACAACCACTTGGGAGAGGGTCTACACCTCAGGAAAACTGTCTCCGTGGGAAGCCGGCTTTTTGCAAAGGGGTCTCAGGGCCGTGGGCCTCGGGTGTCCCTCCGGCTCCCCAAAGCACAGGGACGAGGTGAGGGGCTTAGACCATGCCTGGGCAATGTTGTTTCTTACACCTGGGTGTATGGCATTTTGTTGAGCTGGCTACCCCCACTTGGGATAGGTGTTCCACAGCAAGCACCTATTGTTCGACGGAAGCCGTTTTTGCCCCAGGGGTCTCCGGGCTGTGTTCGTTGGGCTTGAACTCCTGCTCGCAAAACCGCCGGGTTGAGGGAAGGGTTCAGGCAGTGCCTGGGCCCTGTGGTGCCTTCCAGGTCAGTGTATGGCATTTCCTTCCCCTTGCCACAGGCACCTGGGAGCATGTCTGCACGTGGAGAAAGACTTTCCCGTGGGAGGCCGGTTTTTGTCAAACGGGTCCCAGTGCTCTGCTCCTCTCTTTTCACTCCTGCTGCCAGAAGCCGAGGGAGGATGGGTAGGCTTAGAACATGGCTGGGCACTGGGGTTTCTTCCAGAGAAGTGGAGGGCATTTGCTTTACCTTGCCACAACCACTTGGGATAGGGTCTGCACCTCAGGAAAACTGTTTCCGTGGGAAGCTGGCTTTTTGCAAAGGGGTCTCAGGGCCGTGGGCCTCGGGTGTCCCTCCGGCTCCCCAAAGCACAGGGACGAGGTGAGGGGCTTAGACCATGCCTGGGCAATGTTGTTTCTTACACCTGGGTGTGTGGCATTTTGTTGAGCTGGCTACCCCCAATTGGGATAGGTGTTCCACAGCAAGCACCTATTGTTCGTCGGAAGCCGTTTTTGCCCCAGGGGTCTCCGGGCTGTGTTCGTTGGGCTTGAACTCCTGCTAGCAAAACCGCCGGGTTGAGGGAAGGGTTCAGACTATGCCTGGGCCCTGTGGTCTCTTCCAGGTCAGTGTATGGCATTTCCTTCCCCTTGCCACAGGCACCTGGGAGCATGTCTGCACGTGGAGAAAGACTTTCCCGTGGGAAGCCGGTTTTGTCAAACGGGTCCCAGTGCTCTGCTCCTCTCTTTTCACTCCTGCTGCCAGCAGCCCAGGGAAGATGGGAGGGCTTAGAACATGGCTGGGCACTGTGGTTTCTTCCAGAGAATTGGAGGGCATTTGCTTTACCTTGCCACAACCACTTGTGAGAGGGTCTGCACCTCAGGAAAACTGTTTCCGTGGGAAGCCGGCTTTTTGCAAAGGGGTCTCAGGGCCGTGGGCATCGGGTGTCCCTCCGGCTCCCCAAAGCACAGGGACGAGGTGAGGGGCTTAGACCATGCCTGGGCAATGTTCTTTCTTACACCTGGGTGTGTAGCATTTTGTTGAGCTGGCTACCCCCACTTGGGATAGGTGTTCCACAGCAAGCACCTATTGTTCGTCGGAAGCCGTTTTTGCACCAGGGGTCTCCGGGCTGTATTCGTTGGGCTTGAACTCCTGCTAGCAAAACCGCCGGGTTGAGGGAAGGTTTCAGACTATGCCTGGGCCCTGTGGTCTCTTCCAGGTCAGTGTATGGCATTTCCTTCCCCTTGCCACAGGCACCTGGGAGCATGTCTGCACGTGGAGAAAGACTTTCCCGTGGGAAGCCGGTTTTGTCAAACGGGTCCCAGTGCTCTGCTCCTCTCTTTTCACTCCTGCTGCCAGAAGCCCAGGGAGGATGGGAGGGCTTAGAACATGGCTGGGCACTGTGGTTTCTTCCAGAGAAGTGGAGGGCATTGGCTTTACCTTGCCACAACCACTTGGGAGAGGGTCTGCACCTCAGGAAAACTGTTTCGGTGGGAAGCCGGCTTTTTGCAAAGGGGTCTCAGGGCCGTGGGCCTCGGCTGTCCCTCCGGCTCCCCAAAGCACAGGGACGAGGTGAGGGGCTTAGACCATGGCTGGGCAATGTTCTTTCTTACACCTGGGTGTGTGGCATTTTGTTGAGCTGGCTACCCCCACTTGGGATAGTTGTTTCACAGCAAGCACCTATTGTTCGTCGGAAGCCGTTTTTGCCCCAGGGGTCTCCGGGCTGTGTTCGTTGGGGTTGAACTCCTGCTAGCAAAACCGCCGGGTTGAGGGAAGGGTTCAGACTGTGCCTGGGCCCTGTGGTCTCTTCCAGGTCAGTGTATGGCATTTCCTTCCCCTTGCCACAGGCACCTGGGAGCATGTCTGCTCGTGGAGAAAGGCTTTCCCGTGGGAAGCCAGTTTTTGTCAAACGGGTCCCAGTGCTCTGCTCCTCTCTTTTCACTCCTGCTGCCAGAAGCCCAGGGAGGATGGGAGGGCTTAGAACATGGCTGGGCACTGTGGTTTCTTCCAGAGAAGTGGAGGGCATTGGCTTTACCTTGCCACAACCACTTGTGAGAGGCTCTGCACCTCAGGGAAACTGTTTCCGTGGGAAGCCGGCTTTTTGCAAAGGGGTCTCAGGGCCGTGGGCCCCGGGTGTCCCTCCGGCTCCCCAAAGCACAGGGACGAGGTGAGGGGCTTAGACCATGGCTGGACAATGTTGTTTCTTACACCTGGGTGTGTGGCATTTTGTTGAGCTGGCTACCCCCACTTGGGATAGGTGTTCCACAGCAAGCCCCTAATGTTCGTCGGAAGCCGTTTTTGCACCAGGGGTCTCCGGGCTGTGTTCGTTGGGCTTGAACTCCTGCTAGCAAAACCGCCGGGTTGAGGGAAGGGTTCAGACTGTGCCTGGGCCCTGTGGTCTCTTCCAGGTC
Source organism: Ursus americanus (assembly GCF_024610735.1). Classification (NCBI taxonomy): domain Eukaryota; kingdom Metazoa; phylum Chordata; class Mammalia; order Carnivora; family Ursidae; genus Ursus; species Ursus americanus. The sequence goes on along the minus strand of NC_142156.1, from coordinate 37,461,420 downwards.
AGTGTATGGCATTTCCTTCCCCTTGCCACAGGCACCTGGGAGCATGTCTGCACGTGGAGAAAGACTTTCCCGTGGGAGGCCGGTTTTTGTCAAGCTGGTCCCAGTGCTCTGCTCATCTCTTTTCACTCCTGCTGCCAGAAGCCCAGGGAGGATGGGTGGGCTTAGAACATGGCTGGGCACTGGGGTTTCTTCCAGAGAAGTGGAGGGCATTTGCATTACCTTGCCACAACCACTTGGGATAGGGTCTGCACCTCAGGAACACTGTTTCCGTGGTAAGCCGGCTTTTTGCAAAGGGGTCTCAGGGCCGTGGGCATCGGGTGTCCCTCCGGCTCCCCAAAGCACAGGGACGAGGTGAGGGGCTTAGACCATGCCTGGGCAATGTTGTTTCTTACACCTGGGTGTGTGGCATTTTGTTGAGCTGGCTACCCCCACTTGGGATAGGTGTTCCACAGCAAGCACCTATTGTTCGTCGGAAGCCGTTTTTGCCCCAGGGGTCTCCGGGCTGTGTTCTTTGGGCTTGAACTCCTGCTAGCAAAACCGCCGGGTTGAGGGAAGGGTTCACACTATGCCTGGGCCCTGTGGTCTCTTCCAGGTCAGTGTATGGCATTTCCTTCCCCTTGCCACAGGCACCTGGGAGCATGTCTGCACGTGGAGACTTTCCCGTGGGAAGCCGGTTTTGTCAAACGGGTCCCAGTGCTCTGCTCCTCTCTTTTCACTCCTGCTGCCAGAAGCCCAGGGAGGATGGGAGGGCTTAGAATATGGCTGGGCACTGTGGTTTCTTCCAGAGAAGTGGAGGGCATTTGCTTTACCTTGACACAACCACTTGTGAGAGGGTCTGCACCTCAGGAAAACTGTTTCCGTGGGAAGCCGGCTTTTTTCAAAGGGGGTCTCAGGGCCGTGGGCCTCGGCTGTCCCTCCGGCTCCCCAAACCACAGGGACGAGGTGAGGGGCTTAGACCATGCCTGGGCAATGTTGTTTCTTACACCTGGGTGTGTGGCATTTTGTTGAGCTGGCTACCCCCACTTGGGATAGGTGTTCCACAGCAAGCACCTATTGTTCGTCGGAAGCCGTTTTTGCCCCAGGGGTCTCCGGGCTGTGTTCGTTGGGCTTGAACTCCTGCTAGCAAAACCGCCGGGTTGAGGGAAGTGTTCAGACTGTGCCTGGGCCCTGTGGTCTCTTCCAGGTCAGTGTATGGCATTTCCTTCCCCTTGCCACAGGCACCTGGGAGCATGTCTGCACGTGGAGAAAGACTTTCCCGTGGGAAGCCGGTTTTTGTCAAGCTGGTCCCAGTGCTCTGCTCCTCTCTTTTCACTCCTGCTGCCAGAAGCCCAGGGAGGATGGGTGGGCTTAGAACATGGCTGGGCACTGGGGTTTCTTCCAGAGAAGTGGAGGGCATTTGCTTTACCTTGCCACAACCACTTGGGATAGGGTCTGCACTTCAGGAACACTGTTTCCGTGGGAAGCCGGCTTTTTGCAAAGGGGTCTCAGGGCCGTGGGCCTCGGGTGTCCCTCCGGCTCCCCAAAGCACAGGGACGAGGTGAGGGGCTTAGACCATGCCTGGGCAATGTTGTTTCTTACACCTGGGTGTGTGGCATTTTGTTGAGCTGGCTACCCCCACTTGGGGTAGGTGTTCCACAGCAAGCACCTATTGTTCGTCAGAAGCCGTTTTTGCCCCAGAGGTCTCCGGGCTGTGTTCGTTGGGCTTGAACTCCTGCTAGCAAAACCGCCGGGTTGAGGGAAGGGTTCAGACTGGGCCTGGGCCCTGTGGTCTCTTCCAGGTCAGTGTATGGCATTTACTTCTCCTTGCCACAGGCACCTGGGAGCATGTCTGCACGTGGAGAAAGACTTTCCCGTGGGAAGCCGGTTTTTGTCAAATGGGTCCCTGTGCTCTGCTCCTCTCTTTTCACTCCTGCTGCCAGAAGCCCAGGGAGGATGGGAGGGCTTAGAACATGGCTGGGCACTGTGGTTTCTTCCAGAGAAGTGGAGGGCATTGGCTTTACCTTGCCACAACCACTTGGGAGAGGGTCTACACCTCAGGAAAACTGTCTCCGTGGGAAGCCGGCTTTTTGCAAAGGGGTCTCAGGGCCGTGGGCCTCGGGTGTCCCTCCGGCTCCCCAAAGCACAGGGACGAGGTGAGGGGCTTAGACCATGCCTGGGCAATGTTGTTTCTTACACCTGGGTGTGTGGCATTTTGTTGAGCTGGCTACCCCCACTTGGGATAGGTGTTCCACAGCAAGCACCTATTGTTCGTCGGAAGCCGTTTTTGCCCCAGGGGTCTCCGGGCTGTGTTCGTTGGGGTTGAACTCCTGCTAGCAAAACCGCCGGGTTGAGGGAAGGGTTCAGACTATGCCTGGGCCCTGTGGTCTCTTCCAGGTCAGTGTATGGCATTTCCTTCCCCTTGCCACAGGCACCTGGGAGCATGTCTGCACGTGGAGAAAGACTTTCCCGTGGGAAGCCGGTTTTGTCAAACGGGTCCCAGTGCTCTGCTCCTCTCTTTTCACTCCTGCTGCCAGAAGCCCAGGGAAGATGGGAGGGCTTAGAACATGGCTGGGCACTGTGGTTTCTTCCAGAGAATTGGAGGGCATTTGCTTTACCTTGCCACAACCACTTGTGAGAGGGTCTGCACCTCAGGAAAACTGTTTCCGTGGGAAGCCGGCTTTTTGCAAAGGGGTCTCAGGGCCGTGGGCATCGGGTGTCCCTCCGGCTCCCCAAAGCACAGGGACGAGGTGAGGGGCTTAGACCATGCCTGGGCAATGTTGTTTCTTACACCTGGGTGTGTAGCATTTTGTTGAGCTGGCTACCCCCACTTGGGATAGGTGTTCCACAGCAAGCACCTATTGTTCGTCGGAAGCCGTTTTTGCACCAGGGGTCTCCGGGCTGTATTCGTTGGGCTTGAACTCCTGCTAGCAAAACCGCCGGGTTGAGGGAAGGTTTCAGACTATGCCTGGGCCCTGTGGTCTCTTCCAGGTCAGTGTATGGCATTTCCTTCCCCTTGCCACAGGCACCTGGGAGCATGTCTGCACGTGGAGAAAGACTTTCCCGTGGGAAGCCGGTTTTGTCAAACGGGTCCCAGTGCTCTGCTCCTCTCTTTTCACTCCTGCTGCCAGAAGCCCAGGGAGGATGGGAGGGCTTAGAACATGGCTGGGCACTGTGGTTTCTTCCAGAGAAGTGGAGGGCATTGGCTTTACCTTGCCACAACCACTTGGGAGAGGGTCTGCACGTCAGGAAAACTGTTTCCGTGGGAAGCCGGCTTTTTGCAAAGGGGTCTCAGGGCCGTGGGCCTCGGCTGTCCCTCCGGCTCCCCAAAGCACAGGGACGAGGTGAGGGGCTTAGACCATGGCTGGGCAATGTTCTTTCTTACACCTGGGTGTGTGGCATTTTGTTGAGCTGGCTACCCCCACTTGGGATAGTTGTTTCACAGCAAGCACCTATTGTTCGTCGGAAGCCGTTTTTACCCCAGGGGTCTCCGGGCTGTATTCGTTGGGGTTGAACTCCTGCTAGCAAAACCGCCGGGTTGAGGGAAGGTTTCAGACTATGCCTGGGCCCTGTGGTCTCTTCCAGGTCAGTGTATGGCATTTCCTTCCCCTTGCCACAGGCACCTGGGAGCATGTCTGCACGTGGAGAAAGACTTTCCCGTAGGAAGCCGGTTTTGTCAAACGGGTCCCAGTGCTCTGCTCCTCTCTTTTCACTCCTGCTGCCAGAAGCCCAGGGAAGATGGGAGGGCTTAGAACATGGCTGGGCACTGTGGTTTCTTCCAGAGAAGTGGAGGGCATTGGCTTTACCTTGCCACAACCACTTGGCAGAGGGTCTGCACCTCAGGAAAACTGTTTCCGTGGGAAGCCGGCTTTTTGCAAAGGGGTCTCAGGGCCGTGGGCCTCGGCTGTCCCTCCGGCTCCCCAAAGCACAGGGACGAGGTGAGGGGCTTAGACCATGGCTGGGCAATGTTCTTTCTTACACCTGGGTGTGTGGCATTTTGTTGAGCTGGCTACCCCCACTTGGGATAGTTGTTTCACAGCAAGCACCTATTGTTCGTCGGAAGCCGTTTTTGCCCCAGGGGTCTCCAGGCTGTGTTCGTTGGGGTTGAACTCCTGCTAGCAAAACCGCCGGGTTGAGGGAAGGGTTCAGACTGTGCCTGGGCCCTGTGGTCTCTTCCAGGTCAGTGTATGGCATTTCCTTCCCCTTGCCACAGGCACCTGGGAGCATGTCTGCACGTGGAGAAAGACTTTCCCGTGGGAAGCCGGTTTTGTCAAACGGGTCCCAGTGCTCTGCTCCTCTCTTTTCACTCCTGCTGCCAGAAGCCCAGGGAAGATGGGAGGGCTTAGAACATGGCTGGGCACTGTGGTTTCTTCCAGAGAATTGGAGGGCATTTGCTTTACCTTGCCACAACCACTTGTGAGAGGGTCTGCACCTCAGGAAAACTGTTTCCGTGGGAAGCCGGCTTTTTGCAAAGGGGTCTCAGGGCCGTGGGCATCGGGTGTCCCTCCGGCTCCCCAAAGCACAGGGACGAGGTGAGGGGCTTAGACCATGCCTGGGCAATGTTGTTTCTTACACCTGGGTGTGTAGCATTTTGTTGAGCTGGCTACCCCCACTTGGGATAGGTGTTCCACAGCAAGCACCTATTGTTCGTCGGAAGCCGTTTTTGCACCAGGGGTCTCCGGGCTGTATTCGTTGGGCTTGAACTCCTGCTAGCAAAACCGCCGGGTTGAGGGAAGGTTTCAGACTATGCCTGGGCCCTGTGGTCTCTTCCAGGTCAGTGTATGGCATTTCCTTCCCCTTGCCACAGGCACCTGGGAGCATGTCTGCACGTGGAGAAAGACTTTCCCGTGGGAAGCCGGTTTTGTCAAACGGGTCCCAGTGCTCTGCTCCTCTCTTTTCACTCCTGCTGCCAGAAGCCCAGGGAGGATGGGAGGGCTTAGAACATGGCTGGGCACTGTGGTTTCTTCCAGAGAAGTGGAGGGCATTTGCTTTACCTTGCCACAACCACTTGTGAGAGGGTCTGCACCTCAGGAAAACTGTTTCCGTGGGAAGCCGGCTTTTTGCAAAGGGGTCTCAGGGCCGTGGGCATCGGGTGTCCCTCCGGCTCCCCAAAGCACAGGGACGAGGTGAGGGGCTTAGACCATGCCTGGGCAATGTTGTTTCTTACACCTGGGTGTGTGGCATTTTGTTGAGCTGGCTACCCCCACTTGGGATAGGTGTTCCACAGCAAGCACCTATTGTTCGTCGGAAGCCGTTTTTGCCCCAGGGGTCTCCGGGCTGTGTTCGTTGGGGTTGAACTCCTGCTAGCAAAACCGCCGGGTTGAGGGAAGGGTTCAGACTATGCCTGGGCCCTGTGGTCTCTTCCAGGTCAGTGTATGGCATTTCCTTCCCCTTGCCACAGGCACCTGGGAGCATGTCTGCACGTGGAGAAAGACTTTCCCGTGGGAAGCCGGTTTTGTCAAACGGGTCCCAGTGCTCTGCTCCTCTCTTTTCACTCCTGCTGCCAGAAGCCCAGGGAAGATGGGAGGGCTTAGAACATGGCTGGGCACTGTGGTTTCTTCCAGAGAATTGGAGGGCATTTGCTTTACCTTGCCACAACCACTTGTGAGAGGGTCTGCACCTCAGGAAAACTGTTTCCGTGGGAAGCCGGCTTTTTGCAAAGGGGTCTCAGGGCCGTGGGCTTCGGGTGTCCCTCCGGCTCCCCAAAGCACAGGGACGAGGTGAGGGGCTTAGACCATGCCTGGGCAATGTTGTTTCTTACACCTGGGTGTGTAGCATTTTGTTGAGCTGGCTACCCCCACTTGGGATAGGTGTTCCACAGCAAGCACCTATTGTTCGTCGGAAGCCGTTTTTGCACCAGGGGTCTCCGGGCTGTATTCGTTGGGCTTGAACTCCTGCTAGCAAAACCGCCGGGTTGAGGGAAGGTTTCAGACTATGCCTGGGCCCTGTGGTCTCTTCCAGGTCAGTGTATGGCATTTCCTTCCCCTTGCCACAGGCACCTGGGAGCATGTCTGCACGTGGAGAAAGACTTTCCCGTGGGAAGCCGGTTTTGTCAAACGGGTCCCAGTGCTCTGCTCCTCTCTTTTCACTCCTGCTGCCAGAAGCCCAGGGAGGATGGGAGGGCTTAGAACATGGCTGGGCACTGTGGTTTCTTCCAGAGAAGTGGAGGGCATTGGCTTTACCTTGCCACAACCACTTGGGAGAGGGTCTGCACCTCAGGAAAACTGTTTCCGTGGGAAGCCGGCTTTTTGCAAAGGGGTCTCAGGGCCGTGGGCCTCGGCTGTCCCTCCGGCTCCCCAAAGCACAGGGACGAGGTGAGGGGCTTAGACCATGGCTGGGCAATGTTCTTTCTTACACCTGGGTGTGTGGCATTTTGTTGAGCTGGCTACCCCCACTTGGGATAGTTGTTTCACAGCAAGCACCTATTGTTCGTCGGAAGCCGTTTTTACCCCAGGGGTCTCCGGGCTGTATTCGTTGGGGTTGAACTCCTGCTAGCAAAACCGCCGGGTTGAGGGAAGGTTTCAGACTATGCCTGGGCCCTGTGGTCTCTTCCAGGTCAGTGTATGGCATTTCCTTCCCCTTGCCACAGGCACCTGGGAGCATGTCTGCACGTGGAGAAAGACTTTCCCGTAGGAAGCCGGTTTTGTCAAACGGGTCCCAGTGCTCTGCTCCTCTCTTTTCACTCCTGCTGCCAGAAGCCCAGGGAAGATGGGAGGGCTTAGAACATGGCTGGGCACTGTGGTTTCTTCCAGAGAAGTGGAGGGCATTGGCTTTACCTTGCCACAACCACTTGGCAGAGGGTCTGCACCTCAGGAAAACTGTTTCCGTGGGAAGCCGGCTTTTTGCAAAGGGGTCTCAGGGCCGTGGGCCTCGGCTGTCCCTCCGGCTCCCCAAAGCACAGGGACGAGGTGAGGGGCTTAGACCATGGCTGGGCAATGTTCTTTCTTACACCTGGGTGTGTGGCATTTTGTTGAGCTGGCTACCCCCACTTGGGATAGTTGTTTCACAGCAAGCACCTATTGTTCGTCGGAAGCCGTTTTTGCCCCAGGGGTCTCCAGGCTGTGTTCGTTGGGGTTGAACTCCTGCTAGCAAAACCGCCGGGTTGAGGGAAGGGTTCAGACTGTGCCTGGGCCCTGTGGTCTCTTCCAGGTCAGTGTATGGCATTTCCTTCCCCTTGCCACAGGCACCTGGGAGCATGTCTGCACGTGGAGAAAGACTTTCCCGTGGGAAGCCGGTTTTGTCAAACGGGTCCCAGTGCTCTGCTCCTCTCTTTTCACTCCTGCTGCCAGAAGCCCAGGGAAGATGGGAGGGCTTAGAACATGGCTGGGCACTGTGGTTTCTTCCAGAGAATTGGAGGGCATTTGCTTTACCTTGCCACAACCACTTGTGAGAGGGTCTGCACCTCAGGAAAACTGTTTCCGTGGGAAGCCGGCTTTTTGCAAAGGGGTCTCAGGGCCGTGGGCATCGGGTGTCCCTCCGGCTCCCCAAAGCACAGGGACGAGGTGAGGGGCTTAGACCATGCCTGGGCAATGTTGTTTCTTACACCTGGGTGTGTAGCATTTTGTTGAGCTGGCTACCCCCACTTGGGATAGGTGTTCCACAGCAAGCACCTATTGTTCGTCGGAAGCCGTTTTTGCACCAGGGGTCTCCGGGCTGTATTCGTTGGGCTTGAACTCCTGCTAGCAAAACCGCCGGGTTGAGGGAAGGTTTCAGACTATGCCTGGGCCCTGTGGTCTCTTCCAGGTCAGTGTATGGCATTTCCTTCCCCTTGCCACAGGCACCTGGGAGCATGTCTGCACGTGGAGAAAGACTTTCCCGTGGGAAGCCGGTTTTGTCAAACGGGTCCCAGTGCTCTGCTCCTCTCTTTTCACTCCTGCTGCCAGAAGCCCAGGGAGGATGGGAGGGCTTAGAACATGGCTGGGCACTGTGGTTTCTTCCAGAGAAGTGGAGGGCATTGGCTTTACCTTGCCACAACCACTTGGGAGAGGGTCTGCACCTCAGGAAAACTGTTTCCGTGGGAAGCCGGCTTTTTGCAAAGGGGTCTCAGGGCCGTGGGCCTCGGCTGTCCCTCCGGCTCCCCAAAGCACAGGGACGAGGTGAGGGGCTTAGACCATGGCTGGGCAATGTTCTTTCTTACACCTGGGTGTGTGGCATTTTGTTGAGCTGGCTACCCCCACTTGGGATAGTTGTTTCACAGCAAGCACCTATTGTTCGTCGGAAGCCGTTTTTACCCCAGGGGTCTCCGGGCTGTATTCGTTGGGGTTGAACTCCTGCTAGCAAAACCGCCGGGTTGAGGGAAGGTTTCAGACTATGCCTGGGCCCTGTGGTCTCTTCCAGGTCAGTGTATGGCATTTCCTTCCCCTTGCCACAGGCACCTGGGAGCATGTCTGCACGTGGAGAAAGACTTTCCCGTAGGAAGCCGGTTTTGTCAAACGGGTCCCAGTGCTCTGCTCCTCTCTTTTCACTCCTGCTGCCAGAAGCCCAGGGAAGATGGGAGGGCTTAGAACATGGCTGGGCACTGTGGTTTCTTCCAGAGAAGTGGAGGGCATTGGCTTTACCTTGCCACAACCACTTGGGAGAGGGTCTGCACCTCAGGAAAACTGTTTCCGTGGGAAGCCAGCTTTTTGCAAAGGGGTCTCAGGGCCGTGGGCCTCGGCTGTCCCTCCGGCTCCCCAAAGCACAGGGACGAGGTGAGGGGCTTAGACCATGGCTGGGCAATGTTCTTTCTTACACCTGGGTGTGTGGCATTTTGTTGACCTGGCTACCCCCACTTGGGATAGATGTTCCACAGCAAGCACCTATTGTTCGTCGGAAGCCGTTTTTGCCCCAGGGGTCTCCGGACTGTGTTCGTTGGGCTTGAACTCCTGCTAGCAAAACCGCCGGGTTGAGGGAAGGGTTCAGACTGTACCTGGGCCCTGTCGTCTCTTCCAGGTCAGTGTATGGCATTTCCTTCCCCTTGCCACAGGCACCTGGGAGCATGTCTGCACGTGGAGAAAGACTTTCCCGTGGGAAGCCGGTTTTTGTCAAGCTGCTCCCAGTGCTCTGCTCCTCTCTTTTAAAACCTGCTGCCAGAAGCCCAGGGAGGATGGGAGGCCTTAGAACATGGCTGGGCACTGGGGTTTCTTCCAGAGAAGTGGAGGGCATTTGCTTTACCTTGCCACAACCACTTGGGATAGGGTCTGCACCTCAGGAAAACTGCTTCCGTGGGAAGCCGGCTTTTTGCAAAGGGGTCTCAGGGCCGTAGGCCTCGGGTGTCCCTCCGGCTCCCCAAAGCACAGGGACGAGGTGAGGGGCTTAGACAATGCCTGGGCAATGTTGTTTCTTACACCTGGGTGTGTGGCATTTTGTTGAGCTGGCTACCCCCACTTGGGATAGGTGTTCCACAGCAAGCACCTATTGTTCGACAGAAGCCGTTTTTGCCCCAGGGGTCTCCGGGCTGTGTTCGTTGGGCTTGAACTCCTGCTAGCAAAACCGCCGGGGTGAGGGAAGGGTTCAGACTGTGCCTGGGCCCTGTGGTCTCTTCCAGGTCAGTGTATGGCATTTCCTTCCCCTTGCCACAGGCACCTGGGAGCATGTCTGCACGTGGAGAAAGACTTTCCCGTGGGAAGCCGGTTTTTGTCAAACGGGTCCCAGTGCTCTGCTCCTCTCTTTTCACTCCTGCTGCCAGAAGCCCAGGGAGGATGGGAGGGCTTAGAACATGGCTGGACACTGTGGTTTCTTCCAGAGAAGTGGAGGGCATTTGCTTTACTTTGCCACAACCACTTGGGAGAGGGTCTACACCTCAGGAAAACTGTCTCCGTGGGAAGCCGGCTTTTTGCAAAGGGGTCTCAGGGCCGTGGGCATTGGGTGTCCCTCCGGCTCCCCAAAGCACAGGGACGAGGTGAGGGGCTTAGACCATGCCTGGGCAATGTTGTTTCTTACACCTGTGTGTGTGGCATTTTGTTGAGCTGGCTACCCCCACTTGGGATAGGTGTTCCACAGCAAGCACCTATTGTTCGTCGGAAGCCGTTTTTGCACCAGGGGTCTCTGGGCTGTATTCGTTGGGCTTGAACTCCTGCTAGCAAAACCGCCGGGTTGAGGGAAGGGTTCAGACTGTGCCTGGGCCCTGTGGTCTCTTCCAGGTCAGTGTATGGCATTTCCTTCCCCTTGCCACAGGCACCTGGGAGCATGTCTGCACGTGGAGAAAGACTTTCCCGTGGGAAGCCGGTTTTTGTCAAACGGGTCCCAGTGCTCTGCTCCTCTCTTTTCACTCCTGCTGCCAGAAGCCCAGGGAGGATGGGAGGGCTTAGAACATGGCTGGGCACTGTGGTTTCTTCCAGAGAAGTGGAGGGCATTGGCTTTACCTTGCCACAACCACTTGGGAGAGGGTCTACACCTCAGGAAAACTGTCTCCGTGGGAAGCCGGCTTTTTGCAAAGGGGTCTCAGGGCCGTGGGCCTCGGGTGTCCCTCCGGCTCCCCAAAGCACAGGGACGAGGTGAGGGGCTTAGACCATGCCTGGGCAATGTTGTTTCTTACACCTGGGTGTGTGGCATTTTGTTGAGCTGGCTACCCCCACTTGGGATAGGTGTTCCACAGCAAGCACCTATTGTTCGTCAGAAGCCGTTTTTGCTCCAGGGGTCTCCGGGCTGTGTTCGTTGGGGTTGAACTCCTGCTAGCAAAACCGCCGGGTTGAGGGAAGGGTTCAGACTATGCCTGGGCCCTGTGGTCTCTTCCAGGTCAGTGTATGGCATTTCCTTCCCCTTGCCACAGGCACCTGGGAGCATGTCTGCACGTGGAGAAAGACTTTCCCGTGGGAAGCCGGTTTTTGTCAAACGGGTCCCAGTGCTCTGCTCCTCTCTTTTCACTCCTGCTGCCAGAAGCCCAGGGAGGATGGGAGGGCTTACAACATGGCTGGGCACTGTGGTTTCTTCCAGAGAAGTGGAGGGCATTTGCTTTACCTTGCCACAACCACTTGGGAGAGGGTCTACACCTCAGGAAAACTGTCTCCGTGGGAAGCCGGCTTTTTGCAAAGGGGTCTCAGGGCCGAGGGCCTCGGGTGTCCCTCCGGCTCCCCAATGTACAGGGACGAGGTGAGGGGCTTAGACCATGCCTGGGCAATGTTGTTTCTTACACCTGGGTGTGTGGCATTTTGTTGAGCTGGCTACCCCCACTTGGGATAGGTGTTCCACAGCAAGCACCTATTGTTCGTCGGAAGCCGTTTTTGCCCCAGGGGTCTCCGGGCTGTGTTCGTTGGGGTTGAACTCCTGCTAGCAAAACCGCCGGGTTGAGGGAAGTGTTCAGACTATGCCTGGGCCCTGTGGTCTCTTCCAGGTCAGTGTATGCCATTTCCTTCCCCTTGCCACAGGCACCTGGGAGCATATCTGCACGTGGAGAAAGACTTTCCCGGGGGAAGCCGGTTTTGTCAAACGGGTCCCAGTGCTCTGCTCCTCTCTTTTCACTCCTGCTGCCAGAAGCCGAGGGAGGATGGGTGGGCTTAGAACATGGCTGGGCACTGGGCTTTCTTCCAGAGAAGTGGAGGGCATTTGCTTTACCTTGCCACAACCACTTGGGATAGGGTCTGCACCTCAGGGAAACTGTTTCCGTGGGAAGCTGGCTTTTTGCAAAGGGGTCTCAGGGCCGTGGGCCTCGGGTGTCCCTCCGGCTCCCCAAAGCACAGGGACGAGGTGAGGGGCTTAGACCATGCCTGGGCAATGTTGTTTCTTACACCTGGGTGTGTGGCATTTTGTTGAGCTGGCTACCCCCACTTGGGATAGGTATTCCACAGCAAGCACCTATTGTTCGTCGGAAGCCGTTTTTGCCCCAGGGGTCTCCAGGCTGTGTTCGTTGGTCTTGAACTCCTGCTAGCAAAACCGCCGGGTTGAGGGAAGGGTTCAGACTGTGCCTGGGCCCTGTGGTCTCTTCCAGGTAAGTGTATGGCATTTCCTTCCCCTTGCCACAGGCACCTGGGAGCATGTCTGCACGTGGAGAAAGACTTTCCCGTGGGAAGCCGGTTTTTGTCAAACGTTTCCCAGTACTCTGCTCCTCTCTTTTCACTCCTGCTGCCAGAAGCCCAGGGAGGATGGGAGGGCTTAGAACATGGCTGGGCACTGTGGTTTCTTCCAGAGAAGTGGAGGGCATTGGCTTTACCTTGCCACAACCACTTGGGAGAGGGTCTACACCTCAGGAAAACTGTCTCCGTGGGAAGCCGGCTTTTTGCAAAGGGGTCTCAGGGCCGTGGGCCTCGGGTGTCCCTCCGGCTCCCCAAAGCACAGGGACGAGGTGAGGAGCGTAGACTATGCCTGGGCAATGTTGTTTCTTACACCTGGGTGTGTGGCATTTTGTTGAGCTGGCTACCCCCACTTGGGATAGGTGTTCCACAGCAAGCACCTATTGTTCGTCGGAAGCCGTTTTTGCCCCATGGGTCTCCGGGCTGTGTTCCTTGGGCTTGAACTCCTGCTAGCAAAACCGCCGTGTTGAGGGAAGGGTTCAGACTATGCCTGGGCCCTGTGGTCTCTTCCAGGTCAGTGTATGGCATTTCCTTCCCCTTGCCACAGGCACCTGGGAGCATGTCTGCACGTGGAGAAAGACTTTCCCGTGGGAAGCCGGTTTTGTCAAACGGGTCCCAGTGCTCTGCTCCTCTCTTTTCACTCCTGCTGCCAGAAGCCCAGGGAGGATGGGAGGGCTTAGAACATGGCTGGGCACTGTGGTTTCTTCCAGAGAAGTGGAGGGCATTTGCTTTACCTTGCCACAACCACTTGGGATAGGGTCTGCACCTCAGGAAAACTGTTTCCGTGGGAAGCCGGCTTTTTGCAAAGGGGTCTCAGGGCCGTGGGCCTCGGCTGTCCCTCCGGCTCCCCAAACCACAGGGACGAGGTGAGGGGCTTAGACCATGGCTGGACCATGTTGTTTCTTACACCTGGGTGTGTGGCATTTTGTTGAGCTGGCTACCCCCACTTGGGATAGGTGTTCCACAGCAAGCACCTATTGTTCGTCGGAAGCCGTTTTTGCCCCAGGGGTCTCCGGGCTGTTTTCGTTGGTCTTGAACTCCTGCTAGCAAAACCGCCGGGTTGAGGGAAGGGTTCAGGCAGTGCCTGGGCCCTGTGGTCTCTTCCAGGTCAATGTATGGCATTTCCTTCCCCTTGCCACAGGCACCTGGGAGCATGTCTGCACGTGGAGAAAGACTTTCCCGTGGGAGGCCGGTTTTTGTCAAACGGGTCCCAGTGCTCTGCTCCTCTCTTTTCACTCCTGCTGCCAGAAGCCCAGGGAGGATGGGAGGGCTTAGAACATGGCTGGGCACTGTGGTTTCTTCCAGAGAAGTGGAGGGCATTGGCTTTACCTTGCCACAGCCACTTGGGAGAGGGTCTACACCTCAGGAAAACTGTCTCCGTGGGAAGCCGGCTTTTTGCAAAGGGGTCTCAGGGTCGTGGGCCTCGGGTGTCCCTCCGGCTCCCCAAAGCACAGGGACGAGGTGAGGGGCTTAGACCATGCCTGGGCAATGTTGTTTCTTACACCTGGGTGTGTAGCATTTTGTTGAGCTGGCTACCCCCACTTGGGATAGGTGTTCCACAGCAAGCACCTATTGTTCGTCGGAAGCCGTTTTTGCCCCAGGGGTCTCCGGGCTGTGTTCGTTGGGGTTGAACTCCTGCTAGCAAAACTGCCGGGATGAGAGAAGGGTTCAGACTATGCCTGGGCCCTGTGGTCTCTTCCAGGTCAGTGTATGGCATTTCCTTCCCCTTGCCACAGGCACCTGGGAGCATGTCTGCACGTGGAGAAAGACTTTCCCGTGGGAAGCCGGTTTTGTCAAACGGGTCCCAGTGCTCTGCTCCTCTCTTTTCACTCCTGCTGCCAGAAGCCCAGGGAGGATGGGAGGGATTAGAACATGGCTGGGCACTGTGGTTTCTTCCAGAGAATTGGAGGGCATTTGGTTTACCTTGCCACAACCACTTGTGAGAGGGTCTGCACCTCAGGAAAACTGTTTCCGTGGGAAGCCGGCTTTTTGCAAAGGGGTCTCAGGTCCGTGGGCCTCGGCTGTCCCTCCGGCTCCCCAAACCACAGGGACGAGGTGAGGGGCTTAGACCATGGCTGGACAATGTTGTTTCTTACACCTGGGTGTGTGGCATTTTGTTGAGCTGGCTACCCCCACTTGGGATAGGTGTTCCACAGCAAGCACCTATTGTTCGTCGGAAGCCGTTATTGCCCCAGGGGTCTCCGGGCTGTGTTCGTTGGGGTTGAACTCCTGCTAGCAAAACCGCCGGGTTGAGGGAAGGGTTCAGACAGTGCCTGGGCCCTGTGGTCTCTTCCAGGTCAGTGTATGGCATTTCCTTCCCCTTGCCACAGGCACCTGGGAGCATGTCTGCACGTGGAGAAAGACTTTCCCGTGGGAAGCCGGTTTTTGTCAAACGGGTCCCAGTGCTCTGCTCCTCTCTTTTCACTCCTGCTGCCAGAAGCCCAGGGAGGATGGGAGGCCTTAGAACATGCCTGGGCACTGTGGTTACTTCCAGAGAAGTGGAGGGCATTTGCATTACCTTGCCACAACCACTTGGGATAGGGTCTGCACCTCAGGAAAACTGCTTCCGTGGGAAGCCGGCTTTTTGCAAAGGGGTCTCAGGGCCGTGGGCATCGGGTGTCCCTCCGGCTCCCCAAAGCACAGGGCCGAGGTGAGGGGCTTAGACCATGCCTGGGCAATGTTGTTTCTTACACCTGGGTGTGTGGCATTTTGTTGAGCTGGCTACCCCCACTTGGGATAGGTGTTCCACAGCAAGCACCTATTGTTCGTCGGAAGCCGTTTTTGCACCAGGGGTCTCCGGGCTGTGTTCGTTGGGCTTGAACTCCTGCTAGCAAAACCGCCGGGTTGAGGGAAGGGTTCAGACTGTGCCTGGGCCCTGTGGTCTCTTCCAGGTCAGTGTATGGCATTTCCTTCCCCTTGCCACAGGCACCTGGGAGCATGTCTGCACGTGGAGAAAGACTTTCCCGTGGGAGGCCGGTTTTTGTCAAGCTGGTCCCAGTGCTCTGCTCCTCTCTTTTCACTCCTGCTGCCAGAAGCCCAGGGAGGATGGGTGGGCTTAGAACATGGCTGGGCACTGGGGTTTCTTCCAAGAGAAGTGGAGGGCATTTGCATTACCTTGCCACAACCACTTGGGATAGGGTCTGCACCTCAGGAAAACTGTTTCCGTGGGAAGCCGGCTTTTTGCAAAGGGGTCTCAGGGCCGTGGGCCTCGGGTGTCCCTCCGGCTCCCCAATGCACAGGGCCGAGGTGAGGGGCTTAGACCATGCCTGGGCAATGTTGTTTCTTACACCTGGGTGTGTGGCATTTTGTTGAGCTGGCTACCCCCACTTGGGATAGGTGTTCCACAGCAAGCACGTATTGTTCGTCGGAAGCCGTTTTTGCCCCAGGGGTCTCCGGGCTGGGTTCGTTGGGGTTGAACTCCTGCTAGCAAAACCGCCGGGTTGAGGGAAGGGTTCAGACTATGCCTGGGCCCTGTGGTCTCTTCCAGGTCAGTGTATGGCATTTCCTTCCCCTTGCCACAGGCACCTGGGAGCATGTCTGCACGTGGAGAAAGACTTTCCCGTGGGAAGCCGGTTTTGTCAAACGGGTCCCAGTGCTCTGCTCCTCTCTTTTCACTCCTGCTGCCAGAAGCCCAGGGAGGATGGGAGGGCTTAGAACATGGCTGGGCACTGTGGTTTCTTCCAGAGAAGTGGAGGGCATTTGCTTTACCTTTCCACAACCACTTGTGAGAGGGTCTGCACCTCAGGAAAACTGTTTCTGTGGGAAGCCGGCTTTTTGCAAAGGGGTCTCAGGGCCGTGGGCCTCGGCTGTCCCTCCGGCTCCCCAAACCACAGGGACGAGGTGAGGGGCTTAGACCATGGCTGGACAATGTTGTTTCTTACACCTGGGTGTGTGGCATTTTGTTGAGCTGGCTACCCCCACTTGGGATAGGTGTTCCACAGCAAGCACCTATTGTTCGTCGGAAGCCGTTATTGCCCCAGGGGTCTCCGGGCTGTGTTCGTTGGGGTTGAACTCCTGCTAGCAAAACCGCCGGGTTGAGGGAAGGGTTCAGACTGTGCCTGGGCCCTGTGGTCTCTTCCAGGTCAGTGTATGGCATTTCCTTCCCCTTGCCACAGGCACCTGGGAGCATGTCTGCAGGTGGAGAAAGACTTTCCCGTGGGAAGCCGGTTTTTGTCAAACGGGTCCCAGTGCTCTGCTCCTCTCTTTTCACTCCTGCTGCCAGAAGCCCAGGGAGGATGGGAGGCCTTAGAACATGCCTGGGCACTGTGGTTACTTCCAGAGAAGTGGAGGGCATTTGCTTTACCTTGCCACAACCACTTGGGATAGGGTCTGCACCTCAGGAAAACTGCTTCCGTGGGAAGCCGGCTTTTTGCAAAGGGGTCTCAGGGCCGTGGGCCTCGGGTGTCCCTCCGGCTCCCCAAAGCACAGGGACGAGGTGAGGGGCTTAGACCATGCCTGGGCAATGTTGTTTCTTACACCTGGGTGTGTGGCATTTTGTTGAGCTGGCTACCCCCACTTGGGATAGGTGTTCCACAGCAAGCACCTATTGTTCGTCGGAAGCCGTTTTTGCCCCAGGGGTCTCCGGGCTGTGTTCGTTGGGCTTGAACTCCTGCTAAAAAAACCGCCGGGTTGAGGGAAGGGTTCAGACTGTGCCTGGGCCCTGTGGTCTCTTCCAGGTCAGTGTATGGCATTTCCTTCCCCTTGCCACAGGCACCTGGGAGCATGTCTGCACGTGGAGAAAGACTTTCCCGTGGGAAGCCGGTTTTTGTCAAACGGGTCCCAGTGCTCTGCTCCTCTCTTTTCACTCCTGCTGCCAGAAGCCCAGGGAGGATGGGAGGGCTTAGAACATGGCTGGGCACTGTGGTTTCTTCCAGAGAAGTGGAGGGCATTGGCTTTACCTTGCCACAACCACTTGGGAGAGGGTCTACACCTCAGGAAAACTGATTCCGTGGGAAGCCGGCTTTTTGCAAAGGGGTCTCTGGGCCGTGGGCCTCGGGTGTCCCTCCGGCTCCCCAAAGCACAGGGACGAGGTGAGGGGCTTAGACCATGCCTGGGCAATGTTGTTTCTTACACCTGGGTGTGTGGCATTTTGTTGAGCTGGCTACCCCCACTTGGGATAGGTGTTCCACAGCAAGCACCTATTGTTCGTCGGAAGCCGTTTTTGCCCCAGGGGTCTCCGGTCTGTGTTCGTTGGGGTTGAACTCCTGCTAGCAAAACCGCTGGGTTGAGGGAAGGGTTCAGACTGTGCCTGGGCCCTGTCGTCTCTTCCAGGTCAGTGTATGGCATTTCCTTCCCCTTGCCACAGGCACCTGGGAGCATGTCTGCACGTGGAGAAAGACTTTCCCGTGGGAAGCCGGTTTTTGTCAAACGGGTCCCAGTGCTCTGCTCCTCTCTTTTCACTCCTGCTGCCAGAAGCCCAGGGAGGATGGGAGGGCTTAGAACATGGCTGGGCACTGTGGTTTCTTCCAGAGAAGTGGAGGGCATTTGCTTTACCTTGCCACAACCACTTGGGATAGGGTCTGCACCTCAGGAAAACTGTTTCCGTGGGAAGCCGGCTTTTTGCAAAGGGTTCTCAGGGCCGTGGGCCTCGGGTGTCCCTCCGGCTCCCCAAAGCACAGGGACGAGGTGAGGGGCTTAGACCATGGCTGGACAATGTTGTTTCTTACACCTGGGTGTGTGGCATTTTGTTGAGCTGGCTACCCCCACTTGGGATAGGTGTTCCACAGCAAGCACCTATTGTTCGTCGGAAGCCGTTTTTGCCCCAGGGGTCTCCGGGCTGTGTTCGTTGGGCTTGAACTCCTGCTAGCAAAACCGCCGGGTTGAGGGAAGGGTTCAGACTGTGCCTGGGCCCTGTGGTCTCTTCCAGGTCAGTGTATGGTATTTCCTTCCCCTTGCCACAGGCACCTGGGAGCATGTCTGCACGTGGAGAAAGACTTTCCCGTGGGAAGCCGGTTTTTGTCAAACGGGTCCCAGTGCTCTGCTCCTCTCTTTTCACTCCTGCTGCCAGAAGCCCAGGGAGGATGGGAGGGCTTAGAACATGGCTGGGCACTGTGGTTTCTTCCAGAGAAGTGGAGGGCATTGGCTTTACCTTGCCACAACCACTTGGGAGAGGGTCTACACCTCAGGAAAACTGTCCCCGTGGGAAGCCGGCTTTTTGCAAAGGGGTCTCAGGGCCGTGGGCATCGGGTGTCCCTCCGGCTCCCCAAAGCACAGGGACGAGGTGAGGGGCTTAGACCATGCCTGGGCAATGTTGTTTCTTACACCTGGGTGTGTGGCATTTTGTTGAGCTGGCTACCCCCACTTGGGGTAGGTGTTCCACAGCAAGCACCTATTGTTCGTCGGAAGCCGTTTTTGCCCCAGGGGTCTCCGGGCTGTGTTCGTTGGGGTTGAACTCCTGCTAGCAAAACCGCCGGGTTGAGGGAAGGGTTCAGACTGTGCCTGGGCCCTGTGGTCTCTTCCAGGTCAGTGTATGGCATTTCCTTCCCCTTGCCAGAGGCACCTGGGAGCATGTCTGCACGTGGAGAAAGACTTTCCCGTGGGAAGCCGGTTTTGTCAAACGGGTCCCAGTGCTCTGCTCCTCTCTTTTCACTCCTGCTGCCAGAAGCCCAGGGAGGATGGGAGGGCTTAGAACATGGCTGGGCACTGTGGTTTCTTCCAGAGAATTGGAGGGCATTTGCTTTACCTTGCCACAACCACTTGTGAGAGGGTCTGCACCTCAGGAAAACTGTTTCCGTGGGAAGCCGGCTTTTTGCAAAGGGGTCTCAGGGCCGTGGGCATCGGGTGTCCCTCCGGCTCCCCAAAGCACAGGGACGAGGTGAGGGGCTTAGACCATGCCTGGGCAATATTGTTTCTTACACCTGGGTGTGTAGCATTTTGTTGAGCTGGCTACCCCCACTTGGGATAGGTGTTCCACAGCAAGCACCTATTGTTCGTCTGAAGCCGTTTTTGCACCAGGGGTCTCCGGGCTGTATTCGTTGGGCTTGAACTCCTGCTAGCAAAACCGCCGGTTTGAGGGAAGGGTTCAGACTGTGCCTGGGCCCTGTGGTCTCTTCCAGGTCAGTGTATGCCATTTCCTTCCCCTTTCCACAGGCACCTGGGAGCATGTCTGCACGTGGAGAAAGACTTTCCCGTGGGAGGCCGGTTTTTGTCAAACGGGTCCCAGTGCTCTGCTCCTCTCTTTTCACTCCTGCTGCCAGAAGCCCAGGGAGGATGGGTGGGCTTAGAACATGGCTGGGCACTGGGGTTTCTTACAGAGAAGTGGAGGGCATTTGCTTTACCTTGCCACAACCACTTGGGATAGGGTCTGCACCTCAGGAAAACTGATTCCGTGGGAACCCGGCTTTTTGCAAAGGGGTCTCAGGGCCGTGGGCCTCGGGTGTCCCTCCGGCTCCCCAAAGCACAGGGACGAGGTGAGGGGCTTAGACCATGCCTGGGCAATGTTTCTTACACCTGGGTGTGTGGCATTTTGTTGACCTGGCTACCCCCACTTGGGATAGATGTTCCACAGCAAGCACCTATTGTTCGTCGGAAGCCGTTTTTGCCCCAGGGGTCTCCGGACTGTGTTCGTTGGGCTTGAACTCCTGCTAGCAAAACCGCCGGGTTGAGGGAAGGGTTCAGACTGTACCTGGGCCCTGTCGTCTCTTCCAGGTCAGTGTATGGCATTTCCTTCCCCTTGCCACAGGCACCTGGGAGCATGTCTGCACGTGGAGAAAGACTTTCCCGTGGGAAGCCGGTTTTTGTCAAGCTGCTCCCAGTGCTCTGCTCCTCTCTTTTCAAACCTGCTGCCAGAAGCCCAGGGAGGATGGGAGGCCTTAGAACATGGCTGGGCACTGGGGTTTCTTCCAGAGAAGTGGAGGGCATTTGCTTTACCTTGCCACAACCACTTGGGATAGGGTCTGCACCTCAGGAAAACTGCTTCCGTGGGAAGCCGGCTTTTTGCAAAGGGGTCTCAGGGCCGTAGGCCTCGGGTGTCCCTCCGGCTCCCCAAAGCACAGGGACGAGGTGAGGGGCTTAGACAATGCCTGGGCAATGTTGTTTCTTACACCTGGGTGTGTGGCATTTTGTTGAGCTGGCTACCCCCACTTGGGATAGGTGTTCCACAGCAAGCACCTATTGTTCGACAGAAGCCGTTTTTGCCCCAGGGGTCTCCGGGCTGTGTTCGTTGGGCTTGAACTCCTGCTAGCAAAACCGCCGGGGTGAGGGAAGGGTTCAGACTGTGCCTGGGCCCTGTGGTCTCTTCCAGGTCAGTGTATGGCATTTCCTTCCCCTTGCCACAGGCACCTGGGAGCATGTCTGCACGTGGAGAAAGACTTTCCCGTGGGAAGCCGGTTTTTGTCAAACGGGTCCCAGTGCTCTGCTCCTCTCTTTTCACTCCTGCTGCCAGAAGCCCAGGGAGGATGGGAGGGCTTAGAACATGGCTGGACACTGTGGTTTCTTACAGAGAAGTGGAGGGCATTTGCTTTACCTTGCCACAACCACTTGGGAGAGGGTCTACACCTCAGGAAAACTGTCTCCGTGGGAAGCCGGCTTTTTTCAAAGGGGTCTCAGGGCCGTGGGCATTGGGTGTCCCTCCGGCTCCCCAAAGCACAGGGACGAGGTGAGGGGCTTAGACCATGCCTGGGCAATGTTGTTTCTTACACCTGTGTGTGTGGCATTTTGTTGAGCTGGCTACCCCCACTTGGGATAGGTGTTCCACAGCAAGCACCTATTGTTCGTCGGAAGCCGTTTTTGCACCAGGGGTCTCTGGGCTGTATTCGTTGGGCTTGAACTCCTGCTAGCAAAACCGCCGGGGTGAGGGAAGGGTTCAGACTGTGCCTGGGCCCTGTGGTCTCTTCCAGGTCAGTGTATGGCATTTCCTTCCCCTTGCCACAGGCACCTGGGAGCATGTCTGCACGTGGAGAAAGACTTTCCCGTGGGAAGCCGGTTTTTGTCAAACGGGTCCCAGTGCTCTGCTCCTCTCTTTTCACTCCTGCTGCCAGAAGCCCAGGGAGGATGGGAGGGCTTAGAACATGGCTGGGCACTGTGGTTTCTTCCAGAGAAGTGGAGGGCATTGGCTTTACCTTGCCACAACCACTTGGGAGAGGGTCTACACCTCAGGAAAACTGTCTCCGTGGGAAGCCGGCTTTTTGCAAAGGGGTCTCAGGGCCGTGGGCCTCGGGTGTCCCTCCGGCTCCCCAAAGCACAGGGACGAGGTGAGGGGCTTAGACCATGCCTGGGCAATGTTGTTTCTTACACCTGGGTGTGTGGCATTTTGTTGAGCTGGCTACCCCCACTTGGGATAGGTGTTCCACAGCAAGCACCTATTGTTCGTCGGAAGCCGTTTTTGCTCCAGGGGTCTCCGGGCTGTGTTCGTTGGGGTTGAACTCCTGCTAGCAAAACCGCCGGGTTGAGGGAAGGGTTCAGACTATGCCTGGGCCCTGTGGTCTCTTCCAGGTCAGTGTATGGCATTTCCTTCCCCTTGCCACAGGCACCTGGGAGCATGTCTGCACGTGGAGAAAGACTTTCCCGTGGGAAGCCGGTTTTTGTCAAACGGGTCCCAGTGCTCTGCTCCTCTCTTTTCACTCCTGCTGCCAGAAGCCCAGGGAGGATGGGAGGGCTTACAACATGGCTGGGCACTGTGGTTTCTTCCAGAGAAGTGGAGGGCATTTGCTTTACCTTGCCACAACCACTTGGGAGAGGGTCTACACCTCAGGAAAACTGTCTCCGTGGGAAGCCGGCTTTTTGCAAAGGGGTCTCAGGGCCGTGGGCCTCGGGTGTCCCTTGGGCTCCCCAATGTACAGGGACGAGGTGAGGGGCTTAGACCATTCCTGGGCAATGTTGTTTCTTACACCTGGGTGTGTGGCATTTTGTTGAGCTGGCTACCCCCACTTGGGATAGGTGTTCCACAGCAAGCACCTATTGTTCGTCGGAAGCCGTTTTTGCCCCAGGGGTCTCCGGGCCGTGTTCGTTGGGGTTGAACTCCTGCTAGCAAAACCGCCGGGTTGAGGGAAGTGTTCAGACTATGCCTGGGCCCTGTGGTCTCTTCCAGGTCAGTGTATGCCATTTCCTTCCCCTTGCCACAGGCACCTGGGAGCATATCTGCACGTGGAGAAAGACTTTCCCGGGGGAAGCCGGTTTTGTCAAACGGGTCCCAGTGCTCTGCTCCTCTCTTTTCACTCCTGCTGCCAGAAGCCCTGGGAGGATGGGAGGGCTTAGAACATGGCTGGGCACTGGGGTTTCTTCCAGAGAATTGGAGGGCATTTGCTTTACCTTGCCACAACCACTTGTGAGAGTGTCTGCACCACAAGAAAACTGTTTCCGTGGGAAACCGGCTTTTTGCAAAGGGGTCTCAGGGCCGTGGGCATCGGGTGTCCCTCCGGCTCCCCAAAGCACAGGGACGAGGTGAGGGGCTTAGACCATGGCTGGACAATGTTGTTTCTTACACCTGGGTGTGTGGCATTTTGTTGAGCTGGCTACCCCCACTTGGGATAGGTGTTCGACAGCAAGCACCTATTGTTCGTCGGAAGCCGTTTTTGCCCCAGGGGTCTCCGGGCTGTGTTCGTTGGGCTTGAACTCCTGCTAGCAAAACCGCCGGGTTGAGGGAAGGGTTCAGACTATGCCTGGGCCCTGTGGTCTCTTCCAGGTCAGTGTATGGCATTTCCTTCCCCTTGCCAGAGGCACCTGGGAGCATGTCTGCACGTGGAGAAAGACTTTCCCGTGGGAAGCCGGTTTTGTCAAACGGGTCCCAGTGCTCTGCTCCTCTCTTTTCACTCCTGCTGCCAGAAGCCCAGGGAGGATGGGAGGGCTTAGAACATGGCTGGGCACTGTGGTTTCTTCCAGAGAATTGGAGGGCATTTGCTTTACCTTGCCACAACCACTTGTGAGAGGGTCTGCACCTCAGGAAAACTGTTTCCGTGGGAAGCCGGCTTTTTGCAAAGGGGTCTCAGGGCAGTGGGCCTCGGCTGTCCCTCCGGCTCCCCAAAGCACAGGGACGAGGTGAGGGGCTTAGACCATGCCTGGGCAATGTTGTTTCTTACACCTGGGTGTGTAGCATTTTGTTGAGCTGGCTACCCCCACTTGGGATAGGTGTTCCACAGCAAGCACCTATTGTTCGTCCGAAGCCGTTTTTGCACCAGGGGTCTCCGGGCTGTATTCATTGGGCTTGAACTCCTGCTAGCAAAACCGCCGGGTTGAGGGAAGGGTTCAGACTGTGCCTGGGCCCTGTGGTCTCTTCCAGGTCAGTGTATGGCATTTCCTTCCCCTTGCCACAGGCACCTGGGAGCATGTCTGCACGTGGAGAAAGACTTTCCCGTGGGAGGCCGGTTTTTGTCAAACTGGTCCCAGTGCTCTGCTCCTCTCTTTTCACTCCTGCTGCCAGAAGCCCAGGGAGGATGGGTGGGCTTAGAACATGGCTGGGCACTGGGGTTTCTTCCAGAGAAGTGGAGGGCATTTGCTTTACCTTGCCACAACCACTTGGGATAGGGTCTGCACCTCAGGAAAACTGATTCCGTGGGAAGCCGGCTTTTTGCAAAGGGGTCTCAGGGCCGTGGGCCTCGGGTGTCCCTCCGGCTCCCCAAAGCACAGGGACGAGGTGAGGGGCTTAGACCATGGCTGGACAATGTTGTTTCTTACACCTGGGTGTGGGGCATTTTGTTGAGCTGGCTACCCCCACTTGGGATAGGTGTTCCACAGCAAGCACCTATTGTTCGTCGGAAGCCGTTATTGCCCCAGGGGTCTCCGGGCTGTGTTCGTTGGGCTTGAACTCCTGCTAGCAAAACCGCCGGGTTGAGGGAAGGGTTCAGACTGTGCCTGGGCCCTGTGGTCTCTTCCAGGTCAGTGTATGGCATTTCCTTCCCCTTGCCACAGGCACCTGGGAGCATGTCTGCACGTGGAGAAAGACTTTCCCGTGGGAAGCCGGTTTTTGTCAAACGGGTCCCAGTGCTCTGCTCCTCTCTTTTCACTCCTGCTGCCAGAAGCCCAGGGAGGATGGGAGGGCTTACAACATGGCTGGGCACTGTGGTTTCTTCCAGAGAAGTGGAGGGCATTTGCTTTACCTTGCACAACCACTTGGGAGAGGGTCTACACCTCAGGAAAACTGTCTCCGTGGGAAGCCGGCTTTTTGCAAAGGGGTCTCAGGGCCGTGGGCCTCGGGTGTCCCTCCGGCTCCCCAATGTACAGGGAGGAGGTGAGGGGCTTAGACCATGCCTGGGCAATGTTGTTTCTTACACCTGGGTGTGTGGCATTTTGTTGAGCTGGCTACCCCCACTTGGGATAGGTGTTCCACAGCAAGCACCTATTGTTCGTCGGAAGCCGTTTTTGCCCCAGGGGTCTCCGGGCTGTGTTCGTTGGGGTTGAACTCCTGCTAGCAAAACCGCCAGGTTGAGGGAAGGGTTCAGACTATGCCTGGGCCCTGTGGTCTCTTCCAGGTCAGTGTATGCCATTTCCTTCCCCTTGCCACAGGCACCTGGGAGCATGTCTGCACGTGGAGAAAGACTTTCCCGTGGGAAGCCGGTTTTGTCAAACGGGTCCCAGTGCTCTGCTCCTCTCTTTTCACTCCTGCTGCCAGAAGCCCAGGGAGGATGGGAGGGCTTAGAACATGGCTGGGCACTGGGGTTTCTTCCAGAGAAGTGGAGGGCATTTGCTTTACCTTGCCACAACCACTTGGGATAGGGTCTGCACCTCAGGAAAACTGATTCCGTGGGAAGCCGGCTTTTTGCAAAGGGGTCTCAGGGCCGTGGGCCTCGGGTGTCCCTCCGGCTCACCAAAGCACAGGGACGAGGTGAGGGGCTTAGACCATGCCTGGGCAATGTTGTTTCTTACACCTGGGTGTGTGGCATTTTGCTGAGCTGGCTACCCCCACTTGGGATAGGTGTTCCACAGCAAGCACCTATTGTTCGTCGGAAGCCGTTTTTGCCCCAGGGGTCTCCGGGCTGTTTTCGTTGGTCTTGAACTCCTGCTAGCAAAACCGCCGGGTTGAGGGAAGGGTTCAGGCAGTGCCTGGGCCCTGTGGTCTCTTCCAGGTCAGTGTATGGCATTTCCTTCCCCTTGCCACAGGCACCTGGGAGCATGTCTGCACGTGGAGAAAGACTTTCCCGTGGGAGGCCGGTTTTTGTCAAACGGGTCCCAGTGCTCTGCTCCTCTCTTTTCACTCCTGCTGCCAGAAGCCCAGGGAGGATGGGAGGGCTTAGAACATGGCTGGGCACTGTGGTTTCTTCCAGAGAAGTGGAGGGCATTGGCTTTACCTTGCCACAGCCACTTGGGAGAGGGTCTACACCTCAGGAAAACTGTCTCCGTGGGAAGCCGGCTTTTTGCAAAGGGGTCTCAGGGTCGTGGGCCTCGGGTGTCCCTCCGGCTCCCCAAAGCACAGGGACAAGGTGAGGGGCTTAGACCATGCCTGGGCAATGTTGTTTCTTACACCTGGGTGTGTAGCATTTTGTTGAGCTGGCTACCCCCACTTGGGATAGGTGTTCCACAGCAAGCACCTATTGTTCGTCGGAAGCCGTTTTTGCCCCAGGGGTCTCCGGGCTGTGTTCGTTGGGGTTGAACTCCTGCTAGCAAAACTGCCGGGATGAGAGAAGGGTTCAGACTATGCCTGGGCCCTGTGGTCTCTTCCAGGTCAGTGTATGGCATTTCCTTCCCCTTGCCACAGGCACCTGGGAGCATGTCTGCACGTGGAGAAAGACTTTCCCGTGGGAAGCCGGTTTTGTCAAACGGGTCCCAGTGCTCTGCTCCTCTCTTTTCACTCCTGCTGCCAGAAGCCCAGGGAGGATGGGAGGGATTAGAACATGGCTGGGCACTGTGGTTTCTTCCAGAGAATTGGAGGGCATTTGCTTTACCTTGCCACAACCACTTGTGAGAGGGTCTGCACCTCAGGAAAACTGTTTCCGTGGGAAGCCGGCTTTTTGCAAAGGGGTCTCAGGTCCGTGGGCCTCGGCTGTCCCTCCGGCTCCCCAAACCACAGGGACGAGGTGAGGGGCTTAGACCATGGCTGGACAATGTTGTTTCTTACACCTGGGTGTGTGGCATTTTGTTGAGCTGGCTACCCCCACTTGGGATAGGTGTTCCACAGCAAGCACCTATTGTTCGTCGGAAGCCGTTATTGCCCCAGGGGTCTCCGGGCTGTGTTCGTTGGGGTTGAACTCCTGCTAGCAAAACCGCCGGGTTGAGGGAAGGGTTCAGACAGTGCCTGGGCCCTGTGGTCTCTTCCAGGTCAGTGTATGGCATTTCCTTCCCCTTGCCACAGGCACCTGGGAGCATGTCTGCACGTGGAGAAAGACTTTCCCGTGGGAAGCCGGTTTTTGTCAAACGGGTCCCAGTGCTCTGCTCCTCTCTTTTCACTCCTGCTGCCAGAAGCCCAGGGAGGATGGGAGGCCTTAGAACATGCCTGGGCACTGTGGTTACTTCCAGAGAAGTGGAGGGCATTTGCATTACCTTGCCACAACCACTTGGGATAGGGTCTGCACCTCAGGAAAACTGCTTCCGTGGGAAGCCGGCTTTTTGCAAAGGGGTCTCAGGGCCGTGGGCATCGGGTGTCCCTCCGGCTCCCCAATGCACAGGGCCGAGGTGAGGGGCTTAGACCATGCCTGGGCAATGTTGTTTCTTACACCTGGGTGTGTGGCATTTTGTTGAGCTGGCTACCCCCACTTGGGATAGGTGTTCCACAGCAAGCACCTATTGTTCGTCGGAAGCCGTTTTTGCCCCAGGGGTCTCCGGGCTGTGTTCGTTGGGCTTGAACTCCTGCTAGCAAAACCGCCGGGTTGAGGGAAGGGTTCAGACTGTGCCTGGGCCCTGTGGTCTCTTCCAGGTCAGTGTATGGCATTTCCTTCCCCTTGCCACAGGCACCTGGGAGCATGTCTGCACGTGGAGAAAGACTTTCCCGTGGGAGGCCGGTTTTTGTCAAGCTGGTCCCAGTGCTCTGCTCCTCTCTTTTCACTCCTGCTGCCAGAAGCCCAGGGAGGATGGGTGGGCTTAGAACATGGCTGGGCACTGGGGTTTCTTCCAGAGAAGTGGAGGGCATTTGCATTACCTTGCCACAACCACTTGGGATAGGGTCTGCACCTCAGGAAAACTGTTTCCGTGGGAAGCCGGCTTTTTGCAAAGGGGTCTCAGGGCCGTGGGCCTCGGGTGTCCCTCCGGCTCCCCAATGCACAGGGCCGAGGTGAGGGGCTTAGACCATGCCTGGGCAATGTTGTTTCTTACACCTGGGTGTGTGGCATTTTGTTGAGCTGGCTACCCCCACTTGGGATAGGTGTTCCACAGCAAGCACGTATTGTTCGTCGGAAGCCGTTTTTGCCCCAGGGGTCTCCGGGCTGGGTTCGTTGGGGTTGAACTCCTGCTAGCAAAACCGCCGGGTTGAGGGAAGGGTTCAGACTATGCCTGGGCCCTGTGGTCTCTTCCAGGTCAGTGTATGGCATTTCCTTCCCCTTGCCACAGGCACCTGGGAGCATGTCTGCACGTGGAGAAAGACTTTCCCGTGGGAAGCCGGTTTTGTCAAACGGGTCCCAGTGCTCTGCTCCTCTCTTTTCACTCCTGCTGCCAGAAGCCCAGGGAGGATGGGAGGGCTTAGAACATGGCTGGGCACTGTGGTTTCTTCCAGAGAAGTGGAGGGCATTTGCTTTACCTTTCCACAACCACTTGTGAGAGGGTCTGCACCTCAGGAAAACTGTTTCTGTGGGAAGCCGGCTTTTTGCAAAGGGGTCTCAGGGCCGTGGGCCTCGGCTGTCCCTCCGGCTCCCCAAACCACAGGGACGAGGTGAGGGGCTTAGACCATGGCTGGACAATGTTGTTTCTTACACCTGGGTGTGTGGCATTTTGTTGAGCTGGCTACCCCCACTTGGGATAGGTGTTCCACAGCAAGCACCTATTGTTCGTCGGAAGCCGTTATTGCCCCAGGGGTCTCCGGGCTGTGTTCGTTGGGGTTGAACTCCTGCTAGCAAAACCGCCGGGTTGAGGGAAGGGTTCAGACTGTGCCTGGGCCCTGTGGTCTCTTCCAGGTCAGTGTATGGCATTTCCTTCCCCTTGCCACAGGCACCTGGGAGCATGTCTGCAGGTGGAGAAAGACTTTCCCGTGGGAAGCCGGTTTTTGTCAAACGGGTCCCAGTGCTCTGCTCCTCTCTTTTCACTCCTGCTGCCAGAAGCCCAGGTAGGATGGGAGGCCTTAGAACATGCCTGGGCACTGTGGTTACTTCCAGAGAAGTGGAGGGCATTTGCTTTACCTTGCCACAACCACTTGGGATAGGGTCTGCACCTCAGGAAAACTGCTTCCGTGGGAAGCCGGCTTTTTGCAAAGGGGTCTCAGGGCCGTGGGCCTCGGGTGTCCCTCCGGCTCCCCAAAGCACAGGGACGAGGTGAGGGGCTTAGACCATGCCTGGGCAATGTTGTTTCTTACACCTGGGTGTGTGGCATTTTGTTGAGCTGGCTACCCCCACTTGGGATAGGTGTTCCACAGCAAGCACCTATTGTTCGTCGGAAGCCGTTTTTGCCCCAGGGGTCTCCAGGCTGTGTTCGTTGGGCTTGAACTCCTGCTAAAAAAACCGCCGGGTTGAGGGAAGGGTTCAGACTGTGCCTGGGCCCTGTGGTCTCTTCCAGGTCAGTGTATGGCATTTCCTTCCCCTTGCCACAGGCACCTGGGAGCATGTCTGCACGTGGAGAAAGACTTTCCCGTGGGAAGCCGGTTTTTGTCAAACGGGTCCCAGTGCTCTGCTCCTCTCTTTTCACTCCTGCTGCCAGAAGCCCAGGGAGGATGGGAGGGCTTAGAACATGCCTGGGCACTGTGGTTTCTTCCAGAGAAGTGGAGGGCATTGGCTTTACCTTGCCACAACCACTTGTGAGAGGGTCTGCACCTCAGGAAAACTGTTTCCGTGGGAAGCCGGCTTTTTGCAAAGGGGTCTCAGGGCCGTGGGCATTGGGTGTCCCTCCGGCTCCCCAAAGCACAGGGACGAGGTGAGGGGCTTAGACCATGCCTGGGCAATGTTGTTTCTTACACCTGGGTGTGTAGCATTTTGTTGAGCTGGCTACCCCGACTTGGGATAGGTGTTCCACAGCAAGCACCTATTGTTCGTCGGAAGCCGTTTTTGCACCAGGGGTCTCCGGGCTGTATTCGTTGGGCTTGAACTCCTGCTAGCAAAACCGCCGGGTTGAGGGAAGGGTTCAGACTGTGCCTGGGCCCTGTGGTCTCTTCCAGGTCAGTGTATGGCATTTCCTTCCCCTTGCCACAGGCACCTGGGAGCATGTCTGCACGTGGAGAAAGACTTTCCCGTGGGAGGCCTGTTTTTGTCAAACTGGTCCCAGTGCTCTGCTCCTCTTTTCACTCCTGCTGCCAGAAGCCCAGGGAGGATGGGTGGGCTTAGAACATGGCTGGGCACTGGGGTTTCTTCCAGAAAAGTGGAGGGCATTTGCTTTACCTTGCCACAACCACTTGGGATAGGGTCTGCACCTCAGGAAAACTGATTCCGTGGGAAGCCGGCTTTTTGCAAAGGGGTCTCTGGGCCGTGGGCCTCGGGTGTCTCTCCGGCTCCCCAAAGCACAGGGACGAGGTGAGGGGCTTAGACCATGCCTGGGCAATGTTGTTTCTTACACCTGGGTGTGTGGCATTTTGTTGAGCTGGCTACCCCCACTTGGGATAGGTGTTCCACAGCAAGCACCTATTGTTCGTCGGAAGCCGTTTTTCCCCAGGGGTCTCCGGGCTGTGTTCGTTGGGGTTGAACTCCTGCTAGCAAAACCGCCGGTTTGAGGGAAGGGTTCAGACTATGCCTGGGCCCTGTGGTCTCTTCCAGGTCAGTGTATGGCATTTCCTTCCCCTTGCCACAGGCACCTGGGAGCATGTCTGCACGTGGAGAAAGACTTTCCCGTGGGAAGCCGGTTTTGTCAAACGGGTCCCAGTGCTCTGCTCCTCTCTTTTCACTCCTGCTGCCAGAAGCCCAGGGAGGATGGGAGGGCTTAGAACATGGCTGGGCACTGTGGTTTCTTCCAGAGAAGTGGAGGACATTTGCTTTACCTTGCCACAACCACTTGTGAGAGGGTCTGCACCTCAGGAAAACTGTTTCCGTGGGAAGCCGGCTTTTTGCAAACGGGTCCCAGGGCCGTGGGCCTCGAGTGTCCCTCCGGCTCCCCAAAGCACAGGGACGAGGTGAGGGGCTTAGACCATGCCTGGGCAATGTGTTTCTTACACCTGGGTGTGTGGCATTTTGTTGAGCTGGCTACCCCCACTTGGGATAGGTGTTCCACAGCAAGCACCTATTGTTCGTCGGAAGCCGTTATTGCCCCAGGGGTCTCCGGTCTGTGTTCGTTGGGGTTGAACTCCTGCTAGCAAAACCGCTGGGTTGAGGGAAGGGTTCAGACTGTGCCTGGGCCCTGTCGTCTCTTCCAGGTCAGTGTATGGCATTTCCTTCCCCTTGCCACAGGCACCTGGGAGCATGTCTGCACGTGGAGAAAGACTTTCCCGTGGGAAGCCGGTTTTTGTCAAACGGGTCCCAGTGCTCTGCTCCTCTCTTTTCACTCCTGCTGCCAGAAGCCCAGGGAGGATGGGAGGGCTTAGAACATGGCTGGGCACTGGGGTTTCTTCCAGAGAAGTGGAGGGCATTTGCTTTACCTTGCCACAACCACTTGGGATAGGGTCTGCACCTCAGGAAAACTGTTTCCGTGGGAAGCCGGCTTTTTGCAAAGGGTTCTCAGGGCCGTGGGCCTCGGGTGTCCCTCCGGCTCCCCAAAGCACAGGGACGAGGTGAGGGGCTTAGACCATGGCTGGACAATGTTGTTTCTTACACCTGGGTGTGTGGCATTTTGTTGAGCTGGCTACCCCCACTTGGGATAGGTGTTCCACAGCAAGCACCTATTGTTCGTCGGAAGCCGTTTTTGCCCCAGGGGTCTCCGGGCTGTGTTCGTTGGGCTTGAACTCCTGCTAGCAAAACCGCCGGGTTGAGGGAAGGGTTCAGACTGTGCCTGGGCCCTGTGGTCTCTTCCAGGTCAGTGTATGGCATTTCCTTCCCCTTGCCACAGGCACCTGGGAGCATGTCTGCACGTGGAGAAAGACTTTCCCGTGGGAAGCCGGTTTTTGTCAAACGGGTCCCAGTGCTCTGCTCCTCTCTTTTCACTCCTGCTGCCAGAAGCCCAGGGAGGATGGGAGGGCTTAGAACATGGCTGGGCACTGTGGTTTCTTCCAGAGAAGTGGAGGGCATTGGCTTTACCTTGCCACAACCACTTGGGAGAGGGTCTACACCTCAGGAAAACTGTCCCCGTGGGAAGCCGGCTTTTTGCAAAGGGGTCTCAGGGCCGTGGGCCTCGGGTGTCCCTCCGGCTCCCCAAAGCACAGGGCCGAGGTGAGGGGCTTAGACCATGCCTGGGCAATGTTGTTTCTTACACCTGGGTGTGTGGCATTTTGTTGAGCTGGCTACCCCCACTTGGGGTAGGTGTTCCACAGCAAGCACCTATTGTTCGTCGGAAGCCGTTTTTGCCCCAGGGGTCTCCGGGCTGTGTTCGTTGGGGTTGAACTCCTGCTAGCAAAACCGCCGGGTTGAGGGAAGGGTTCAGACTATGCCTGGGCCCTGTGGTCTCTTCCAGGTCAGTGTATGGCATTTCCTTCCCCTTGCCACAGGCACCTGGGAGCATGTCTGCACGTGGAGAAAGACTTTCCCGTGGGAAGCCGGTTTTGTCAAACGGGTCCCAGTGCTCTGCTCCTCTCTTTTCACTCCTGCTGCCAGAAGCCCAGGGAGGATGGGAGGGCTTAGAACATGGCTGGGCACTGTGGTTTCTTCCAGAGAATTGGAGGGCATTTGCTTTACCTTGCCACAACCACTTGTGAGAGGGTCTGCACCTCAGGAAAACTGTTTCCGTGGGAAGCCGGCTTTTTGCAAAGGGGTCTCAGGGCCGTGGGCATCGGGTGTCCCTCCGGCTCCCCAAAGCACAGGGACGAGGTGAGGGGCTTAGACCATGCCTGGGCAATATTGTTTCTTACACCTGGGTGTGTAGCATTTTGTTGAGCTGGCTACCCCCACTTGGGATAGGTGTTCCACAGCAAGCACCTATTGTTCGTCTGAAGCCGTTTTTGCACCAGGGGTCTCCGGGCTGTATTCGTTGGGCTTGAACTCCTGCTAGCAAAACCGCCGGTTTGAGGGAAGGGTTCAGACTGTGCCTGGGCCCTGTGGTCTCTTCCAGGTCAGTGTATGCCATTTCCTTCCCCTTGCCACAGGCACCTGGGAGCATGTCTGCACGTGGAGAAAGACTTTCCCGTGGGAAGCCGGTTTTTGTCAAGCTGCTCCCAGTGCTCTGCTCCTCTCTTTTCAAACCTGCTGCCAGAAGCCCAGGGAGGATGGGAGGCCTTAGAACATGGCTGGGCACTGGGGTTTCTTCCAGAGAAGTGGAGGGCATTTGCTTTACCTTGCCACAACCACTTGGGATAGGGTCTGCACCTCAGGAAAACTGCTTCCGTGGGAAGCCGGCTTTTTGCAAAGGGGTCTCAGGGCCGTAGGCCTCGGGTGTCCCTCCGGCTCCCCAAAGCACAGGGACGAGGTGAGGGGCTTAGACAATGCCTGGGCAATGTTGTTTCTTACACCTGGGTGTGTGGCATTTTGTTGAGCTGGCTACCCCCACTTGGGATAGGTGTTCCACAGCAAGCACCTATTGTTCGACAGAAGCCGTTTTTGCCCCAGGGGTCTCCGGGCTGTGTTCGTTGGGCTTGAACTCCTGCTAGCAAAACCGCCGGGGTGAGGGAAGGGTTCAGACTGTGCCTGGGCCCTGTGGTCTCTTCCAGGTCAGTGTATGGCATTTCCTTCCCCTTGCCACAGGCACCTGGGAGCATGTCTGCACGTGGAGAAAGACTTTCCCGTGGGAAGCCGGTTTTTGTCAAACGGGTCCCAGTGCTCTGCTCCTCTCTTTTCACTCCTGCTGCCAGAAGCCCAGGGAGGATGGGAGGGCTTAGAACATGGCTGGACACTGTGGTTTCTTACAGAGAAGTGGAGGGCATTTGCTTTACCTTGCCACAACCACTTGGGAGAGGGTCTACACCTCACGAAAACTGTCTCCGTGGGAAGCCGGCTTTTTTCAAAGGGGTCTCAGGGCCGTGGGCATTGGGTGTCCCTCCGGCTCCCCAAAGCACAGGGACGAGGTGAGGGGCTTAGACCATGCCTGGGCAATGTTGTTTCTTACACCTGTGTGTGTGGCATTTTGTTGAGCTGGCTACCCCCACTTGGGATAGGTGTTCCACAGCAAGCACCTATTGTTCGTCGGAAGCCGTTTTTGCACCAGGGGTCTCTGGGCTGTATTCGTTGGGCTTGAACTCCTGCTAGCAAAACCGCCGGGTTGAGGGAAGGGTTCAGACTGTGCCTGGGCCCTGTGGTCTCTTCCAGGTCAGTGTATGGCATTTCCTTCCCCTTGCCACAGGCACCTGGGAGCATGTCTGCACGTGGAGAAAGACTTTCCCGTGGGAAGCCGGTTTTTGTCAAACGGGTCCCAGTGCTCTGCTCCTCTCTTTTCACTCCTGCTGCCAGAAGCCCAGGGAGGATGGGAGGGCTTAGAACATGGCTGGGCACTGTGGTTTCTTCCAGAGAAGTGGAGGGCATTGGCTTTACCTTGCCACAACCACTTGGGAGAGGGTCTACACCTCAGGAAAACTGTCTCCGTGGGAAGCCGGCTTTTTGCAAAGGGGTCTCAGGGCCGTGGGCCTCGGGTGTCCCTCCGGCTCCCCAAAGCACAGGGACGAGGTGAGGGGCTTAGACCATGCCTGGGCAATGTTGTTTCTTACACCTGGGTGTGTGGCATTTTGTTGAGCTGGCTACCCCCACTTGGGATAGGTGTTCCACAGCAAGCACCTATTGTTCGTCGGAAGCCGTTTTTGCTCCAGGGGTCTCCGGGCTGTGTTCGTTGGGGTTGAACTCCTGCTAGCAAAACCGCCGGGTTGAGGGAAGGGTTCAGACTATGCCTGGG
Organism: Ursus americanus; assembly: GCF_024610735.1. Taxonomy (NCBI): domain Eukaryota; kingdom Metazoa; phylum Chordata; class Mammalia; order Carnivora; family Ursidae; genus Ursus; species Ursus americanus. The sequence continues at coordinate 37,427,560 of NC_142156.1, read as the reverse complement.
CCCTGTGGTCTCTTCCAGGTCAGTGTATGGCATTTCCTTCCCCTTGCCACAGGCACCTGGGAGCATGTCTGCACGTGGAGAAAGACTTTCCCGTGGGAAGCCGGTTTTTGTCAAACGGGTCCCAGTGCTCTGCTCCTCTCTTTTCACTCCTGCTGCCAGAAGCCCAGGGAGGATGGGAGGGCTTACAACATGGCTGGGCACTGTGGTTTCTTCCAGAGAAGTGGAGGGCATTTGCTTTACCTTGCCACAACCACTTGGGAGAGGGTCTACACCTCAGGAAAACTGTCTCCGTGGGAAGCCGGCTTTTTGCAAAGGGGTCTCAGGGCCGTGGGCCTCGGGTGTCCCTTGGGCTCCCCAATGTACAGGGACGAGGTGAGGGGCTTAGACCATGCCTGGGCAATGTTGTTTCTTACACCTGGGTGTGTGGCATTTTGTTGAGCTGGCTACCCCCACTTGGGATAGGTGTTCCACAGCAAGCACCTATTGTTCGTCGGAAGCCGTTTTTGCCCCAGGGGTCTCCGGGCTGGGTTCGTTGGGGTTGAACTCCTGCTAGCAAAACCGCCGGGTTGAGGGAAGTGTTCAGACTATGCCTGGGCCCTGTGGTCTCTTCCAGGTCAGTGTATGCCATTTCCTTCCCCTTGCCACAGGCACCTGGGAGCATATCTGCACGTGGAGAAAGACTTTCCCGGGGGAAGCCGGTTTTGTCAAACGGGTCCCAGTGCTCTGCTCCTCTCTTTTCACTCCTGCTGCCAGAAGCCCAGGGAGGATGGGAGGGCTTAGAACATGGCTGGGCACTGTGGTTTCTTCCAGAGAATTGGAGGGCATTTGCTTTACCTTGCCACAACCACTTGTGAGAGGGTCTGCACCACAAGAAAACTGTTTCCGTGGGAAACCGGCTTTTTGCAAAGGGGTCTCAGGGCCGTGGGCATCGGGTGTCCCTCCGGCTCCCCAAAGCACAGGGACGAGGTGAGGGGCTTAGACCATGGCTGGACAATGTTGTTTCTTACACCTGGGTGTGTGGCATTTTGTTGAGCTGGCTATCCCCACTTGGGATAGGTGTTCGACAGCAAGCACCTATTGTTCGTCGGAAGCCGTTTTTGCCCCAGGGGTCTCCGGGCTGTGTTCGTTGGGCTTGAACTCCTGCTAGCAAAACCGCCGGGTTGAGGGAAGGGTTCAGACTATGCCTGGGCCCTGTGGTCTCTTCCAGGTCAGTGTATGGCATTTCCTTCCCCTTGCCAGAGGCACCTGGGAGCATGTCTGCACGTGGAGAAAGACTTTCCCGTGGGAAGCCGGTTTTGTCAAACGGGTCCCAGTGCTCTGCTCCTCTCTTTTCACTCCTGCTGCCAGAAGCCCAGGGAGGATGGGAGGGCTTAGAACATGGCTGGGCACTGTGGTTTCTTCCAGAGAATTGGAGGGCATTTGCTTTACCTTGCCACAACCACTTGTGAGAGGGTCTGCACCTCAGGAAAACTGTTTCCGTGGGAAGCCGGCTTTTTGCAAAGGGGTCTCTGGGCCGTGGGCATCGGGTGTCCCTCCGGCTCCCCAAAGCACAGGGACGAGGTGAGGGGCTTAGACCATGCCTGGGCAATGTTGTTTCTTACACCTGGGTGTGTAGCATTTTGTTGAGCTGGCTACCCCCACTTGGGATAGGTGTTCCACAGCAAGCACCTATTGTTCGTCTGAAGCCGTTTTTGCACCAGGGGTCTCCGGGCTGTATTCATTGGGGTTGAACTGCTGCTAGCAAAACCGCCGGGTTGAGGGAAGGGTTCAGACTGTGCCTGGGCCCTGTGGTCTCTTCCAGGTCAGTGTATGGCATTTCCTTCCCCTTGCCACAGGCACCTGGGAGCATGTCTGCACGTGGAGAAAGACTTTCCCGTGGGAAGCCGGTTTTTGTCAAACGGGTCCCAGTGCTCTGCTCCTCTCTTTTCACTCCTGCTGCCAGAAGCCCAGGGAGGATGGGAGGGCTTAGAACATGGCTGGGCACTGTGGTTTCTTCCAGAGAAGTGGAGGGCATTTGCTTTAGCTTGCCACAACCACTTGGGATAGGGTCTGCACCTCAGGAAAACTGTTTCCGTGGGAAGCCGGCTTTTTGCAAAGGGTTCTCAGGGCCGTGGGCCTCGGGTGTCCCTCCGGCTCCCCAAAGCACAGGGACGAGGTGAGGGGCTTAGACCATGCCTGGGCAATGTTGTTTCTTACACCTGGGTGTGTGGCATTTTGTTGAGCTGGCTACCCCCACTTGGGATAGGTGTTCCACAGCAAGCACCTATTGTTCGTCGGAAGCCGTTTTTGCCCCAGGGGTCTCCGGGCTGTGTTCGTTGGGCTTGAACTCCTGCTAGCAAAACCGCCAGGTTGAGGGAAGGGTTCAGACTGTGCCTCGGCCCTGTGGTCTCTTCCAGGTCAGTGTATGGCATTTCCTTCCCCTTGCCACAGGCACCTGGGAGCATGTCTGCACGTGGAGAAAGACTTTCCCGTCGGAAGCCGGTTTTTGTCAAACGGGTCCCAGTGCTCTGCTCCTCTCTTTTCACTCCTGCTGCCAGAAGCCCAGGGAGGATGGGTGGGCTTAGAACATGGCTGGGCACTGGGGTTTCTTCCAGAGAAGTGGAGGGCATTGGCTTTACCTTGCCACAACCACTTGGGATAGGGTCTGCACCTCAGGAAAACTGTTTCCGTGGGAAGCCGGCTTTTTGCAAAGGGTTCTCAGGGCCGTGGGACTCGGGTGTCCCTCCGGCTCCCCAAAGCACAGGGACGAGGTGAGGGGCTTAGACCATGGCTGGACAATGTTGTTTCTTACACCTGGGTGTGTGGCATTTTGTTGAGCTGGCTACCCCCACTTGGGATAGGTGTTCCACAGCAAGCACCTATTGTTCGTCGGAAGCCGTTTTTGCCCCAGGGGTCTCCGGGCTGTGTTCGTTGGGCTTGAACTCCTGCTAGCAAAACCGCCGGGTTGAGGGAAGGGTTCAGACTATGCCTGGGCCCTGTGGTCTCTTCCAGGTCAGTGTATGGCATTTCCTTCCCCTTGCCACAGGCACCTGGGAGCATGTCTGCACGTGGAGAAAGACTTTCCCGTGGGAAGCCGGTTTTTGTCAAACGGGTCCCAGTGCTCTGCTCCTCTCTTTTCACTCCTGCTGCCAGAAGCCCAGGGAGGATGGGAGGGCTTAGAACATGGCTGGGCACTGTGGTTTCTTCCAGAGAAGTGGAGGGCATTTGCTTTAGCTTGCCACAACCACTTGGGATAGGGTCTGCACCTCAGGAAAACTGTTTCCGTGGGAAGCCGGCTTTTTGCAAAGGGTTCTCAGGGCCGTGGGCCTCGGGTGTCCCTCCGGCTCCCCAAAGCACAGGGACGAGGTGAGGGGCTTAGACCATGGCTGGACAATGTTGTTTCTTACACCTGGGTGTGTGGCATTTTGTTGAGCTGGCTACCCCCACTTGGGATAGGTGTTCCACAGCAAGCACCTATTGTTCGTCGGAAGCCGTTTTTGCCCCAGGGGTCTCCGGGCTGTGTTCGTTGGGCTTGAACTCCTGCTAGCAAAACCGCCGGGTTGAGGGAAGGGTTCAGACTGTGCCTGGGCCCTGTGGTCTCTTCCAGGTCAGTGTATGGCATTTCCTTCCCCTTGCCACAGGCACCTGGGAGCATGTCTGCACGTGGAGAAAGACTTTCCCGTCGGAAGCCGGTTTTTGTCAAACGGGTCCCAGTGCTCTGCTCCTCTCTTTTCACTCCTGCTGCCAGAAGCCCAGGGAGGATGGGTGGGCTTAGAACATGGCTGGGCACTGGGGTTTCTTCCAGAGAAGTCGAGGGCATTTGCTTTACCTTGCCACAACCACTTGGGATAGGGTCTGCACCTCAGGAAAACTGTTTCCGTGGGAAGCCGGCTTTTTGCAAAGGGGTCTCAGGGCCGTGGGCCTCGGGTGTCCCTCCGGCTCCCCAAAGCACAGGGACGAGGTGAGGGGCTTAGACCATGGCTGGGCAATGTTCTTTCTTACACCTGGGTGTGTGGCATTTTGTTGAGCTGGCTACCCCCACTTGGGATAGGTGTTTCACAGCAAGCACCTATTGTTCGTCGGAAGCCGTTTTTGCCCCAGGGGTCTCCGGGCTGTGTTCGTTGGGCTTGAACTCCTGCTAGCAAAACCGCCGGGTTGAGGGAAGGGTTCAGACTGTGCCTGGGCCCTGTGGTCTCTTCCAGGTCAGTGTATGGCATTTCCTTCCCCTTGCCACAGGCACCTGGGAGCATGTCTGCACGTGGAGAAAGGCTTTCCCGTGGGAAGCCAGTTTTTGTCAAACGGGTCCCAGTGCTCTGCTCCTCTCTTTTCCTCCTGCTGCCAGAAGCCCAGGGAGGATGGGAGGGCTTAGAACATGGCTGGTCACTGTGGTTTCTTCCAGAGAAGTGGAGGGCATTGGCTTTACCTTGCCACAACCACTTGTGAGAGGGTCTGCACCTCAGGGAAACTGTTTCCGTGGGAAGCCGGCTTTTTGCAAAGGGGTCTCAGGGCCGTGGGCCTCGGGTGTCCCTCCGGCTCCCCAAAGCACAGGGACGAGGTGAGGGGCTTAGACCATGGCTGGACAATGTTGTTTCTTACACCTGGGTGTGTGGCATTTTGTTGAGCTGGCTACCCCCACTTGGGATAGGTGTTCCACAGCAAGCACCTATTGTTCGTCGGAAGCCGTTTTTGCCCCAGGGGTCTCCGGGCTGTGTTCGTTGGGGTTGAACTCCTGCTAGCAAAACCGCCGGGTTGAGGGAAGGGTTCAGACTGTGCCTGGGCCCTGTCGTCTCTTCCAGGTCAGTGTATGGCATTTCCTTCCCATTGCCACAGGCACCTGGGAGCATGTCTGCACGTGGAGAAAGACTTTCCCGTGGGAGGCCGGTTTTTGTCAAACTGGTCCCAGTGCTCTGCTCCTCTCTTTTCACTCCTGCTGCCAGAAGCCCAGGGAGGATGGGTGGGCTTAGAACATGGCTGGGCACTGGGGTTTCTTCCAGAGAAGTGGAGGGCATTTGCTTTACCTTGCCACAACCACTTGTGAGAGGGTCTGCACCTCAGGAAAACTGTTTCCGTGGGAAGCCGGCTTTTTGCAAAGGGGTCTCAGGGCCGTGGGCCTCGGCTGTCCCTCCGGCTCCCCAAACCACAGGGACGAGGTGAGGGGCTTAGACCATGGCTGGACAATGTTGTTTCTTACACCTGGGTGTGTGGCATTTTGTTGAGCTGGCTACCCCCACTTGGGATAGGTGTTCCACAGCAAGCACCTATTGTTCGTCGGAAGCCGTTTTTGCCCCAGGGGTCTCCGGGCTGTGTTCGTTGGGCTTGAACTCCTGCTAGCAAAACCGCCGGGTTGAGGGAAGGGTTCAGACTGTGCCTGGGCCCTGTGGTCTCTTCCAGGTCAGTGTATGGCATTTCCTTCCCCTTGCCACAGGCACCTGGGAGCATGTCTGCACGTGGAGAAAGACTTTCCCGTGGGAGGCCGGTTTTTGTCAAGCTGGTCCCAGTGCTCTGCTCCTCTCTTTTTACTCCTGCTGCCAGAAGCCCAGGGAGGATGGGTGGGCTTAGAACATGGCTGGGCACTGGGGTTTCTTCCAGAGAAGTGGAGGGCATTTGCTTTACCTTGCCACAACCACTTGGGAGAGGGTCTTCACCTCAGGAAAACTGTCTCTGTGGGAAGCCGGCTTTTTACAAAGGGGCCTCAGGGCCGTGGGCCTCGGCTGTCCCTCCGGCTCCCCAAACCACAGGGACGAGGTGAGGGGCTTAGACCATGGCTGGACAATGTTGTTTCTTACACCTGGGTGTGTGGCATTTTGTTGAGCTGGCTACCCCCACTTGGGATAGGTGTTCCACAGCAAGCACCTATTGTTCGTCGGAAGCCGTTATTGCCCCAGGGGTCTCCGGGCTGTGTTCGTTGGGGTTGAACTCCTGCTAGCAAAACCGCCGGGTTGAGGGAAGGGTTCAGACTGTGCCTGGGCCCTGTGGTCTCTTCCAGGTCAGTGTATGGCATTTCCTTCCCCTTGCCACAGGTACCTGGGAGCATGTCTGCACGTGGAGAAAGACTTTCCCGTGGGAAGCCGGTTTTTGTCAAACGGGTCCCAGTGCTCTGCTCCTCTCTTTTCACTCCTGCTGCCAGAAGCCCAGGGAGGATGGGAGGGCTTAGAACATGGCTGGGCACTGTGGTTTCTTCCAGAGAAGTGGAGGGCATTTGCTTTACCTTGCCACAACCACTTGGGATAGGGTCTGCACCTCAGGAAAACTGTTTCCGTGGGAAGCCGGCTTTTTGCAAAGGGGTCTCAGGGCCGTGGGCATCGGGTGTCCCTCCGGCTCCCCAAAGCACAGGGACGAGGTGAGGGGCTTAGACCATGCCTGGGCAATGTTGTTTCTTACACCTGGGTGTGTGGCATTTTGTTGAGCTGGCTACCCCCACTTGGGATAGGTGTTCCACAGCAAGCACCTATTGTTCGTCAGAAGCCGTTATTGCCCCAGGGGTCTCCGGGCTGTGTTCGTTGGGGTTGAGCTCCTGCTAGCAAAACCTTCGGGTTGAGGGAAGGGTTCAGACTGTGCCTGGGCCCTGTCGTCTCTTCCAGGTCAGTGTATGGCATTTCCTTCTCCTTGCCACAGGCACCTGGGAGCATGTCTGCACGTGGAGAAAGACTTTCCCGTCGGAAGCCGGTTTTTGTCAAACGGGTCCCAGTGCTCTGCTCCTCTCTTTTCACTCCTGCTGCCAGAAGCCCAGGGAGGATGGGTGGGCTTAGAACATGGCTGGGCACTGGGGTTTCTTCCAGAGAAGTGGGGGGCATTTGCTTTACCTTGCCACAACCACTTGGGATAGGGTCTGCACCTCAGGAAAACTGTTTCCGTGGGAAGCCGGCTTTTTGCAAAGGGGTCTCAGGGCCGTGGCCCTTGGGTGTCCCTCCGGCTCCCCAAAGCAAAGGGACGAGGTGAGGGGCTTAGACCATGCCTGGGCAATGTTGTTTCTTACACCTGGGTGTGTGGCATTTTGTTGAGCTGGCTACCCCCACTTGGGATAGGTGTACCACAGCAAGCACCTATTGTTCGTCGGAAGCCGTTTTTGCCCCAGGGGTCTCCGGGCTGTGTTCGTTGAGCTTGAACTCCTGCTAGCAAAACCGCCGGGTTGAGCGAAGTGTTCAGGCAGTGCCTGGGTCCTGTGGTCTCTTCCAGGTCAGTGTATGGCATTTCCTTCCCCTTGCCACAGGCACCTGGGAGCATGTCTGCACGTGGAGAAAGGCTTTCCCGTTGGAAGCCAGTTTTTGTCAAACGGGTCCCAGTGCTCTGCTCCTCTCTTTTCACTCCTGCTGCCAGAAGCCCAGGGAGGATGGGAGGGCTTAGAACATGCCTGGGCACTGTGGTTTCTTCCAGAGAAGTGGAGGGCATTGGCTTTACCTTGCCACAACCACTTGGGAGAGGGTCTACACCTCAGGAAAACTGTTTCCGTGGGAAGCCGGCTTTTTGCAAAGGGGTCTCAGGGCCGTGGGCCTCGGGTGTCCCTCCGGCTCCCCAAAGCACAGGGACGAGGTGAGGGGCTTAGACCATGCCTGGGCAATGTTGTTTCTTACACCTGGGTGTGTGGCATTTTGTTGAGCTGGCTACCCCCACTTGGGGTAGGTGTTCCTCAGCAAGCACCTATTGTTCCTCAGAAGCCGTTTTTGCCCCAGGGCTCTCCGGGCTGTGTTCGTTGGGCTTGAACTCCTGCTAGCAAAACCGCCGGGTTGAGGGAAGGGTTCAGACTGTGCCTGGGCCCTGTGGTCTCTTCCAGGTCAGTGTATGGCATTTCCTTCCCCTTGCCACAGGCACCTGGGAGCATGTCTGCACGTGGAGAAAGACTTTCCCGTGGGAAGCCGGTTTTTGTCAAACGGGTCCCAGTGCTCTGCTCCTCTCTTTTCACTCCTGCTGCCAGAAGCCCAGGGAGGATGGGAGGGCTTAGAACATGCCTGGGCACTGTGGTTTCTTCCAGAGAAGTGGAGGGCATTGGCTTTACCTTGCCACAACCACTTGGGATAGGGTCTGCACCTCAGGAAAACTGTTTCCGTGGGAAGCCGGCGTTTTGCAAAGGGGTCTCAGGGCCGTGGGCCTCGGGTGTCCCTCCGGCTCCCCAAAGCACAGGGACGAGGTGAGGGGCTTAGACCATGCCTGGGCAATGTTGTTTCTTACACCTGGGTGTGTGGCATTTTGTTGAGCTGGCTACCCCCACTTGGGGTAGGTATTCCACAGCAAGCACCTATTGTTCGTCGGAAGCCGTTTTTGCCCCAGTGGTCTCCGGGCTGTGTTCGTTGGGCTTGAACTCCTGCTAGCAAAACCGCCGGGTTGAGGGAAGGGTTCAGACTGTGCCTGGGCCCTGTGGTCTCTTCCAGGTCAGTGTATGGCATTTCCTTCCCCTTGCCACAGGCACCTGGGAGCATGTCTGCACGTGGAGAAAGACTTTCCCGTGGGAAGCCGGTTTTTGTCAAACGGGTCCCAGTGCTCTGCTCCTCTCTTTTCACTCCTGCTGCCAGAAGCCCAGGGAGGATGGGAGGGCTTAGAACATGGATGGGCACTGTAGTTTCTTCCAGAGAAGTGGAGGGCATTGGCTTTACCTTGCCACAACCACTTGGGAGAGGGTCTACACCTCAGGAAAACTGTCTCCGTGGGAAGCCGGCTTTTTGCAAAGGGGTCTCAGGGCCGTGGGCCTCGGCTGTCCCTCCGGCTCCCCAAAGCACAGGGACGAGGTGAGGGGCTTAGACCATGCCTGGGCAATGTTGTTTCTTACACCTGGGTGTGTGGCATTTTGTTGAGCTGGCTACCCCCACTTGGGATAGGTGTTCCACAGCAAGCACCTATTGTTCGTCGGAAGCCGTTTTTGCCCCAGGGGTCTCCGGGCTGTGTTCGTTGGGCTTGAACTCCTGCTAGCAAAACCGCCGGGTTGAGGGAAGGGTTCAGACTGTGCCTGGGCCCTGTGGTCTCTTCCAGGTCAGTGTATGGCATTTCCTTCCCCTTGCCACAGGCACCTGGGAGCATGTCTGCACGTGGAGAAAGACTTTCCCGTGGGAAGCCGGTTTTTGTCAAACGCGTCCCAGTGCTCTGCTCCTCTCTTTTCACTCCTGCTGCCAGAAGCCCAGGGAGGATGGGAGGGCTTAGAACATGGCTGGGCACTGTGGTTTCTTCCAGAGAAGTGGAGAGCATTGGCTTTACCTTGCCACAACCACTTGGGAGAGGGTCTACACCTCAGGAAAACTATCTCCGTGGTAAGCCGGCTTTTTGCAAAGGGGTCTCAGGGCCGTGGGCCTCGGGTGTCCATCCGGCTCCCCAAAGCACAGGGACGAGGTGAGGGGCTTAGACCATGCCTGGGCAATGTTGTTTCTTACACCTGGGTGTGTGGCATTTTGTTGAGCTGGCTACCCCCACTTGGGATAGGTGTTCCACAGCAAGCACCTATTGTTCGTCAGAAGCCGTTTTTGCCCCAGGAGTCTCCGGGCTGTGTTCGTTGGGGTTGTGCTCCTGCTAGCAAAACCGCCGGGTTGAGGGAAGGGTTCAGACTGTGCCTGGGCCCTGTGGTCTCTTCCAGGTCAGTGTATGGCATTTCCTTCCCCTTGCCACAGGCACCTGGGAGCATGTCTGCACGTGGAGAAAGACTTTCCCGTGGGAAGCCGGTTTTTGTCAAACGGGTCCCAGTGCTCTGCTCCTCTCTTTCACTCCTGCTGCCAGAAGCCCAGGGAGAATGGGAGGGCTTAGAACATGGCTGGGCACTGTGGTTTCTTCCAGAGAAGTGGAGGGCATTGGCTTTACCTTGCCACAGCCACTTGGGAGAGGGTCTACACCTCAGGAAAACTGTCTCCGTGGGAAGCCGGCTTTTTGCAAAGGGGTCTCAGGGTCGTGGGCCTCGGGTGTCCCTCCGGCTCCCCAAAGCACAGGGACGAGGTGAGGGGCTTAGACCATGCCTGGGCAATGTTGTTTCTTACACCTGGGTGTGTAGCATTTTGTTGAGCTGGCTACCCCCACTTGGGATAGGTGTTCCACAGCAAGCACCTATTGTTCGTCGGAAGCCGTTTTTGCCCCAGGGGTCTCCGGGCTGTGTTCGTTGGGGTTGAACTCCTGCTAGCAAAACTGCCGGGATGAGAGAAGGGTTCAGACTATGCCTGGGCCCTGTGGTCTCTTCCAGGTCAGTGTATGGCATTTCCTTCCCCTTGCCACAGGCACCTGGGAGCATGTCTGCACGTGGAGAAAGACTTTCCCGTGGGAAGCCGGTTTTGTCAAACGGGTCCCAGTGCTCTGCTCCTCTCTTTTCACTCCTGCTGCCAGAAGCCCAGGGAGGATGGGAGGGATTAGAACATGGCTGGGCACTGTGGTTTCTTCCAGAGAATTGGAGGGCATTTGCTTTACCTTGCCACAACCACTTGTGAGAGGGTCTGCACCTCAGGAAAACTGTTTCCGTGGGAAGCCGGCTTTTTGCAAAGGGGTCTCAGGTCCGTGGGCCTCGGCTGTCCCTCCGGCTCCCCAAACCACAGGGACGAGGTGAGGGGCTTAGACCATGGCTGGACAATGTTGTTTCTTACACCTGGGTGTGTGGCATTTTGTTGAGCTGGCTACCCCCACTTGGGATAGGTGTTCCACAGCAAGCACCTATTGTTCGTCGGAAGCCGTTATTGCCCCAGGGGTCTCCGGGCTGTGTTCGTTGGGGTTGAACTCCTGCTAGCAAAACCGCCGGGTTGAGGGAAGGGTTCAGACAGTGCCTGGGCCCTGTGGTCTCTTCCAGGTCAGTGTATGGCATTTCCTTCCCCTTACCACAGGCACCTGGGAGCATGTCTGCACGTGGAGAAAGACTTTCCCGTGGGAAGCCGGTTTTTGTCAAACGGGTCCCAGTGCTCTGCTCCTCTCTTTTCACTCCTGCTGCCAGAAGCCCAGGGAGGATGGGAGGCCTTAGAACATGCCTGGGCACTGTGGTTACTTCCAGAGAAGTGGAGGGCATTTGCATTACCTTGCCACAACCACTTGGGATAGGGTCTGCACCTCAGGAAAACTGCTTCCGTGGGAAGCCGGCTTTTTGCAAAGGGGTCTCAGGGCCGTGGGCATCGGGTGTCCCTCCGGCTCCCCAAAGCACAGGGCCGAGGTGAGGGGCTTAGACCATGCCTGGGAAATGTTGTTTCTTACACCTGGGTGTGTGGCATTTTGTTGAGCTGGCTACCCCCACTTGGGATAGGTGTTCCACAGCAAGCACCTATTGTTCGTCGGAAGCCGTTTTTGCACCAGGGGTCTCCGGGCTGTGTTCGTTGGGCTTGAACTCCTGCTAGCAAAACCGCCGGGTTGAGGGAAGGGTTCAGACTGTGCCTGGGCCCTGTGGTCTCTTCCAGGTCAGTGTATGGCATTTCCTTCCCCTTGCCACAGGCACCTGGGAGCATGTCTGCACGTGGAGAAAGACTTTCCCGTGGGAGGCCGGTTTTTGTCAAGCTGGTCCCAGTGCTCTGCTCCTCTCTTTTCACTCCTGCTGCCAGAAGCCCAGGGAGGATGGGTGGGCTTAGAACATGGCTGGGCACTGGGGTTTCTTCCAGAGAAGTGGAGGGCATTTGCATTACCTTGCCACAACCACTTGGGATAGGGTCTGCACCTCAGGAAAACTGTTTCCGTGGGAAGCCGGCTTTTTGCAAAGGGGTCTCAGGGCCGTGGGCCTCGGGTGTCCCTCCGGCTCCCCAATGCACAGGGCCGAGGTGAGGGGCTTAGACCATGCCTGGGCAATGTTGTTTCTTACACCTGGGTGTGTGGCATTTTGTTGAGCTGGCTACCCCCACTTGGGATAGGTGTTCCACAGCAAGCACGTATTGTTCGTCGGAAGCCGTTTTTGCCCCAGGGGTCTCCGGGCTGGGTTCGTTGGGGTTGAACTCCTGCTAGCAAAACCGCCGGGTTGAGGGAAGGGTTCAGACTATGCCTGGGCCCTGTGGTCTCTTCCAGGTCAGTGTATGGCATTTCCTTCCCCTTGCCACAGGCACCTGGGAGCATGTCTGCACGTGGAGAAAGACTTTCCCGTGGGAAGCCGGTTTTGTCAAACGGGTCCCAGTGCTCTGCTCCTCTCTTTTCACTCCTGCTGCCAGAAGCCCAGGGAGGATGGGAGGGCTTAGAACATGGCTGGGCACTGTGGTTTCTTCCAGAGAAGTGGAGGGCATTTGCTTTACCTTTCCACAACCACTTGTGAGAGGGTCTGCACCTCAGGAAAACTGTTTCTGTGGGAAGCCGGCTTTTTGCAAAGGGGTCTCAGGGCCGTGGGCCTCGGCTGTCCCTCCGGCTCCCCAAACCACAGGGACGAGGTGAGGGGCTTAGACCATGGCTGGACAATGTTGTTTCTTACACCTGGGTGTGTGGCATTTTGTTGAGCTGGCTACCCCCACTTGGGATAGGTGTTCCACAGCAAGCACCTATTGTTCGTCAGAAGCCGTTATTGCCCCAGGGGTCTCCGGGCTGTGTTCGTTGGGGTTGAACTCCTGCTAGCAAAACCGCCGGGTTGAGGGAAGGGTTCAGACTGTGCCTGGGCCCTGTGGTCTCTTCCAGGTCAGTGTATGGCATTTCCTTCCCCTTGCCACAGGCACCTGGGAGCATGTCTGCAGGTGGAGAAAGACTTTCCCGTGGGAAGCCGGTTTTTGTCAAACGGGTCCCAGTGCTCTGCTCCTCTCTTTTCACTCCTGCTGCCAGAAGCCCAGGGAGGATGGGAGGCCTTAGAACATGCCTGGGCACTGTGGTTACTTCCAGAGAAGTGGAGGGCATTTGCTTTACCTTGCCACAACCACTTGGGATAGGGTCTGCACCTCAGGAAAACTGCTTCCGTGGGAAGCCGGCGTTTTGCAAAGGGGTCTCAGGGCCGTGGGCCTCGGGTGTCCCTCCGGCTCCCCAAAGCACAGGGACGAGGTGAGGGGCTTAGACCATGCCTGGGCAATGTTGTTTCTTACACCTGGGTGTGTGGCATTTTGTTGAGCTGGCTACCCCCACTTGGGATAGGTGTTCCACAGCAAGCACCTATTGTTCGTCGGAAGCCGTTTTTGCCCCAGGGGTCTCCGGGCTGTGTTCGTTGGGCTTGAACTCCTGCTAAAAAAACCGCCGGGTTGAGGGAAGGGTTCAGACTGTGCCTGGGCCCTGTGGTCTCTTCCAGGTCAGTGTATGGCATTTCCTTCCCCTTGCCACAGGCACCTGGGAGCATGTCTGCACGTGGAGAAAGACTTTCCCGTGGGAAGCCGGTTTTTGTCAAACGGGTCCCAGTGCTCTGCTCCTCTCTTTTCACTCCTGCTGCCAGAAGCCCAGGGAGGATGGGAGGGCTTAGAACATGGCTGGGCACTGTGGTTTCTTCCAGAGAAGTGGAGGGCATTGGCTTTACCTTGCCACAACCACTTGGGAGAGGGTCTACACCTCAGGAAAACTGTCTCCGTGGGAAGCCGGCTTTTTGCAAAGGGGTCTCAGGGCCGTGGGCCTCGGGTGTCCCTCCGGCTCCCCAAAGCACAGGGACGAGGTGAGGGGCTTAGACCATGCCTGGGCAATGTTGTTTCTTACACCTGGGTGTGTGGCATTTTGTTGAGCTGGCTACCCCCACTTGGGATAGGTGTTCCACAGCAAGCACCTATTGTTCGTCGGAAGCCGTTTTTGCCCCAGGGGTCTCCGGGCTGTGTTCGTTGGGCTTGAACTCCTGCTAGCAAAACCGCCGGGTTGAGGGAAGGGTTCAGGCAGTGCCTGGGCCCTGTGGTCTCTTCCAGGTCAGTGTATGGCATTTACTTCTCCTTGCCACAGGCACCTGGGAGCATGTCTGCACGTGGAGAAAGACTTTCCCGTGGGAGGCCGGTTTTTGTCAAACGGGTCCCAGTGCTCTGCTCCTCTCTTTTCACTCCTGCTGCCAGAAGCCCAGAGAGGATGGGTGGGCTTAGAACATGGCTGGGCACTGTGGTTTCTTCCAGAGAAGTGGAGGGCATTTGCTTTACCTTGCCACAACCACTTGGGATAGGGTCTGCACCTCAGGAAAACTATTTCCGTGGGAAGCCGGCTTTTTGCAAAGGGGTCTCAGGGCCGTGGGCCTCGGGTGTCCCTCCGGCTCCCCAAAGCACAGGGACGAGGTGAGGGGCTTAGACCATGCCTGGGCAATGTTGTTTCTTACACCTGGGTGTGTGGCATTTTGTTGAGCTGGCTACCCCCACTTGGGATAGGTGTTCCACAGCAAGCACCTATTGTTCGTCGGAAGCCGTTTTTGCCCCAGGGCTCTCCGGGCTGTGTTCGTTGGGCTTGAACTCCTGCTAGCAAAACCGCCGGGTTGAGGGAAGGGTTCAGACTGTGCCTGGGCCCTGTGGTCTCTTCCAGGTCAGTGTATGGCATTTCCTTCCCCTTGCCACAGGCACCTGGGAGCATGTCTGCACGTGGAGAAAGACTTTCCCGTGGGAAGCCGGTTTTTGTCAAACGGGTCCCAGTGCTCTGCTCCTCTCTTTTCACTCCTGCTGCCAGAAGCCCAGGGAGGATGGGAGGGCTTACAACATGGCTGGGCACTGTGGTTTCTTCCAGAGAAGTGGAGGGCATTTGGTTTACCTTGCCACAACCACTTGGGAGAGGGTCTACACCTCAGGAAAACTGTCTCCGTGGGAAGCCGGCTTTTTGCAAAGGGGTCTCAGGGCCGTGGGCCTCGGGTGTCCCTCCGGCTCCCCAATGTACAGGGACGAGGTGAGGGGCTTAGACCATGCCTGGGCAATGTTGTTTCTTACACCTGGGTGTGTGGCATTTTGTTGAGCTGGCTACCCCCACTTGGGATAGGTGTTCCACAGCAAGCACCTATTGTTCGTCGGAAGCCGTTTTTGCCCCAGGGGTCTCCGGGCTGTGTTCGTTGGGGTTGAACTCCTGCTAGCAAAACCGCCGGGTTGAGGGAAGGGTTCAGACTATGCCTGGGCCCTGTGGTCTCTTCCAGGTCAGTGTATGCCATTTCCTTCCCCTTGCCACAGGCACCTGGGAGCATGTCTGCACGTGGAGAAAGACTTTCCCGTGGGAAGCCGGTTTTGTCAAACGGGTCCCAGTGCTCTGCTCCTCTCTTTTCACTCCTGCTGCCAGAAGCCCAGGGAGGATGGGAGGGCTTAGAACATGGCTGGGCACTGTGGTTTCTTCCAGAGAATTGGAGGGCATTTGCTTTACCTTGCCACAACCACTTGTGAGAGGGTCTGCACCACAGGAAAACTGTTTCCGTGGGAAGCCGGCTTTTTGCAAAGGGGTCGCAGGGCCGTGGGCATCGGGTGTCCCTCCGGCTCTCCAAAGCACAGGGACGAGGTGAGGGGCTTAGACGATGCCTGGGCAATGTTGTTTCTTACACCTGGGTGTGTAGCATTTTGTTGAGCTGGCTACCCCCACTTGGGATAGGTGTTCCACAGCAAGCACCTATTGTTCGTCGGAAGCCGTTTTTGCACCAGGGGTCTCCGGGCTGTATTCGTTGGGCTTGAACTCCTGCTAGCAAAACCGCAAGGTTGAGGGAAGGGTTCAGACTGTGCCTGGGCCCTGTGGTCTCTTCCAGGTCAGTGTATGGCATTTCCTTCCCCTTGCCACAGGCACCTGGGAGCATGTCTGCACGTAGAGAAAGACTTTCCCGTGGGAGGCCGGTTTTTGTCAAACTGGTCCCAGTGCTCTGCTCCTCTCTTTTCACTCCTGCTGCCAGAAGCCCAGGGAGGATGGGAGGGCTTAGAACATGGCTGGGCACTGGGGTTTCTTCCAGAGAAGTGGAGGGCATTTGCTTTACCTTGCCACAACCACTTGGGATAGGGTCTGCACCTCAGGAAAACTGATTCCGTGGGAAGCCGGCTTTTTGCAAAGGGGTCTCAGGGCCGTGGGCCTCGGGTGTCCCTCCGGCTCACCAAAGCACAGGGACGAGGTGAGGGGCTTAGACCATGCCTGGGCAATGTTGTTTCTTACACCTGGGTGTGTGGCATTTTGCTGAGCTGGCTACCCCCACTTGGGATAGGTGTTCCACAGCAAGCACCTATTGTTCGTCGGAAGCCGTTTTTGCCCCAGGGGTCTCCGGGCTGTTTTCGTTGGTCTTGAACTCCTGCTAGCAAAACCGCCGGGTTGAGGGAAGGGTTCAGGCAGTGCCTGGGCCCTGTGGTCTCTTCCAGGTCAGTGTATGGCATTTCCTTCCCCTTGCCACAGGCACCTGGGAGCATGTCTGCACGTGGAGAAAGACTTTCCCGTGGGAGGCCGGTTTTTGTCAAACGGGTCCCAGTGCTCTGCTCCTCTCTTTTCACTCCTGCTGCCAGAAGCCCAGGGAGGATGGGAGGGCTTAGAACATGGCTGGGCACTGTGGTTTCTTCCAGAGAAGTGGAGGGCATTGGCTTTACCTTGCCACAGCCACTTGGGAGAGGGTCTACACCTCAGGAAAACTGTCTCCGTGGGAAGCCGGCTTTTTGCAAAGGGGTCTCAGGGTCGTGGGCCTCGGGTGTCCCTCCGGCTCCCCAAAGCACAGGGACGAGGTGAGGGGCTTAGACCATGCCTGGGCAATGTTGTTTCTTACACCTGGGTGTGTAGCATTTTGTTGAGCTGGCTACCCCCACTTGGGATAGGTGTTCCACAGCAAGCACCTATTGTTCGTCGGAAGCCGTTTTTGCCCCAGGGGTCTCCGGGCTGTGTTCGTTGGGGTTGAACTCCTGCTAGCAAAACTGCCGGGATGAGAGAAGGGTTCAGACTATGCCTGGGCCCTGTGGTCTCTTCCAGGTCAGTGTATGGCATTTCCTTCCCCTTGCCACAGGCACCTGGGAGCATGTCTGCACGTGGAGAAAGACTTTCCCGTGGGAAGCCGGTTTTGTCAAACGGGTCCCAGTGCTCTGCTCCTCTCTTTTCACTCCTGCTGCCAGAAGCCCAGGGAGGATGGGAGGGATTAGAACATGGCTGGGCACTGTGGTTTCTTCCAGAGAATTGGAGGGCATTTGCTTTACCTTGCCACAACCACTTGTGAGAGGGTCTGCACCTCAGGAAAACTGTTTCCGTGGGAAGCCGGCTTTTTGCAAAGGGGTCTCAGGTCCGTGGGCCTCGGCTGTCCCTCCGGCTCCCCAAACCACAGGGACGAGGTGAGGGGCTTAGACCATGGCTGGACAATGTTGTTTCTTACACCTGGGTGTGTGGCATTTTGTTGAGCTGGCTACCCCCACTTGGGATAGGTGTTCCACAGCAAGCACCTATTGTTCGTCGGAAGCCGTTATTGCCCCAGGGGTCTCCGGGCTGTGTTCGTTGGGGTTGAACTCCTGCTAGCAAAACCGCCGGGTTGAGGGAAGGGTTCAGACAGTGCCTGGGCCCTGTGGTCTCTTCCAGGTCAGTGTATGGCATTTCCTTCCCCTTGCCACAGGCACCTGGGAGCATGTCTGCACGTGGAGAAAGACTTTCCCGTGGGAAGCCGGTTTTTGTCAAACGGGTCCCAGTGCTCTGCTCCTCTCTTTTCACTCCTGCTGCCAGAAGCCCAGGGAGGATGGGAGGCCTTAGAACATGCCTGGGCACTGTGGTTACTTCCAGAGAAGTGGAGGGCATTTGCATTACCTTGCCACAACCACTTGGGATAGGGTCTGCACCTCAGGAAAACTGCTTCCGTGGGAAGCCGGCTTTTTGCAAAGGGGTCTCAGGGCCGTGGGCATCGGGTGTCCCTCCGGCTCCCCAAAGCACAGGGCCGAGGTGAGGGGCTTAGACCATGCCTGGGCAATGTTGTTTCCTACACCTGGGTGTGTGGCATTTTGTTGAGCTGGCTACCCCCACTTGGGATAGGTGTTCCACAGCAAGCACCTATTGTTCGTCTGAAGCCGTTTTTGCACCAGGGGTCTCCGGGCTGTGTTCGTTGGGCTTGAAATCCTGCTAGCAAAACCGCCGGGTTGAGGGAAGGGTTCAGACTGTGCCTGGGCCCTGTGGTCTCTTCCAGGTCAGTGTATGGCATTTCCTTCCCCTTGCCACAGGCACCTGGGAGCATGTCTGCACGTGGAGAAAGACTTTCCCGTGGGAGGCCGGTTTTTGTCAAGCTGGTCCCAGTGCTCTGCTCCTCTCTTTTCACTCCTGCTGCCAGAAGCCCAGGGAGGATGGGTGGGCTTAGAACATGGCTGGGCGCTGGGGTTTCTTCCAGAGAAGTGGAGGGCATTTGCATTACCTTGCCACAACCACTTGGGATAGGGTCTGCACCTCAGGAAAACTGTTTCCGTGGGAAGCCGGCTTTTTGCAAAGGGGTCTCAGGGCCGTGGGCCTCGGGTGTCCCTCCGGCTCCCCAATGCACAGGGCCGAGGTGAGGGGCTTAGACCATGCCTGGGCAATGTTGTTTCTTACACCTGGGTGTGTGGCATTTTGTTGAGCTGGCTACCCCCACTTGGGATAGGTGTTCCACAGCAAGCACGTATTGTTCGTCGGAAGCCGTTTTTGCCCCAGGGGTCTCCGGGCTGGGTTCGTTGGGGTTGAACTCCTGCTAGCAAAACCGCCGGGTTGAGGGAAGGGTTCAGACTATGCCTGGGCCCTGTGGTCTCTTCCAGGTCAGTGTATGGCATTTCCTTCCCCTTGCCACAGGCACCTGGGAGCATGTCTGCACGTGGAGAAAGACTTTCCCGTGGGAAGCCGGTTTTGTCAAACGGGTCCCAGTGCTCTGCTCCTCTCTTTTCACTCCTGCTGCCAGAAGCCCAGGGAGGATGGGAGGGCTTAGAACATGGCTGGGCACTGTGGTTTCTTCCAGAGAAGTGGAGGGCATTTGCTTTACCTTTCCACAACCACTTGTGAGAGGGTCTGCACCTCAGGAAAACTGTTTCTGTGGGAAGCCGGCTTTTTGCAAAGGGGTCTCAGGGCCGTGGGCCTCGGCTGTCCCTCCGGCTCCCCAAACCACAGGGACGAGGTGAGGGGCTTAGACCATGGCTGGACAATGTTGTTTCTTACACCTGGGTGTGTGGCATTTTGTTGAGCTGGCTACCCCCACTTGGGATAGGTGTTCCACAGCAAGCACCTATTGTTCGTCGGAAGCCGTTATTGCCCCAGGGGTCTCCGGGCTGTGTTCGTTGGGGTTGAACTCCTGCTAGCAAAACCGCCGGGTTGAGGGAAGGGTTCAGACTGTGCCTGGGCCCTGTGGTCTCTTCCAGGTCAGTGTATGGCATTTCCTTCCCCTTGCCACAGGCACCTGGGAGCATGTCTGCAGGTGGAGAAAGACTTTCCCGTGGGAAGCCGGTTTTTGTCAAACGGGTCCCAGTGCTCTGCTCCTCTCTTTTCACTCCTGCTGCCAGAAGCCCAGGGAGGATGGGAGGCCTTAGAACATGCCTGGGCACTGTGGTTACTTCCAGAGAAGTGGAGGGCATTTGCTTTACCTTGCCACAACCACTTGGGATAGGGTCTGCACCTCAGGAAAACTGCTTCCGTGGGAAGCCGGCTTTTTGCAAAGGGGTCTCAGGGCCGTGGGCCTCGGGTGTCCCTCCGGCTCCCCAAAGCACAGGGACGAGGTGAGGGGCTTAGACCATGCCTGGGCAATGTTGTTTCTTACACCTGGGTGTGTGGCATTTTGTTGAGCTGGCTACCCCCACTTGGGATAGGTGTTCCACAGCAAGCACCTATTGTTCGTCGGAAGCCGTTTTTGCCCCAGGGGTCTCCGGGCTGTGTTCGTTGGGCTTGAACTCCTGCTAAAAAAACCGCCGGGTTGAGGGAAGGGTTCAGACTGTGCCTGGGCCCTGTGGTCTCTTCCAGGTCAGTGTATGGCATTTCCTTCCCCTTGCCACAGGCACCTGGGAGCATGTCTGCACGTGGAGAAAGACTTTCCCGTGGGAAGCCGGTTTTTGTCAAACGGGTCCCAGTGCTCTGCTCCTCTCTTTTCACTCCTGCTGCCAGAAGCCCAGGGAGGATGGGAGGGCTTAGAACATGGCTGGGCACTGTGGTTTCTTCCAGAGAAGTGGAGGGCATTGGCTTTACCTTGCCACAACCACTTGGGAGAGGGTCTACACCTCAGGAAAACTGTCTCCGTGGGAAGCCGGCTTTTTGCAAAGGGGTCTCAGGGCCGTGGGCCTCGGGTGTCCCTCCGGCTCCCCAAAGCACAGGGACGAGGTGAGGGGCTTAGACCATGCCTGGGCAATGTTGTTTCTTACACCTGGGTGTGTGGCATTTTGTTGAGCTGGCTACCCCCACTTGGGATAGGTGTTCCACAGCAAGCACCTATTGTTCGTCGGAAGCCGTTTTTGCCCCAGGGGTCTCCGGGCTGTGTTCGTTGGGGTTGAACTCCTGCTAGCAAAACCGCCGGGTTGAGGGAAGGGTTCAGACTATGCCTGGGCCCTGTGGTCTCTTCCAGGTCAGTGTATGGCATTTCCTTCCCCTTGCCACAGGCACCTGGGAGCATGTCTGCACGTGGAGAAAGACTTTCCCGTGGGAAGCCGGTTTTGTCAAACGGGTCCCAGTGCTCTGCTCCTCTCTTTTCACTCCTGCTGCCAGAAGCCCAGGGAGGATGGGAGGGCTTAGAACATGGCTGGGCACTGTGGTTTCTTCCAGAGAATTGGAGGGCATTTGCTTTACCTTGCCACAACCACTTGTGAGAGGGTCTGCACCTCAGGAAAACTGTTTCCGTGGGAAGCCGGCTTTTTGCAAAGGGGTCTCAGGGCCGTGGGCATTGGGTGTCCCTCCGGCTCCCCAAAGCACAGGGACGAGGTGAGGGGCTTAGACCATGCCTGGGCAATGTTGTTTCTTACACCTGGGTGTGTAGCATTTTGTTGAGCTGGCTACCCCCACTTGGGATAGGTGTTCCACAGCAAGCACCTATTGTTCGTCGGAAGCCGTTTTTGCACCAGGGGTCTCCGGGCTGTATTCGTTGGGCTTGAACTCCTGCTAGCAAAACCGCCGGGTTGAGGGAAGGGTTCAGACTGTGCCTGGGCCCTGTGGTCTCTTCCAGGTCAGTGTATGGCATTTCCTTCCCCTTGCCACAGGCACCTGGGAGCATGTCTGCACGTGGAGAAAGACTTTCCCGTGGGAGGCCTGTTTTTGTCAAACTGGTCCCAGTGCTCTGCTCCTCTCTTTTCACTCCTGCTGCCAGAAGCCCAGGGAGGATGGGTGGGCTTAGAACATGGCTGGGCACTGGGGTTTCTTCCAGAGAAGTGGAGGGCATTTGCTTTACCTTGCCACAACCACTTGGGATAGGGTCTGCACCTCAGGAAAACTGATTCCGTGGGAAGCCGGCTTTTTGCAAAGGGGTCTCTGGGCCGTGGGCCTCGGGTGTCTCTCCGGCTCCCCAAAGCACAGGGACGAGGTGAGGGGCTTAGACCATGCCTGGGCAATGTTGTTTCTTACACCTGGGTGTGTGGCATTTTGTTGAGCTGGCTACCCCCACTTGGGATAGGTGTTCCACAGCAAGCACCTATTGTTCGTCGGAAGCCGTTTTTCCCCAGGGGTCTCCGGGCTGTGTTCGTTGGGGTTGAACTCCTGCTAGCAAAACCGCCGGTTTGAGGGAAGGGTTCAGACTATGCCTGGGCCCTGTGGTCTCTTCCAGGTCAGTGTATGCCATTTCCTTCCCCTTGCCACAGGCACCTGGGAGCATGTCTGCACGTGGAGAAAGACTTTCCCGTGGGAAGCCGGTTTTGTCAAACGGGTCCCAGTGCTCTGCTCCTCTCTTTTCACTCCTGCTGCCAGAAGCCCAGGGAGGATGGGAGGGCTTAGAACATGGCTGGGCACTGTGGTTTCTTCCAGAGAAGTGGAGGACATTTGCTTTACCTTGCCACAACCACTTGTGAGAGGGTCTGCACCTCAGGAAAACTGTTTCCGTGGGAAGCCGGCTTTTTGCAAACGGGTCTCAGGGCCGTGGGCCTCGAGTGTCCCTCCGGCTCCCCAAAGCACAGGGACGAGGTGAGGGGCTTAGACCATGCCTGGGCAATGTGTTTCTTACACCTGGGTGTGTGGCATTTTGTTGAGCTGGCTACCCCCACTTGGGATAGGTGTTCCACAGCAAGCACCTATTGTTCGTCTGAAGCCGTTATTGCCCCAGGGGTCTCCGGTCTGTGTTCGTTGGGGTTGAACTCCTGCTAGCAAAACCGCTGGGTTGAGGGAAGGGTTCAGACTGTGCCTGGGCCCTGTCGTCTCTTCCAGGTCAGTGTATGGCATTTCCTTCCCCTTGCCACAGGCACCTGGGAGCATGTCTGCACGTGGAGAAAGACTTTCCCGTGGGAAGCCGCTTTTTGTAAAACGGGTCCCAGTGCTCTGCTCCTCTCTTTTCACTCCTGCTGCCAGAAGCCCAGGGAGGATGGGAGGGCTTAGAACATGGCTGGGCACTGTGGTTTCTTCCAGAGAAGTGGAGGGCATTTGCTTTACCTTGCCACAACCACTTGGGATAGGGTCTGCACCTCAGGAAAACTGTTTCCGTGGGAAGCCGGCTTTTTGCAAAGGGTTCTCAGGGCCGTGGGCCTCGGGTGTCCCTCCGGCTCCCCAAAGCACAGGGACGAGGTGAGGGGCTTAGACCATGGCTGGACAATGTTGTTTCTTACACCTGGGTGTGTGGCATTTTGTTGAGCTGGCTACCCCCACTTGGGATAGGTGTTCCACAGCAAGCACCTATTGTTCGTCGGAAGCCGTTTTTGCCCCAGGGGTCTCCGGGCTGTGTTCGTTGGGCTTGAACTCCTGCTAGCAAAACCGCCGGGTTGAGGGAAGGGTTCAGACTGTGCCTGGGCCCTGTGGTCTCTTCCAGGTCAGTGTATGGCATTTCCTTCCCCTTGCCACAGGCACCTGGGAGCATGTCTGCACGTGGAGAAAGACTTTCCCGTGGGAAGCCGGTTTTTGTCAAACGGGTCCCAGTGCTCTGCTCCTCTCTTTTCACTCCTGCTGCCAGAAGCCCAGGGAGGATGGGAGGGCTTAGAACATGGCTGGGCACTGTGGTTTCTTCCAGAGAAGTGGAGGGCATTGGCTTTACCTTGCCACAACCACTTGGGAGAGGGTCTACACCTCAGGAAAACTGTCCCCGTGGGAAGCCGGCTTTTTGCAAAGGGGTCTCAGGGCCGTGGGCCTCGGGTGTCCCTCCGGCTCCCCAAAGCACAGGGACGAGGTGAGGGGCTTAGACCATGCCTGGGCAATGTTGTTTCTTACACCTGGGTGTGTGGCATTTTGTTGAGCTGGCTACCCCCACTTGGGATAGGTGTTCCACAGCAAGCACCTATTGTTCGTCGGAAGCCGTTTTTGCCCCAGGGGTCTCCGGGCTGTGTTCGTTGGGGTTGAACTCCTGCTAGCAAAACCGCCGGGTTGAGGGAAGGGTTCAGACTATGCCTGGGCCCTGTGGTCTCTTCCAGGTCAGTGTATGGCATTTCCTTCCCCTTGCCAGAGGCACCTGGGAGCATGTCTGCACGTGGAGAAAGACTTTCCCGTGGGAAGCCGGTTTTGTCAAACGGGTCCCAGTGCTCTGCTCCTCTCTTTTCACTCCTGCTGCCAGAAGCCCAGGGAGGATGGGAGGGCTTAGAACATGGCTGGGCACTGTGGTTTCTTCCAGAGAATTGGAGGGCATTTGCTTTACCTTGCCACAACCACTTGTGAGAGGGTCTGCACCTCAGGAAAACTGTTTCCGTGGGAAGCCGGCTTTTTGCAAAGGGGTCTCAGGGCCGTGGGCATCGGGTGTCCCTCCGGCTCCCCAAAGCACAGGGACGAGGTGAGGGGCTTAGACCATGCCTGGGCAATATTGTTTCTTACACCTGGGTGTGTAGCATTTTGTTGAGCTGGCTACCCCCACTTGGGATAGGTGTTCCACAGCAAGCACCTATTGTTCGTCTGAAGCCGTTTTTGCACCAGGGGTCTCCGGGCTGTATTCGTTGGGCTTGAACTCCTGCTAGCAAAACCGCCGGTTTGAGGGAAGGGTTCAGACTGTGCCTGGGCCCTGTGGTCTCTTCCAGGTCAGTGTATGCCATTTCCTTCCCCTTTCCACAGGCACCTGGGAGCATGTCTGCACGTGGAGAAAGACTTTCCCGTGGGAGGCCGGTTTTTGTCAAACTGGTCCCAGTGCTCTGCTCCTCTCTTTTCACTCCTGCTGCCAGAAGCCCAGGGAGGATGGGTGGGCTTAGAACATGGCTGGGCACTGGGGTTTCTTCCAGAGAAGTGGAGGGCATTGGCTTTACCTTGCCACAACCACTTGGGATAGGGTCTGCACCTCAGGAAAACTGATTCCGTGGGAACCCGGCTTTTTGCAAAGGGGTCTCAGGGCCGTGGGCCTCGGGTGTCCCTGCGGCTCCCCAAAGCACAGGGACGAGGTGAGGGGCTTAGACCATGCCTGGGCAATGTTTCTTACACCTGGGTGTGTGGCATTTTGTTGACCTGGCTACCCCCACTTGGGATCGATGTTCCACAGCAAGCACCTATTGTTCGTCGGAAGCCGTTTTTGCCCCAGGGGTCTCCGGACTGTGTTCGTTGGGCTTGAACTCCTGCTAGCAAAACCGCCGGGTTGAGGGAAGGGTTCAGACTGTACCTGGGCCCTGTCGTCTCTTCCAGGTCAGTGTATGGCATTTCCTTCCCCTTGCCACAGGCACCTGGGAGCATGTCTGCACGTGGAGAAAGACTTTCCCGTGGGAAGCCGGTTTTTGTCAA
Source organism: Ursus americanus (assembly GCF_024610735.1). Taxonomy (NCBI): domain Eukaryota; kingdom Metazoa; phylum Chordata; class Mammalia; order Carnivora; family Ursidae; genus Ursus; species Ursus americanus. The sequence goes on along the minus strand of NC_142156.1, from coordinate 37,403,068 downwards.
GCTGCTCCCAGTGCTCTGCTCCTCTCTTTTCAAACCTGCTGCCAGAAGCCCAGGAAGGATGGGAGGCCTTAGAACATGGCTGGGCACTGGGGTTTCTTCCAGAGAAGTGGAGGGCATTTGCTTTACCTTGCCACAACCACTTGGGATAGGGTCTGCACCTCAGGAAAACTGCTTCCGTGGGAAGCCGGCTTTTTGCAAAGGGGTCTCAGGGCCGTAGGCCTCGGGTGTCCCTCCGGCTCCCCAAAGCACAGGGACGAGGTGAGGGGCTTAGACAATGCCTGGGCAATGTTGTTTCTTACACCTGGGTGTGTGGCATTTTGTTGAGCTGGCTACCCCCACTTGGGATACGTGTTCCACAGCAAGCACCTATTGTTCGACAGAAGCCGTTTTTGCCCCAGGGGTCTCCGGGCTGTGTTCGTTGGGCTTGAACTCCTGCTAGCAAAACCGCCGGGGTGAGGGAAGGGTTCAGACTGTGCCTGGGCCCTGTGGTCTCTTCCAGGTCAGTGTATGGCATTTCCTTCCCCTTGCCACAGGCACCTGGGAGCATGTCTGCACGTGGAGAAAGACTTTCCCGTGGGAAGCCGGTTTTTGTCAAACGGGTCCCAGTGCTCTGCTCCTCTCTTTTCACTCCTGCTGCCAGAAGCCCAGGGAGGATGGGAGGGCTTAGAACATGGCTGGACACTGTGGTTTCTTACAGAGAAGTGGAGGGCATTTGCTTTACCTTGCCACAACCACTTGGGAGAGGGTCTACACCTCAGGAAAACTGTCTCCGTGGGAAGCCGGCTTTTTGCAAAGGGGTCTCAGGGCCGTGGGCATTGGGTGTCCCTCCGGCTCCCCAAAGCACAGGGACGAGGTGAGGGGCTTAGACCATGCCTGGGCAATGTTGTTTCTTACACCTGTGTGTGTGGCATTTTGTTGAGCTGGCTACCCCCACTTGGGATAGGTGTTCCACAGCAAGCACCTATTGTTCGTCGGAAGCCGTTTTTGCACCAGGGGTCTCTGGGCTGTATTCGTTGGGCTTGAACTCCTGCTAGCAAAACCGCCGGGTTGAGGGAAGGGTTCAGACTGTGCCTGGGCCCTGTGGTCTCTTCCAGGTCAGTGTATGGCATTTCCTTCCCCTTGCCACAGGCACCTGGGAGCATGTCTGCACGTGGAGAAAGACTTTCCCGTGGGAGGCCTGTTTTTGTCAAACTGGTCCCAGTGCTCTGCTCCTCTCTTTTCACTCCTGCTGCCAGAAGCCCAGGGAGGATGGGTGGGCTTAGAACATGGCTGGGCACTGGGGTTTCTTCCAGAGAAGTGGAGGGCATTTGCTTTACCTTGCCACAACCACTTGGGATAGGGTCTGCACCTCAGGAAAACTGATTCCGTGGGAAGCCGGCTTTTTGCAAAGGGGTCTCTGGGCCGTGGGCCTCGGGTGTCTCTCCGGCTCCCCAAAGCACAGGGACGAGGTGAGGGGCTTAGACCATGCCTGGGCAATGTTGTTTCTTACACCTGGGTGTGTGGCATTTTGTTGAGCTGGCTACCCCCACTTGGGATAGGTGTTCCACAGCAAGCACCTATTGTTCGTCGGAAGCCGTTTTTCCCCAGGGGTCTCCGGGCTGTGTTCGTTGGGGTTGAACTCCTGCTAGCAAAACCGCCGGTTTGAGGGAAGGGTTCAGACTATGCCTGGGCCCTGTGGTCTCTTCCAGGTCAGTGTATGCCATTTCCTTCCCCTTGCCACAGGCACCTGGGAGCATGTCTGCACGTGGAGAAAGACTTTCCCGTGGGAAGCCGGTTTTGTCAAACGGGTCCCAGTGCTCTGCTCCTCTCTTTTCACTCCTGCTGCCAGAAGCCCAGGGAGGATGGGAGGGCTTAGAACATGGCTGGGCACTGTGGTTTCTTCCAGAGAAGTGGAGGACATTTGCTTTACCTTGCCACAACCACTTGTGAGAGGGTCTGCACCTCAGGAAAACTGTTTCCGTGGGAAGCCGGCTTTTTGCAAACGGGTCTCAGGGCCGTGGGCCTCGAGTGTCCCTCCGGCTCCCCAAAGCACAGGGACGAGGTGAGGGGCTTAGACCATGCCTGGGCAATGTGTTTCTTACACCTGGGTGTGTGGCATTTTGTTGAGCTGGCTACCCCCACTTGGGATAGGTGTTCCACAGCAAGCACCTATTGTTCGTCGGAAGCCGTTATTGCCCCAGGGGTCTCCGGTCTGTGTTCGTTGGGGTTGAACTCCTGCTAGCAAAACCGCTGGGTTGAGGGAAGGGTTCAGACTGTGCCTGGGCCCTGTCGTCTCTTCCAGGTCAGTGTATGGCATTTCCTTCCCCTTGCCACAGGCACCTGGGAGCATGTCTGCACGTGGAGAAAGACTTTCCCGTGGGAAGCCGGTTTTTGTCAAACGGGTCCCAGTGCTCTGCTCCTCTCTTTTCACTCCTGCTGCCAGAAGCCCAGGGAGGATGGGAGGGCTTAGAACATGGCTGGGCACTGTGGTTTCTTCCAGAGAAGTGGAGGGCATTTGCTTTACCTTGCCACAACCACTTGGGATAGGGTCTGCACCTCAGGAAAACTGTTTCCGTGGGAAGCCGGCTTTTTGCAAAGGGTTCTCAGGGCCGTGGGCCTCGGGTGTCCCTCCGGCTCCCCAAAGCACAGGGACGAGGTGAGGGGCTTAGACCATGGCTGGACAATGTTGTTTCTTACACCTGGGTGTGTGGCATTTTTTTGAGCTGGCTACCCCCACTTGGGATAGGTGTTCCACAGCAAGCACCTATTGTTCGTCGGAAGCCGTTTTTGCCCCAGGGGTCTCCGGGCTGTGTTCATTGGGCTTGAACTCCTGCTAGCAAAACCGCCGGGTTGAGGGAAGGGTTCAGACTGTGCCTGGGCCCTGTGGTCTCTTCCAGGTCAGTGTATGGCATTTCCTTCCCCTTGCCACAGGCACCTGGGAGCATGTCTGCACGTGGAGAAAGACTTTCCCGTGGGAAGCCGGTTTTTGTCAAACGGGTCCCAGTGCTCTGCTCCTCTCTTTTCACTCCTGCTGCCAGAAGCCCAGGGAGGATGGGAGGGCTTAGAACATGGCTGGGCACTGTGGTTTCTTCCAGAGAAGTGGAGGGCATTGGCTTTACCTTGCCACAACCACTTGGGAGAGGGTCTACACCTCAGGAAAACTGTCCCCGTGGGAAGCCGGCTTTTTGCAAAGGGGTCTCAGGGCCGTGGGCCTCGGGTGTCCCTCCGGCTCCCCAAAGCACAGGGACGAGGTGAGGGGCTTAGACCATGCCTGGGCAATGTTGTTTCTTACACCTGGGTGTGTGGCATTTTGTTGAGCTGGCTACCCCCACTTGGGGTAGGTGTTCCACAGCAAGCACCTATTGTTCGTCGGAAGCCGTTTTTGCCCCAGGGGTCTCCGGGCTGTGTTCGTTGGGGTTGAACTCCTGCTAGCAAAACCGCCGGGTTGAGGGAAGGGTTCAGACTATGCCTGGGCCCTGTGGTCTCTTCCAGGTCAGTGTATGGCATTTCCATCCCCTTGCCAGAGGCACCTGGGAGCATGTCTGCACGTGGAGAAAGACTTTCCCGTGGGAAGCCGGTTTTGTCAAACGGGTCCCAGTGCTCTGCTCCTCTCTTTTCACTCCTGCTGCCAGAAGCCCAGGGAGGATGGGAGGGCTTAGAACATGGCTGGGCACTGTGGTTTCTTCCAGAGAATTGGAGGGCATTTGCTTTACCTTGCCACAACCACTTGTGAGAGGGTCTGCACCTCAGGAAAACTGTTTCCGTGGGAAGCCGGCTTTTTGCAAAGGGGTCTCAGGGCCGTGGGCATCGGGTGTCCCTCCGGCTCCCCAAAGCACAGGGACGAGGTGAGGGGCTTAGACCATGCCTGGGCAATATTGTTTCTTACACCTGGGTGTGTAGCATTTTGTTGAGCTGGCTACCCCCACTTGGGATAGGTGTTCCACAGCAAGCACCTATTGTTCGTCTGAAGCCGTTTTTGCACCAGGGGTCTCCGGGCTGTATTCGTTGGGCTTGAACTCCTGCTAGCAAAACCGCCGGTTTGAGGGAAGGGTTCAGACTGTGCCTGGGCCCTGTGGTCTCTTCCAGGTCAGTGTATGCCATTTCCTTCCCCTTTCCACAGGCACCTGGGAGCATGTCTGCACGTGGAGAAAGACTTTCCCGTGGGAAGCCGGTTTTTGTCAAGCTGCTCCCAGTGCTCTGCTCCTCTCTTTTCAAACCTGCTGCCAGAAGCCCAGGGAGGATGGGAGGCCTTAGAACATGGCTGGGCACTGGGGTTTCTTCCAGAGAAGTGGAGGGCATTTGCTTTACCTTGCCACAACCACTTGGGATAGGGTCTGCACCTCAGGAAAACTGCTTCCGTGGGAAGCCGGCTTTTTGCAAAGGGGTCTCAGGGCCGTAGGCCTCGGGTGTCCCTCCGGCTCCCCAAAGCACAGGGACGAGGTGAGGGGCTTAGACAATGCCTGGGCAATGTTGTTTCTTACACCTGGGTGTGTGGCATTTTGTTGAGCTGGCTACCCCCACTTGGGATAGGTGTTCCACAGCAAGCACCTATTGTTCGACAGAAGCCGTTTTTGCCCCAGGGGTCTCCGGGCTGTGTTCGTTGGGCTTGAACTCCTGCTAGCAAAACCGCCGGGGTGAGGGAAGGGTTCAGACTGTGCCTGGGCCCTGTGGTCTCTTCCAGGTCAGTGTATGGCATTTCCTTCCCCTTGCCACAGGCACCTGGGAGCATGTCTGCACGTGGAGAAAGACTTTCCCGTGGGAAGCCGGTTTTTGTCAAACGGGTCCCAGTGCTCTGCTCCTCTCTTTTCACTCCTGCTGCCAGAAGCCCAGGGAGGATGGGAGGGCTTACAACATGGCTGGGCACTGTGGTTTCTTCCAGAGAAGTGGAGGGCATTTGCTTTACCTTGCCACAACCACTTGGGAGAGGGTCTACACCTCAGGAAAACTGTCTCCGTGGGAAGCCGGCTTTTTGCAAAGGGGTCTCAGGGCCGTGGGCCTCGGGTGTCCCTTGGGCTCCCCAATGTACAGGGACGAGGTGAGGGGCTTAGACCATGCCTGGGCAATGTTGTTTCTTACACCTGGGTGTGTGGCATTTTGTTGAGCTGGCTACCCCCACTTGGGATAGGTGTTCCACAGCAAGCACCTATTGTTCGTCGGAAGCCGTTTTTGCCCCAGGGGTCTCCGGGCTGTGTTCGTTGGGGTTGAACTCCTGCTAGCAAAACCGCCGGGTTGAGGGAAGTGTTCAGACTATGCCTGGGCCCTGTGGTCTCTTCCAGGTCAGTGTATGCCATTTCCTTCCCCTTGCCACAGGCACCTGGGAGCATATCTGCACGTGGAGAAAGACTTTCCCGGGGGAAGCCGGTTTTGTCAAACGGGTCCCAGTGCTCTGCTCCTCTCTTTTCACTCCTGCTGCCAGAAGCCCAGGGAGGATGGGAGGGCTTAGAACATGGCTGGGCACTGTGGTTTCTTCCAGAGAATTGGAGGGCATTTGCTTTACCTTGCCACAACCACTTGTGAGAGGGTCTGCACCACAAGAAAACTGTTTCCGTGGGAAACCGGCTTTTTGCAAAGGGGTCTCAGGGCCGTGGGCATCGGGTGTCCCTCCGGCTCCCCAAAGCACAGGGACGAGGTGAGGGGCTTAGACCATGGCTGGACAATGTTGTTTCTTACACCTGGGTGTGTGGCATTTTGTTGAGCTGGCTACCCCCACTTGGGATAGGTGTTCGACAGCAAGCACCTATTGTTCGTCGGAAGCCGTTTTTGCCCCAGGGGTCTCCGGGCTGTGTTCGTTGGGCTTGAACTCCTGCTAGCAAAACCGCCGGGTTGAGGGAAGGGTTCAGACTATGCCTGGGCCCTGTGGTCTCTTCCAGGTCAGTGTATGGCATTTCCTTCCCCTTGCCAGAGGCACCTGGGAGCATGTCTGCACGTGGAGAAAGACTTTCCCGTGGGAAGCCGGTTTTGTCAAACGGGTCCCAGTGCTCTGCTCCTCTCTTTTCACTCCTGCTGCCAGAAGCCCAGGGAGGATGGGAGGGCTTAGAACATGGCTGGGCACTGTGGTTTCTTCCAGAGAATTGGAGGGCATTTGCTTTACCTTGCCACAACCACTTGTGAGAGGGTCTGCACCTCAGGAAAACTGTTTCCGTGGGAAGCCGGCTTTTTGCAAAGGGGTCTCTGGGCCGTGGGCATCGGGTGTCCCTCCGGCTCCCCAAAGCACAGGGACGAGGTGAGGGGCTTAGACCATGCCTGGGCAATGTTGTTTCTTACACCTGGGTGTGTAGCATTTTGTTGAGCTGGCTACCCCCACTTGGGATAGGTGTTCCACAGCAAGCACCTATTGTTCGTCTGAAGCCGTTTTTGCACCAGGGGTCTCCGGGCTGTATTCATTGGGCTTGAACTCCTGCTAGCAAAACCGCCGGGTTGAGGGAAGGGTTCAGACTGTGCCTGGGCCCTGTGGTCTCTTCCAGGTCAGTGTATGGCATTTCCTTCCCCTTGCCACAGGCACCTGGGAGCATGTCTGCACGTGGAGAAAGACTTTCCCGTGGGAGGCCGGTTTTTGTCAAACTGGTCCCAGTGCTCTGCTCCTCTCTTTTCACTCCTGCTGCCAGAAGCCCAGGGAGGATGGGTGGGCTTAGAACATGGCTGGGCACTGGGGTTTCTTCCAGAGAAGTGGAGGGCATTTGCTTTACCTTGCCACAACCACTTGGGATAGGGTCTGCACCTCAGGAAAACTGATTCCGTGGGAAGCCGGCTTTTTGCAAAGGGGTCTCAGGGCCGTGGGCCTCGGGTGTCCCTCCGGCTCCCCAAAGCACAGGGACGAGGTGAGGGGCTTAGACCATGGCTGGACAATGTTGTTTCTTACACCTGGGTGTGTGGCATTTTGTTGAGCTGGCTACCCCCACTTGGGATAGGTGTTCCACAGCAAGCACCTATTGTTCGTCGGAAGCCGTTATTGCCCCAGGGGTCTCCGGGCTGTGTTCGTTGGGCTTGAACTCCTGCTAGCAAAACCGCCGGGTTGAGGGAAGGGTTCAGACTGTGCCTGGGCCCTGTGGTCTCTTCCAGGTCAGTGTATGGCATTTCCTTCCCCTTGCCACAGGCACCTGGGAGCATGTCTGCACGTGGAGAAAGACTTTCCCGTGGGAAGCCGGTTTTTGTCAAACGGGTCCCAGTGCTCTGCTCCTCTCTTTTCACTCCTGCTGCCAGAAGCCCAGGGAGGATGGGAGGGCTTACAACATGGCTGGGCACTGTGGTTTCTTCCAGAGAAGTGGAGGGCATTTGGTTTACCTTGCCACAACCACTTGGGAGAGGGTCTACACCTCAGGAAAACTGTCTCCGTGGGAAGCCGGCTTTTTGCAAAGGGGTCTCAGGGCCGTGGGCCTCGGGTGTCCCTCCGGCTCCCCAATGTACAGGGAGGAGGTGAGGGGCTTAGACCATGGCTGGACAATGTTGTTTCTTACACCTGGGTGTGTGGCATTTTGTTGAGCTGGCTACCCCCACTTGGGATAGGTGTTCCACAGCAAGCACCTATTGTTCGTCGGAAGCCGTTTTTGCCCCAGGGGTCTCCGGGCTGTGTTCGTTGGGGTTGAACTCCTGCTAGCAAAACCGCCGGGTTGAGGGAAGGGTTCAGACTATGCCTGGGCCCTGTGGTCTCTTCCAGGTCAGTGTATGCCATTTCCTTCCCCTTGCCACAGGCACCTGGGAGCATGTCTGCACGTGGAGAAAGACTTTCCCGTGGGAAGCCGGTTTTGTCAAACGGGTCCCAGTGCTCTGCTCCTCTCTTTTCACTCCTGCTGCCAGAAGCCCAGGGAGGATGGGAGGGCTTAGAACATGGCTGGGCACTGTGGTTTCTTCCAGAGAATTGGAGGGCATTTGCTTTACCTTGCCACAACCACTTGTGAGAGGGTCTGCACCACAGGAAAACTGTTTCCGTGGGAAGCCGGCTTTTTGCAAAGGGGTCGCAGGGCCGTGGGCATCGGGTGTCCCTCCGGCTCCCCAAAGCACAGGGACGAGGTGAGGGGCTTAGACGATGCCTGGGCAATGTTGTTTCTTACACCTGGGTGTGTAGCATTTTGTTGAGCTGGCTACCCCCACTTGGGATAGGTGTTCCACAGCAAGCACCTATTGTTCGTCGGAAGCCGTTTTTGCACCAGGGGTCTCCGGGCTGTATTCGTTGGGCTTGAACTCCTGCTAGCAAAACCGCAAGGTTGAGGGAAGGGTTCAGACTGTGCCTGGGCCCTGTGGTGTCTTCCAGGTCAGTGTATGGCATTTCCTTCCCCTTGCCACAGGCACCTGGGAGCATGTCTGCACGTAGAGAAAGACTTTCCCGTGGGAGGCCGGTTTTTGTCAAACTGGTCCCAGTGCTCTGCTCCTCTCTTTTCACTCCTGCTGCCAGAAGCCCAGGGAGGATGGGAGGGCTTAGAACATGGCTGGGCACTGGGGTTTCTTCCAGAGAAGTGGAGGGCATTTGCTTTACCTTGCCACAACCACTTGGGATAGGGTCTGCACCTCAGGAAAACTGATTCCGTGGGAAGCCGGCTTTTTGCAAAGGGGTCTCAGGGCCGTGGGCCTCGGGTGTCCCTCCGGCTCACCAAAGCACAGGGACGAGGTGAGGGGCTTAGACCATGCCTGGGCAATGTTGTTTCTTACACCTGGGTGTGTGGCATTTTGCTGAGCTGGCTACCCCCACTTGGGATAGGTGTTCCACAGCAAGCACCTATTGTTCGTCGGAAGCCGTTTTTACCCCAGGGCTCTCCGGGCTGTGTTCGTTGGGGTTGAACTGCTGCTAGCAAAACCGCCGGGTTGAGGGAAGGGTTCAGACTATGCCTGGGCCCTGTGGTCTCTTCCAGGTCAGTGTATGGCATTTCCTTCCCCTTGCCACAGGCACCTGGGAGCATGTCTGCACGTGGAGAAAGACTTTCCCGTGGGAAGCCGGTTTTGTCAAACGGGTCCCAGTGCTCTGCTCCTCTCTTTTCACTCCTGCTGCCAGAAGCCCAGGGAGGATGGGAGGGCTTAGAACATGGCTGGGCACTGTGGTTTCTTCCAGAGAAGTGGAGGGCATTGGCTTTACCTTGCCACAACCACTTGGGAGAGGGTCTGCACCTCAGGAAAACTGTTTCCGTGGGAAGCCGGCTTTTTGCAAAGGAGTCTCAGGGCCGTGGGCCTCGGGTGTCCCTCCGGCTCCCCAAAGCACAGGGACGAGGTGAGGGGCTTAGACCATGCCTGGGCAATGTTGTTTCTTACACCTGGGTGTGTGGCATTTTGTTGAGCTGGCTACCCCCACTTGGGATAGGTGTTCCACAGCAAGCACCTATTGTTCGTCGGAAGCCGTTATTGCCCCAGGGGTCTCCGGGCTGTGTTCGTTGGGGTTGAACTCCTGCTAGCAAAACCGCCGGGTTGAGGGAAGGGTTCAGACTGTGCCTGGGCCCTGTGGTCTCTTCCAGGTCAGTGTATGGCATTTCCTTCCCCTTGCCACAGGCACCTGGGAGCATGTCTGCACGTGGAGAAAGACTTTCCCGTGGGAAGCCGGTTTTTGTCAAACGGGTCCCAGTGCTCTGCTCCTCTCTTTTCACTCCTGCTGCCAGAAGCCCAGGGAGGATGGGAGGGCTTAGAACATGGCTGGGCACTGTGGTTTCTTCCAGAGAAGTGGAGGGCATTTGCTTTAGCTTGCCACAACCACTTGGGATAGGGTCTGCACCTCAGGAAAACTGTTTCCGTGGGAAGCCGGCTTTTTGCAAAGGGTTCTCAGGGCCGTGGGCCTCGGGTGTCCCTCCGGCTCCCCAAAGCACAGGGACGAGGTGAGGGGCTTAGACCATGGCTGGACAATGTTGTTTCTTACACCTGGGTGTGTGGCATTTTGTTGAGCTGGCTACCCCCACTTGGGATAGGTGTTCCACAGCAAGCACCTATTGTTCGTCGGAAGCCGTTTTTGCCCCAGGGGTCTCCGGGCTGTGTTCGTTGGGCTTGAACTCCTGCTAGCAAAACCGCCAGGTTGAGGGAAGGGTTCAGACTGTGCCTCGGCCCTGTGGTCTCTTCCAGGTCAGTGTATGGCATTTCCTTCCCCTTGCCACAGGCACCTGGGAGCATGTCTGCACGTGGAGAAAGACTTTCCCGTCGGAAGCCGGTTTTTGTCAAACGGGTCCCAGTGCTCTGCTCCTCTCTTTTCACTCCTGCTGCCAGAAGCCCAGGGAGGATGGGTGGGCTTAGAACATGGCTGGGCACTGGGGTTTCTTCCAGAGAAGTGGAGGGCATTGGCTTTACCTTGCCACAACCACTTGGGATAGGGTCTGCACCTCAGGAAAACTGTTTCCGTGGGAAGCCGGCTTTTTGCAAAGGGTTCTCAGGGCCGTGGGACTCGGGTGTCCCTCCGGCTCCCCAAAGCACAGGGACGAGGTGAGGGGCTTAGACCATGGCTGGACAATGTTGTTTCTTACACCTGGGTGTGTGGCATTTTGTTGAGCTGGCTACCCCCACTTGGGATAGGTGTTCCACAGCAAGCACCTATTGTTCGTCGGAAGCCGTTTTTGCCCCAGGGGTCTCCGGGCTGTGTTCGTTGGGCTTGAACTCCTGCTAGCAAAACCGCCGGGTTGAGGGAAGGGTTCAGACTATGCCTGGGCCCTGTGGTCTCTTCCAGGTCAGTGTATGGCATTTCCTTCCCCTTGCCACAGGCACCTGGGAGCATGTCTGCACGTGGAGAAAGACTTTCCCGTGGGAAGCCGGTTTTTGTCAAACGGGTCCCAGTGCTCTGCTCCGTTCTTTTCACTCCTGCTGCCAGAAGCCCAGGGAGGATGGGAGGGCTTAGAACATGGCTGGGCACTGTGGTTTCTTCCAGAGAAGTGGAGGGCATTTGCTTTACCTTGCCACAACCACTTGGGATAGGGTCTGCACCTCAGGAAAACTGTTTCCGTGGGAAGCCGGCTTTTTGCAAAGGGGTCTCAGGGCCGTGGGCCTCGGGTGTCCCTCCGGCTCCCCAAAGCACAGGGACGAGGTGAGGGGCTTAGACCATGGCTGGGCAATGTTCTTTCTTACACCTGGGTGTGTGGCATTTTGTTGAGCTGGCTACCCCCACTTGGGATAGGTGTTTCACAGCAAGCACCTATTGTTCGTCGGAAGCCGTTTTTGCCCCAGGGGTCTCCGGGCTGTGTTCGTTGGGCTTGAACTCCTGCTAGCAAAACCGCCGGGTTGAGGGAAGGGTTCAGACTGTGCCTGGGCCCTGTGGTCTCTTCCAGGTCAGTGTATGGCATTTCCTTCCCCTTGCCACAGGCACCTGGGAGCATGTCTGCACGTGGAGAAAGGCTTTCCCGTGGGAAGCCAGTTTTTGTCAAACGGGTCCCAGTGCTCTGCTCCTCTCTTTTCACTCCTGCTGCCAGAAGCCCAGGGAGGATGGGAGGGCTTAGAACATGGCTGGTCACTGTGGTTTCTTCCAGAGAAGTGGACGGCATTGGCTTTACCTTGCCACAACCACTTGTGAGAGGGTCTGCACCTCAGGGAAACTGTTTCCGTGGGAAGCCGGCTTTTTGCAAAGGGGTCTCAGGGCCGTGGGCCTCGGGTGTCCCTCCGGCTCCCCAAAGCACAGGGACGAGGTGAGGGGCTTAGACCATGCCTGGGCAATGTTGTTTCTTACACCTGGGTGTGTGGCATTTTGTTGAGCTGGCTACCCCCACTTGGGATAGGTGTTCCACAGCAAGCACCTATTGTTCGTCGGAAGCCGTTATTGCCCCAGGGGTCTCCGGGCTGTGTTCGTTGGGGTTGAACTCCTGCTAGCAAAACCGCCGGGTTGAGGGAAGGGTTCAGACTGTGCCTGGGCCCTGTGGTCTCTTCCAGGTCAGTGTATGGCATTTCCTTCCCCTTGCCACAGGCACCTGGGAGCATGTCTGCACGTGGAGAAAGACTTTCCCGTGGGAAGCCGGTTTTTGTCAAACGGGTCCCAGTGCTCTGCTCCTCTCTTTTCACTCCTGCTGCCAGAAGCCCAGGGAGGATGGGAGGGCTTAGAACATGGCTGGGCACTGTGGTTTCTTCCAGAGAAGTGGAGGGCATTTGCTTTAGCTTGCCACAACCACTTGGGATAGGGTCTGCACCTCAGGAAAACTGTTTCCGTGGGAAGCCGGCTTTTTGCAAAGGGTTCTCAGGGCCGTGGGCCTCGGGTGTCCCTCCGGCTCCCCAAAGCACAGGGACGAGGTGAGGGGCTTAGACCATGGCTGGACAATGTTGTTTCTTACACCTGGGTGTGTGGCATTTTGTTGAGCTGGCTACCCCCACTTGGGATAGGTGTTCCACAGCAAGCACCTATTGTTCGTCGGAAGCCGTTTTTGCCCCAGGGGTCTCCGGGCTGTGTTCGTTGGGCTTGAACTCCTGCTAGCAAAACCGCCGGGTTGAGGGAAGGGTTCAGACTGTGCCTGGGCCCTGTGGTCTCTTCCAGGTCAGTGTATGGCATTTCCTTCCCCTTGCCACAGGCACCTGGGAGCATGTCTGCACGTGGAGAAAGACTTTCCCGTCGGAAGCCGGTTTTTGTCAAACGGGTCCCAGTGCTCTGCTCCTCTCTTTTCACTCCTGCTGCCAGAAGCCCAGGGAGGATGGGTGTGCTTAGAACATGGCTGGGCACTGGGGTTTCTTCCAGAGAAGTCGAGGGCATTTGCTTTACCTTGCCACAACCACTTGGGATAGGGTCTGCACCTCAGGAAAACTGTTTCCGTGGGAAGCCGGCTTTTTGCAAAGGGGTCTCAGGGCCGTGGGCCTCGGGTGTCCCTCCGGCTCCCCAAAGCACAGGGACGAGGTGAGGGGCTTAGACCATGGCTGGGCAATGTTCTTTCTTACACCTGGGTGTGTGGCATTTTGTTGAGCTGGCTACCCCCACTTGGGATAGGTGTTTCACAGCAAGCACCTATTGTTCGTCGGAAGCCGTTTTTGCCCCAGGGGTCTCCGGGCTGTGTTCGTTGGGCTTGAACTCCTGCTAGCAAAACCGCCGGGTTGAGGGAAGGGTTCAGACTGTGCCTGGGCCCTGTGGTCTCTTCCAGGTCAGTGTATGGCATTTCCTTCCCCTTGCCACAGGCACCTGGGAGCATGTCTGCACGTGGAGAAAGGCTTTCCCGTGGGAAGCCAGTTTTTGTCAAACGGGTCCCAGTGCTCTGCTCCTCTCTTTTCCTCCTGCTGCCAGAAGCCCAGGGAGGATGGGAGGGCTTAGAACATGGCTGGTCACTGTGGTTTCTTCCAGAGAAGTGGAGGGCATTGGCTTTACCTTGCCACAACCACTTGTGAGAGGGTCTGCACCTCAGGGAAACTGTTCCCGTGGGAAGCCGGCTTTTTGCAAAGGGGTCTCAGGGCCGTGGGCCTCGGGTGTCCCTCCGGCTCCCCAAAGCACAGGGACGAGGTGAGGGGCTTAGACCATGGCTGGACAATGTTGTTTCTTACACCTGGGTGTGTGGCATTTTGTTGAGCTGGCTACCCCCACTTGGGATAGGTGTTCCACAGCAAGCACCTATTGTTCGTCGGAAGCCGTTTTTGCCCCAGGGGTCTCCGGGCTGTGTTCGTTGGGGTTGAACTCCTGCTAGCAAAACCGCCGGGTTGAGGGAAGGGTTCAGACTGTGCCTGGGCCCTGTCGTCTCTTCCAGGTCAGTGTATGGCATTTCCTTCCCCTTGCCACAGGCACCTGGGAGCATGTCTGCACGTGGAGAAAGACTTTCCCGTGGGAGGCCGGTTTTTGTCAAACTGGTCCCAGTGCTCTGCTCCTCTCTTTTCACTCCTGCTGCCAGAAGCCCAGGGAGGATGGGTGGGCTTAGAACATGGCTGGGCACTGGGGTTTCTTCCAGAGAAGTGGAGGGCATTTGCTTTACCTTGCCACAACCACTTGTGAGAGGGTCTGCACCTCAGGAAAACTGTTTCCGTGGGAAGCCGGCTTTTTGCAAAGGGGTCTCAGGGCCGTGGGCCTCGGCTGTCCCTCCGGCTCCCCAAACCACAGGGACGAGGTGAGGGGCTTAGACCATGCCTGGGCAATGTTGTTTCTTACACCTGGGTGTGTGGCATTTTGTTGAGCTGGCTACCCCCACTTGGGATAGGTGTTCCACAGCAAGCACCTATTGTTCGTCGGAAGCCGTTTTTGCCCCAGGGGTCTCCGGGCTGTGTTCGTTGGGCTTGAACTCCTGCTAGCAAAACCGCCGGGTTGAGGGAAGGGTTCAGACTGTGCCTGGGCCCTGTGGTCTCTTCCAGGTCAGTGTATGGCATTTCCTTCCCCTTGCCACAGGCACCTGGGAGCATGTCTGCACGTGGAGAAAGACTTTCCCGTGGGAGGCCGGTTTTTGTCAAGCTGGTCCCAGTGCTCTGCTCCTCTCTTTTTACTCCTGCTGCCAGAAGCCCAGGGAGGATGGGTGGGCTTAGAACATGGCTGGGCACTGGGGTTTCTTCCAGAGAAGTGGAGGGCATTTGCTTTACCTTGCCACAACCACTTGGGAGAGGGTCTACACCTCAGGAAAACTGTCTCCGTGGGAAGCCGGCTTTTTACAAAGGGGCCTCAGGGCCGTGGGCCTCGGCTGTCCCTCCGGCTCCCCAAACCACAGGGACGAGGTGAGGGGCTTAGACCATGGCTGGACAATGTTGTTTCTTACACCTGGGTGTGTGGCATTTTGTTGAGCTGGCTACCCCCACTTGGGATAGGTGTTCCACAGCAAGCACCTATTGTTCGTCGGAAGCCGTTATTGCCCCAGGGGTCTCCGGGCTGTGTTCGTTGGGGTTGAACTCCTGCTAGCAAAACCGCCGGGTTGAGGGAAGGGTTCAGACTGTGCCTGGGCCCTGTGGTCTCTTCCAGGTCAGTGTATGGCATTTCCTTCCCCTTGCCACAGGTACCTGGGAGCATGTCTGCACGTGGAGAAAGACTTTCCCGTGGGAAGCCGGTTTTTGTCAAACGGGTCCCAGTGCTCTGCTCCTCTCTTTTCACTCCTGCTGCCAGAAGCCCAGGGAGGATGGGAGGGCTTAGAACATGGCTGGGCACTGTGGTTTCTTCCAGAGAAGTGGAGGGCATTTGCTTTACCTTGCCACAACCACTTGGGATAGGGTCTGCACCTCAGGAAAACTGTTTCCGTGGGAAGCCGGCTTTTTGCAAAGGGGTCTCAGGGCCGTGGGCATCGGGTGTCCCTCCGGCTCCCCAAAGCACAGGGACGAGGTGAGGGGCTTAGACCATGCCTGGGCAATGTTGTTTCTTACACCTGGGTGTGTGGCATTTTGTTGAGCTGGCTACCGCCACTTGGGATAGGTGTTCCACAGCAAGCACCTATTGTTCGTCAGAAGCCGTTATTGCCCCAGGGGTCTCCGGGCTGTGTTCGTTGGGGTTGAGCTCCTGCTAGCAAAACCTTCGGGTTGAGGGAAGGGTTCAGACTGTGCCTGGGCCCTGTCGTCTCTTCCAGGTCAGTGTATGGCATTTCCTTCTCCTTGCCACAGGCACCTGGGAGCATGTCTGCACGTGGAGAAAGACTTTCCCGTCGGAAGCCGGTTTTTGTCAAACGGGTCCCAGTGCTCTGCTCCTCTCTTTTCACTCCTGCTGCCAGAAGCCCAGGGAGGATGGGTGGGCTTAGAACATGGCTGGGCACTGGGGTTTCTTCCAGAGAAGTGGGGGGCATTTGCTTTACCTTGCCACAACCACTTGGGATAGGGTCTGCACCTCAAGAAAACTGTTTCCGTGGGAAGCCGGCTTTTTGCAAAGGGGTCTCAGGGCCGTGGCCCTCGGGTGTCCCTCCGGCTCCCCAAAGCAAAGGGACGAGGTGAGGGGCTTAGACCATGCCTGGGCAATGTTGTTTCTTACACCTGGGTGTGTGGCATTTTGTTGAGCTGGCTACCCCCACTTGGGATAGGTGTACCACAGCAAGCACCTATTGTTCGTCGGAAGCCGTTTTTGCCCCAGGGGTCTCCGGGCTGTGTTCGTTGGGCTTGAACTCCTGCTAGCAAAACCGCCGGGTTGAGCGAAGTGTTCAGGCAGTGCCTGGGTCCTGTGGTCTCTTCCAGGTCAGTGTATGGCATTTCCTTCCCCTTGCCACAGGCACCTGGGAGCATGTCTGCACGTGGAGAAAGGCTTTCCCGTTGGAAGCCAGTTTTTGTCAAACGGGTCCCAGTGCTCTGCTCCTCTCTTTTCACTCCTGCTGCCAGAAGCCCAGGGAGGATGGGAGGGCTTAGAACATGCCTGGGCACTGTGGTTTCTTCCAGAGAAGTGGAGGGCATTGGCTTTACCTTGCCACAACCACTTGGGAGAGGGTCTACACCTCAGGAAAACTGTTTCCGTGGGAAGCCGGCTTTTTGCAAAGGGGTCTCAGGGCCGTGGGCCTCGGGTGTCCCTCCGGCTCCCCAAAGCACAGGGACGAGGTGAGGGGCTTAGACCATGCCTGGGCAATGTTGTTTCTTACACCTGGGTGTGTGGCATTTTGTTGAGCTGGCTACCCCCACTTGGGGTAGGTGTTCCTCAGCAAGCACCTATTGTTCCTCAGAAGCCGTTTTTGCCCCAGGGCTCTCCGGGCTGTGTTCGTTGGGCTTGAACTCCTGCTAGCAAAACCGCCGGGTTGAGGGAAGGGTTCAGACTGTGCCTGGGCCCTGTGGTCTCTTCCAGGTCAGTGTATGGCATTTCCTTCCCCTTGCCACAGGCACCTGGGAGCATGTCTGCACGTGGAGAAAGACTTTCCCGTGGGAAGCCGGTTTTTGTCAAACGGGTCCCAGTGCTCTGCTCCTCTCTTTTCACTCCTGCTGCCAGAAGCCCAGGGAGGATGGGAGGGCTTACAACATGGCTGGGCACTGTGGTTTCTTCCACAGAAGTGGAGGGCATTGGCTTTACCTTGCCACAACCACTTGGGAGAGGGTCTACACCTCAGGAAAACTGTCTCCGTGGGAAGCCGGTTTTTTGCAAAGGGGTCTCAGGGCCGTGGGCCTCGGGTGTCCCTCCGGCTCCCCAAAGCACAGGGACAAGGTGAGGGGCTTAGACCATGCCTGGGCAATGTTGTTTCTTACACCTGGGTGTGTGGCATTTTGTTGAGCTGGCTACCCCCACTTGGGATAGGTGTTCCACAGCAAGCACCTATTGTTCGTCAAAAGCCGTTTTTGCCCCAGGGGTCTCCGGGCTGTGTTCGTTGGGCTTGAACTCCTGCTAGCAAAACCGCCGGGTTGAGGGAAGGGTTCAGACTGTGCCTGGGCCCTGTGGTCTCTTCCAGGTCAGTGTATGGCATTTCCTTCCCCTTGCCACAGCCACCTGGGAGCATGTCTGCACGTGGAGAAAGACTTTCCCGTGGGAAGCCGGTTTTTGTCAAACGGGTCCCAGTGCTCTGCTCCTCTCTTTTCACTCCTGCTGCCAGAAGCCCAGGGAGGATGGGAGGGCTTAGAACATGGCTGGGCACTGTGGTTTCTTCCAGAGAAGTGGAGGGCATTTGCTTTACCTTGCCACAACCACTTGGGATAGGGTCTGCACCTCAGGAAAACTGTTTCCGTGGGAAGCCGGCTTTTTGCAAAGGGGTCTCAGGGCCGTGGGCCTCGGGTGTCTCTCCGGCTTCCCAAAGCACAGGGACGAGGTGAGGGGCTTAGACCATGCCTGGGCAATGTTGTTTCTTACACCTGGGTGTGTGGCATTTTGTTGAGCTGGCTACCCCCACTTGGGATAGGTGTTCCACAGCAAGCACCTATTGTTCGTCGGAAGCCGTTTTTGCCCCAGGGGTCTCCGGGCTGTGTTCGTTGGGCTTGAACTCCTGCTAGCAAAACCGCCGGGTTGAGGGAAGGGTTCAGGCAGTGCCTGGGCCCTGTGGTCTCTTCCAGGTCAGTGTATGGCATTTCCTTCCCCTTGCCACAGGCACCTGGGAGCATGTCTGCACGTGGAGAAAGACTTTCCCGTGGGAAGCCGGTTTTTGTCAAACGGGTCCCAGTGCTCTGCTCCTCTCTTTTCACTCCTGCTGCCAGAAGCCCAGGGAGGATGGGAGGGCTTAGAACATGCCTGGGCACGGTTTCTTCCAGAGAAGTGGAGGGCATTGGCTTTACCTTGCCACAACCACTTGGGATAGGGTGTGCACCTCAGGAAAACTGTTTCCGTGGGAAGCCGGCGTTTTGCAAAGGGGTCTCAGGGCCGTGGGCCTCGGGTGTCCCTCCGGCTCCCCAAAGCACAGGGACGAGGTGAGGGGCTTAGACCATGCCTGGGCAATGTTGTTTCTTACACCTGGGTGTGTGGCATTTTGTTGAGCTGGCTACCCCCACTTGGGGTAGGTATTCCACAGCAAGCACCTATTGTTCGTCGGAAGCCGTTTTTGCCCCAGTGGTCTCCGGGCTGTGTTCGTTGGGCTTGAACTCCTGCTAGCAAAACCGCCGGGTTGAGGGAAGGGTTCAGACTGTGCCTGGGGCCTGTGGTCTCTTCCAGGTCAGTGTATGGCATTTCCTTCCCCTTGCCACAGGCACCTGGGAGCATGTCTGCACGTGGAGAAAGACTTTCCCGTGGGAAGCCGGTTTTTGTCAAACGGGTCCCAGTGCTCTGCTCCTCTCTTTTCACTCCTGCTGCCAGAAGCCCAGGGAGGATGGGAGGGCTTAGAACATGGATGGGCACTGTGGTTTCTTCCAGAGAAGTGGAGGGCATTGGCTTTACCTTGCCACAACCACTTGGGAGAGGGTCTACACCTCAGGAAAACTGTCTCCGTGGGAAGCCGGCTTTTTGCAAAGGGGTCTCAGGGCCGTGGGCCTCGGCTGTCCCTCCGGCTCCCCAAAGCACAGGGACGAGGTGAGGGGCTTAGACCATGCCTGGGCAATGTTGTTTCTTACACCTGGGTGTGTGGCATTTTGTTGAGCTGGCTACCCCCACTTGGGATAGGTGTTCCACAGCAAGCACCTATTGTTCGTCGGAAGCCGTTTTTGCCCCAGGGGTCTCCGGGCTGTGTTCGTTGGGCTTGAACTCCTGCTAGCAAAACCGCCGGGTTGAGGGAAGGGTTCAGACTGTGCCTGGGCCCTGTGGTCTCTTCCAGGTCAGTGTATGGCATTTCCTTCCCCTTGCCACAGGCACCTGGGAGCATGTCTGCACGTGGAGAAAGACTTTCCCGTGGGAAGCCGGTTTTTGTCAAACGCGTCCCAGTGCTCTGCTCCTCTCTTTTCACTCCTGCTGCCAGAAGCCCAGGGAGGATGGGAGGGCTTAGAACATGGCTGGGCACTGTGGTTTCTTCCAGAGAAGTGGAGAGCATTGGCTTTACCTTGCCACAACCACTTGGGAGAGGGTCTACACCTCAGGAAAACTATCTCCGTGGTAAGCCGGCTTTTTGCAAAGGGGTCTCAGGGCCGTGGGCCTCGGGTGTCCATCCGGCTCCCCAAAGCACAGGGACGAGGTGAGGGGCTTAGACCATGCCTGGGCAATGTTGTTTCTTACACCTGGGTGTGTGGCATTTTGTTGAGCTGGCTACCCCCACTTGGGATAGGTGTTCCACAGCAAGCACCTATTGTTCGTCAGAAGCCGTTTTTTCCCCAGGGGTCTCCGGGCTGTGTTCGTTGGGCTTGAACTCCTGCTAGCAAAACCGCCGGGTTGAGGGAAGGGTTCAGACTGTGCCTGGGCCCTGTGGTCTCTTCCAGGTCAGTGTATGGCATTTCCTTCCCCTTGCCACAGGCACCTGGGAGCATGTCTGCACGTGGAGAAAGACTTTCCCGTGGGAAGCCTGTTTTTGTCAAACGGGTCCCAGTGCTCTGCTCCTCTCTTTTCACTCCTGCTGCCAGAAGCCCAGGGAGAATGGGAGGGCTTGGAACATGGCTGGGCACTGTGGTTTCTTCCAGAGAAGTGGAGGGCATTGGCTTTACCTTGCCACAACCACTTGGGATAGGGTCTGCACCTCAGGAAAACTGTTTCCGTGGGAAGCCGGCTTTTTGCAAAGGGGTCTCAGGGCCGTGGGCCTCGGGTGTCCTTCCGGCTCCCCAAAGCACAGGGACGAGGTGAGGGGCTTAGACCATGCCTGGGCAATGTTGTTTCTTACACCTGGGTGTGTGGCATTTTGTTGAGCTGGCTACCCCACTTGGGGTAGGTGTTCCACAGCAAGCACCTATTGTTCGTCAGAAGCCGTTTTTGCCCCAGGGCTCTCCGGGCTGTGTTCGTTGGGCTTGAACTCCTGCTAGCAAAACCGCCGGGTTGAGGGAAGGGTTCAGACTGTGCCTGGGCCCTGTGGTCTCTTCCAGGTCAGTGTATGGCATTTCCTTCCCCTTGCCACAGGCACCTGGGAGCATGTCTGCACGTGGAGAAAGACTTTCCCGTGGGAAGCCGGTTTTTGTCAAACGGGTCCCAGTGCTCTGCTCCTCTCTTTTCACTCCTGCTGCCAGAAGCCCAGGGAGGATGGGAGGGCTTAGAACATGGCTGGGCACTGTGGTTTCTTCCAGAGAAGTGGAGGGCATTGGCTTTACCTTGCCACAACCACTTGGGATAGGGTCTGCACCTCAAGAAAACTGTTTCCGTGGGAAGCCGGCTTTTTGCAAAGGGGTCTCAGGGCCGTAGGCCTCGGGTGTCCCTCTGGCTCCCCAAAGCACAGGGACGAGGTGAGGGGCTTAGACCATGCCTGGGCAATGTTGCTTCTTACACCTGGGTGTGTGGCATTTTGTTGAGCTGGCTAACCCCACTTGGGATAGGTGTTCCACAGCAAGCACCTATTGTTCGTCGGAAGCCGTTTTTGCCCAAGGAGTCTCCGGGCTGTGTTCGTTGGGGTTGTGCTCCTGCTAGCAAAACCGCCGGGTTGAGGGAAGGGTTCAGACTGTGCCTGGGCCCTGTGGTCTCTTCCAGGTCAGTGTATGGCATTTCCTTCCCCTTGCCACAGGCACCTGGGAGCATGTCTGCACGTGGAGAAAGACTTTCCCGTGGGAAGCCGGTTTTTGTCAAACGGGTCCCAGTGCTCTGCTCCTCTCTATTCACTCCTGCTGCCAGAAGCCCAGGGAGAATGGGAGGGCTTGGAACATGGCTGGGCACTGTGGTTTCTTCCAGAGAAGTGGAGGGCATTGGCTTTAGCTTGCCACAACCACTTGGGATAGGGTCTGCACCTCAGGAAAACTGTTTCCGTGGGAAGCCGGCTTTTTGCAAAGGGGTCTCAGGGCCGTGGGCCTCGGGTGTCCTTCCGGCTCCCCAAAGCACAGGGACGAGGTGAGGGGCTTAGACCATGCCTGGGCAATGTTGTTTCTTACACCTGGGTGTGTGGCATTTTGTTGAGCTGGCTACCCCACTTGGGGTAGGTGTTCCACAGCAAGCACCTATTGTTCGTCAGAAGCCGTTTTTGCCCCAGGGCTCTCCGGGCTGTGTTCGTTGGGCTTGAACTCCTGCTAGCAAAACCGCCGGGTTGAGGGAAGGGTTCAGACTGTGCCTGGGCCCTGTGGTCTCTTCCAGGTCAGTGTATGGCATTTCCTTCCCCTTGCCACAGGCACCTGGGAGCATGTCTGCACGTGGAGAAAGACTTTCCCGTGGGAAGCCGGTTTTTGTCAAACGGGTCCCAGTGCTCTGCTCCTCTCTTTTCACTCCTGCTGCCAGAAGCCCAGGGAGGATGGGAGGGCTTAGAACATGGCTGGGCACTGTGGTTTCTTCCACAGAAGTGGAGGGCATTGGCTTTACCTTGCCACAACCACTTGGGAGAGGGTCTACACCTCAGGAAAACTGTCTCCGTGGGAAGCCGGCTTTTTGCAAAGGGGTCTCAGGGCCGTGGGCCTCGGGTGTCCCTCCGGCTCCCCAAAGCACAGGGACGAGGTGAGGGGCTTAGACCATGCCTGGGCAATGTTGTTTCTTACACCTGGGTGTGTGGCATTTTGTTGAGCTGGCTACCCCCACTTGGGATAGGTGTTCCACAGCAAGCACCTATTGTTCGTCGGAAGCCGTTTTTGCCCCAGGGGTCTCCGGGCTGTGTTCGTTGGGCTTGAACTCCTGCTAGCAAAACCGCCGGGTTGAGGGAAGGGTTCAGGCAGTGCCTGGGCCCTGTGGTCTCTTCCAGGTCAGTGTATGGCATTTACTTCTCCTTGCCACAGGCACCTGGGAGCATGTCTGCACGTGGAGAAAGACTTTCCCGTGGGAGGCCGGTTTTTGTCAAACGGGTCCCAGTGCTCTGCTCCTCTCTTTTCACTCCTGCTGCCAGAAGCCCAGAGAGGATGGGTGGGCTTAGAACATGGCTGGGCACTGTGGTTTCTTCCAGAGAAGTGGAGGGCATTTGCTTTACCTTGCCAGAACCACTTGGGATAGGGTCTGCACCTCAGGAAAACTATTTCCGTGGGAAGCCGGCTTTTTGCAAAGGGGTCTCAGGGCCGTGGGCCTCGGGTGTCCCTCCGGCTCCCCAAAGCACAGGGACGAGGTGAGGGGCTTAGACCATGCCTGGGCAATGTTGTTTCTTACACCTGGGTGTGTGGCATTTTGTTGAGCTGGCTACCCCCACTTGGGATAGGTGTTCCACAGCAAGCACCTATTGTTCGTCGGAAGCCGTTTTTGCCCCAGGGGTCTCCGGGCTGTGTTCGTTGGGCTTGAACTCCTGCTAGCAAAACCGCCGGGTTGAGGGAAGGGTTCAGGCAGTGCCTGGGCCCTGTGGTCTCTTCCAGGTCAGTGTATGGCATTTACTTCTCCTTGCCACAGGCACCTGGGAGCATGTCTGCACGTGGAGAAAGACTTTCCCGTGGGAGGCCGGTTTTTGTCAAACGGGTCCCAGTGCTCTGCTCCTCTCTTTTCACTCCTGCTGCCAGAAGCCCAGAGAGGATGGGTGGGCTTAGAACATGGCTGGGCACTGTGGTTTCTTCCAGAGAAGTGGAGGGCATTTGCTTTACCTTGCCACAACCACTTGGGATAGGGTCTGCACCTCAGGAAAACTATTTCCGTGGGAAGCCGGCTTTTTGCAAAGGGGTCTCAGGGCCGTGGGCCTCGGGTGTCCCTCCGGCTCCCCAAAGCACAGGGACGAGGTGAGGGGCTTAGACCATGCCTGGGCAATGTTGTTTCTTACACCTGGGTGTGTGGCATTTTGTTGAGCTGGCTACCCCCACTTGGGGTAGGTGTTCCACAGCAAGCACCTATTGTTCGTCGGAAGCCGTTTTTGCCCCAGGGGTCTCGGGGCTGTGTTCCTTGGGCTTGAACTCCTGCTAGCAAAACCGCCGGGTTGAGGGAAGGGTCCAGACTGTGCCTGGGCCCTGTGGTCTCTTCCAGGTCAGTGTATGGCATTTCCTTCCCCTTGCCACAGGCACCTGGGAGCATGTCTGCACGTGGAGAAAGACTTTCCCGTGGGAAGCCGGTTTTTGTCAAACGGGTCCCAGTGTTCTGCTCCTCTCTTTTCACTCCTGCTGCCAGAAGCCCAGGGAGGATGGGAGGGCTTAGAACATGGCTGGGCACTGTGGTTTCTTCCAGAGAAGTGGAGGGCATTGGCTTTACCTTGCCACAACCACTTGGGATAGGGTGTGCACCTCAGGAAAACTGTTTCCGTGGGAAGCCGGCTTTTTGCAAAGGGGTCTCAGGGCCGTGGGCCTCGGGTGTCCCTCCGGCTCCCCAAAGCACAGGGACAAGATGAGGGGCTTAGACCATGCCTGGGCAATGTTGTTTCTTACACCTGGGTGTGTGGCATTTTGTTGAGCTGGCTACCCCCACTTGGGATAGGTGTTCCACAGCAAGCACCTATTGTTCGTCGGAAGCCGTTTTTGCCCCAGGGGTCTCCGGGCTGTGTTCGTTGGGCTTGAACTCCTGCTAGCAAAACCGCCGGGTTGAGGGAAGGGTTCAGACTGTGCCTGGGCCCTGTGGTCTCTTCCAGGTCAGTGTATGGCATTTCCTTCCCCTTGCCACAGGCACCTGGGAGCATGTCTGCACGTGGAGAAAGACTTTCCCGTGGGAAGCCGGTTTTTGTCAAACGGGTCCCAGTGCTCTGCTCCTCTCTTTTCACTCCTGCTCCCAGAAGCCCAGGGAGGATGGGAGGGCTTAGAACATGCCTGGGCACTGTGGTTTCTTCCAGAGAAGTGGAGGGCATTGGCTTTACCTTGCCACAACCACTTGGGATAGGGTCTGCACCTCAGGAAAACTGTTTCCGTGGGAAGCCGGCTTTTTGCAAAGGGGTCTCAGGGCCGTGGGCCTCGGGTGTCCCTCCGGCTCCCCAAAGCACAGGGACGAGGTGAGGGGCTTAGACCATGCCTGGGTAATGTTGTTTCTTACACCTGGGTGTGTTGCATTTTGTTGAGCTGCCTACCCCCACTTGGGATAGGTGTTCCACAGCAAGCACCTATTGTTCGTCGGAAGCCGTTTTTGCCCCAGGAGTCTCCGGGCTGTGTTCGTTGGGGTTGTGCTCCTGCTAGCAAAACCGCCGGGTTGAGGGAAGGGTTCAGACTGTGCCTGGGCCCTGTGGTCCCTTCCAGGTCAGTGTATGGCATTTCCTTCCCCTTGCCACAGGCACCTGGGAGCATGTCTGCACGTGGAGAAAGACTTTCCCGTGGGAAGCCGGTTTTTGTCAAACGTGTCTCAGTGCTCTGCTCCTCTCTTTTCACTCCTGCTGCCAGAAGCCCAGGGAGGATGGGAGGGCTTAGAACATGGCTGGGCACTGTGGTTTCTTCCACAGAAGTGGAGGGCATTTCCCTTACCTTGCCACAACCACTTGGGATAGGGTCTGCACCTCAAGAAAACTGTCTCCGTGGGAAGCCGGCTTTTTGCAAAGGGGTCTCAGGGCCGTGGGCCTCGGGTGTCCTTCCGGCTCCCCAAAGCACAGGGACGAGGTGAGGGGCTTAGACCATGCCTGGGCAATGTTGTTTCTTACACCTGGGTGTGTGGCATTTTGTTGAGCTGGCTACCCCCACTTGGGATAGGTGTTCCACAGCAAGCACCTATTGTTCGTCGGAAGCCGTTTTTGCCCCAGGAGTCTCCGGGCTGTGTTCGTTGGGGTTGTGCTCCTGCTAGCAAAACCGCCGGGTTGAGGGAAGGGTTCAGACTGTGCCTGGGCCCTGTGGTCTCTTCCAGGTCAGTGTATGGCATTTCCTTCCCCTTGCCACAGGCACCTGGGAGCATGTCTGCACGTGGAGAAAGACTTTCCCGTGGGAAGCCGGTTTTTGTCAAACGGGTCCCAGTGCTCTGCTCCTCTCTTTTCACTCCTGCTGCCAGAAGCCCAGGGAGAATGGGAGGGCTTGGAACATGGCTGGGCACTGTGGTTTCTTCCAGAGAAGTGGAGGGCATTGGCTTTACCTTGCCACAACCACTTGGGATAGGGTCTGCACCTCAGGAAAACTGTTTCCGTGGGAAGCCGGCTTTTTGCAAAGGGGTCTCAGGGCCGTGGGCCTCGGGTGTCCTTCCGGCTCCCCAAAGCACAGGGACGAGGTGAGGGGCTTAGACCATGCCTGGGCAATGTTGTTTCTTACACCTGGGTGTGTGGCATTTTGTTGAGCTGGCTACCCCACTTGGGGTAGGTGTTCCACAGCAAGCACCTATTGTTCGTCAGAAGCCGTTTTTGCCCCAGGGCTCTCCGGGCTGTGTTCGTTGGGCTTGAACTCCTGCTAGCAAAACCGCCGGGTTGAGGGAAGGGTTCAGACTGTGCCTGGGCCCTGTGGTCTCTTCCAGGTCAGTGTATGGCATTTCCTTCCCCTTGCCACAGGCACCTGGGAGCATGTCTGCACGTGGAGAAAGACTTTCCCGTGGGAAGCCGGTTTTTGTCAAACGGGTCCCAGTGCTCTGCTCCTCTCTTTCCACTCCTGCTGCCAGAAGCCCAGGGAGGATGGGAGGGCTTAGAACATGGCTGGGCACTGTGGTTTCTTCCAGAGAAGTGGAGGGCATTGGCTTTACCTTGCCACAACCACTTGGGATAGGGTCTGCACCTCAAGAAAACTGTTTCCGTGGGAAGCCGGCTTTTTGCAAAGGGGTCTCAGGGCCGTAGGCCTCGGGTGTCCCTCTGGCTCCCCAAAGCACAGGGACGAGGTGAGGGGCTTAGACCATGCCTGGGCAATGTTGCTTCTTACACCTGGGTGTGTGGCATTTTGTTGAGCTGGCTAACCCCACTTGGGATAGGTGTTCCACAGCAAGCACCTATTGTTCGTCGGAAGCCGTTTTTGCCCAAGGAGTCTCCGGGCTGTGTTCGTTGGGGTTGTGCTCCTGCTAGCAAAACCGCCGGGTTGAGGGAAGGGTTCAGACTGTGCCTGGGCCCTGTGGTCTCTTCCAGGTCAGTGTATGGCATTTCCTTCCCCTTGCCACAGGCACCTGGGAGCATGTCTGCACGTGGAGAAAGACTTTCCCGTGGGAAGCCGGTTTTTGTCAAACGGGTCCCAGTGCTCTGCTCCTCTCTATTCACTCCTGCTGCCAGAAGCCCAGGGAGAATGGGAGGGCTTGGAACATGGCTGGGCACTGTGGTTTCTTCCAGAGAAGTGGAGGGCATTGGCTTTAGCTTGCCACAACCACTTGGGATAGGGTCTGCACCTCAGGAAAACTGTTTCCGTGGGAAGCCGGCTTTTTGCAAAGGGGTCTCAGGGCCGTGGGCCTCGGGTGTCCTTCCGGCTCCCCAAAGCACAGGGACGAGGTGAGGGGCTTAGACCATGCCTGGGCAATGTTGTTTCTTACACCTGGGTGTGTGGCATTTTGTTGAGCTGGCTACCCCACTTGGGGTAGGTGTTCCACAGCAAGCACCTATTGTTCGTCAGAAGCCGTTTTTGCCCCAGGGCTCTCCGGGCTGTGTTCGTTGGGCTTGAACTCCTGCTAGCAAAACCGCCGGGTTGAGGGAAGGGTTCAGACTGTGCCTGGGCCCTGTGGTCTCTTCCAGGTCAGTGTATGGCATTTCCTTCCCCTTGCCACAGGCACCTGGGAGCATGTCTGCACGTGGAGAAAGACTTTCCCGTGGGAAGCCGGTTTTTGTCAAACGGGTCCCAGTGCTCTGCTCCTCTCTTTTCACTCCTGCTGCCAGAAGCCCAGGGAGGATGGGAGGGCTTAGAACATGGCTGGGCACTGTGGTTTCTTCCACAGAAGTGGAGGGCATTGGCTTTACCTTGCCACAACCACTTGGGAGAGGGTCTACACCTCAGGAAAACTGTCTCCGTGGGAAGCCGGCTTTTTGCAAAGGGGTCTCAGGGCCGTGGGCCTCGGGTGTCCCTCCGGCTCCCCAAAGCACAGGGACGAGGTGAGGGGCTTAGACCATGCCTGGGCAATGTTGTTTCTTACACCTGGGTGTGTGGCATTTTGTTGAGCTGGCTACCCCCACTTGGGATAGGTGTTCCACAGCAAGCACCTATTGTTCGTCGGAAGCCGTTTTTGCCCCAGGGGTCTCCGGGCTGTGTTCGTTGGGCTTGAACTCCTGCTAGCAAAACCGCCGGGTTGAGGGAAGGGTTCAGGCAGTGCCTGGGCCCTGTGGTCTCTTCCAGGTCAGTGTATGGCATTTACTTCTCCTTGCCACAGGCACCTGGGAGCATGTCTGCACGTGGAGAAAGACTTTCCCGTGGGAGGCCGGTTTTTGTCAAACGGGTCCCAGTGCTCTGCTCCTCTCTTTTCACTCCTGCTGCCAGAAGCCCAGAGAGGATGGGTGGGCTTAGAACATGGCTGGGCACTGTGGTTTCTTCCAGAGAAGTGGAGGGCATTTGCTTTACCTTGCCACAACCACTTGGGATAGGGTCTGCACCTCAGGAAAACTATTTCCGTGGGAAGCCGGCTTTTTGCAAAGGGGTCTCAGGGCCGTGGGCCTCGGGTGTCCCTCCGGCTCCCCAAAGCACAGGGACGAGGTGAGGGGCTTAGACCATGCCTGGGCAATGTTGTTTCTTACACCTGGGTGTGTGGCATTTTGTTGAGCTGGCTACCCCCACTTGGGATAGGTGTTCCACAGCAAGCACCTATTGTTCGTCGGAAGCCGTTTTTGCCCCAGGGGTCTCCGGGCTGTGTTCGTTGGGCTTGAACTCCTGCTAGCAAAACCGCCGGGTTGAGGGAAGGGTTCAGACTGTGCCTGGGCCCTGTGGTCCCTTCCAGGTCAGTGTATGGCATTTCCTTCCCCTTGCCACAGGCACCTGGGAGCATGTCTGCACGTGGAGAAAGACTTTCCCGTGGGAAGCCGGTTTTTGTCAAACGTGTCTCAGTGCTCTGCTCCTCTCTTTTCACTCCTGCTGCCAGAAGCCCAGGGAGGATGGGAGGGCTTAGAACATGGCTGGGCACTGTGGTTTCTTCCACAGAAGTGGAGGGCATTTCCCTTACCTTGCCACAACCACTTGGGATAGGGTCTGCACCTCAAGAAAACTGTCTCCGTGGGAAGCCGGCTTTTTGCAAAGGGGTCTCAGGGCCGTGGGCCTCGGGTGTCCTTCCGGCTCCCCAAAGCACAGGGACGAGGTGAGGGGCTTAGACCATGCCTGGGCAATGTTGTTTCTTACACCTGGGTGTGTGGCATTTTGTTGAGCTGGCTACCCCCACTTGGGATAGGTGTTCCACAGCAAGCACCTATTGTTCGTCGGAAGCCGTTTTTGCCCCAGGGGTCTCCGGGCTGTGTTCGTTGGGGTTGAACTCCTGCTAGCAAAACCGCCGGGTTGAGGGAAGGGTTCAGACTGTGCCTGGGCCCTGTGGTCTCTTCCAGGTCAGTGTATGGCATTTCCTTCCCCTTGCCACAGGCACCTGGGAGCATGTCTGCACGTGGAGAAAGACTTTCCCGTGGGAAGCCGGTTTTTGTCAAACGGGTCCCAGTGCTCTGCTCCTCTCTTTTCACTCCTGCTGCCAGAAGCCCAGGGAGGATGGGAGGGCTTAGAACATGGCTGGGCACTGTGGTTTCTTCCAGAGAAGTGGAGGGCATTGGCTTTACCTTGCCACAACCACTTGGGAGAGGGTCTACACCTCAGGAAAACTATCTCCGTGGGAAGCCGGCTTTTTGCAAAGGGGTCTCAGGGCCGTGGGCCTCGGGTGTCCCTCCGGCTCCCCAAAGCACAGGGACGAGGTGAGGGGCTTAGACCATGCCTGGGCAATGTTGTTTCTTACACCTGGGTGTGTGGCATTTTGTTGAGCTGGCTACCCCCACTTGGGATAGGTGTTCCACAGCAAGCACCTATTGTTCGTCGGAAGCCGTTTTTGCCCCAGGGGTCTCCGGGCTGTGTTCGTTGGGCTTGAACTCCTGCTAGCAAAACCGCCGGGTTGAGGGAAGGGTTCAGGCAGTGCCTGGGCCCTGTGGTCTCTTCCAGGTCAGTGTATGGCATTTACTTCTCCTTGCCACAGGCACCTGGGAGCATGTCTGCACGTGGAGAAAGACTTTCCCGTGGGAGGCCGGTTTTTGTCAAACGGGTCCCAGTGCTCTGCTCCTCTCTTTTCACTCCTGCTGCCAGAAGCCCAGAGAGGATGGGTGGGCTTAGAACATGGCTGGGCACTGTGGTTTCTTCCAGAGAAGTGGAGGGCATTTGCTTTACCTTGCCACAACCACTTGGGATAGGGTCTGCACCTCAGGAAAACTATTTCCGTGGGAAGCCGGCTTTTTGCAAAGGGGTCTCAGGGCCGTGGGCCTCGGGTGTCCCTCCGGCTCCCCAAAGCACAGGGACGAGGTGAGGGCCTTAGACCATGCCTGGGCAATGTTGTTTCTTACACCTGGGTGTGTGGCATTTTGTTGAGCTGGCTACCCCCACTTGGGGTAGGTGTTCCACAGCAAGCACCTATTGTTCGTCGGAAGCCGTTTTTGCCCCAGGGGTCTCGGGGCTGTGTTCCTTGGGCTTGAACTCCTGCTAGCAAAACCGCCGGGTTGAGGGAAGGGTCCAGACTGTGCCTGGGCCCTGTGGTCTCTTCCAGGTCAGTGTATGGCATTTCCTTCCCCTTGCCACAGGCACCTGGGAGCATGTCTGCACGTGGAGAAAGACTTTCCCGTGGGAAGCCGGTTTTTGTCAAACGGGTCCCAGTGTTCTGCTCCTCTCTTTTCACTCCTGCTGCCAGAAGCCCAGGGAGGATGGGAGGGCTTAGAACATGGCTGGGCACTGTGGTTTCTTCCAGAGAAGTGGGGGGCATTGGCTTTACCTTGCCACAACCACTTGGGATAGGGTCTGCACCTCAGGAAAACTGTTTCCGTGGGAAGCCGGCTTTTTGCAAAGGGGTCTCAGGGCCGTGGGCCTCGGGTGTCCCTCCGGCTCCCCAAAGCACAGGGACAAGATGAGGGGCTTAGACCATGCCTGGGCAATGTTGTTTCTTACACCTGGGTGTGTGGCATTTTGTTGAGCTGGCTACCCCCACTTGGGATAGGTGTTCCACAGCAAGCACCTATTGTTCGTCGGAAGCCGTTTTTGCCCCAGGGGTCTCCGGGCTGTGTTCGTTGGGCTTGAACTCCTGCTAGCAAAACCGCCGGGTTGAGGGAAGGGTTCAGACTGTGCCTGGGCCCTGTGGTCTCTTCCAGGTCAGTGTATGGCATTTCCTTCCCCTTGCCACAGGCACCTGGGAGCATGTCTGCACGTGGAGAAAGACTTTCCCGTGGGAAGCCGGTTTTTGTCAAACGGGTCCCAGTGCTCTGCTCCTCTCTTTTCACTCCTGCTCCCAGAAGCCCAGGGAGGATGGGAGGGCTTAGAACATGCCTGGGCACTGTGGTTTCTTCCAGAGAAGTGGAGGGCATTGGCTTTACCTTGCCACAACCACTTGGGATAGGGTCTGCACCTCAGGAAAACTGTTTCCGTGGGAAGCCGGCTTTTTGCAAAGGGGTCTCAGGGCCGTGGGCCTCGGGTGTCCCTCCGGCTCCCCAAAGCACAGGGACGAGGTGAGGGGCTTAGACCATGCCTGGGTAATGTTGTTTCTTACACCTGGGTGTGTTGCATTTTGTTGAGCTGCCTACCCCCACTTGGGATAGGTGTTCCACAGCAAGCACCTATTGTTCGTCGGAAGCCGTTTTTGCCCCAGGAGTCTCCGGGCTGTGTTCGTTGGGGTTGTGCTCCTGCTAGCAAAACCGCCGGGTTGAGGGAAGGGTTCAGACTGTGCCTGGGCCCTGTGGTCCCTTCCAGGTCAGTGTATGGCATTTCCTTCCCCTTGCCACAGGCACCTGGGAGCATGTCTGCACGTGGAGAAAGACTTTCCCGTGGGAAGCCGGTTTTTGTCAAACGTGTCTCAGTGCTCTGCTCCTCTCTTTTCACTCCTGCTGCCAGAAGCCCAGGGAGGATGGGAGGGCTTAGAACATGGCTGGGCACTGTGGTTTCTTCCACAGAAGTGGAGGGCATTTCCCTTACCTTGCCACAACCACTTGGGATAGGGTCTGCACCTCAAGAAAACTGTCTCCGTGGGAAGCCGGCTTTTTGCAAAGGGGTCTCAGGGCCGTGGGCCTCGGGTGTCCTTCCGGCTCCCCAAAGCACAGGGACGAGGTGAGGGGCTTAGACCATGCCTGGGCAATGTTGTTTCTTACACCTGGGTGTGTGGCATTTTGTTGAGCTGGCTACCCCCACTTGGGATAGGTGTTCCACAGCAAGCACCTATTGTTCGTCGGAAGCCGTTTTTGCCCCAGGGGTCTCCGGGCTGTGTTCGTTGGGGTTGAACTCCTGCTAGCAAAACCGCCGGGTTGAGGGAAGGGTTCAGACTGTGCCTGGGCCCTGTGGTCTCTTCCAGGTCAGTGTATGGCATTTCCTTCCCCTTGCCACAGGCACCTGGGAGCATGTCTGCACGTGGAGAAAGACTTTCCCGTGGGAAGCCGGTTTTTGTCAAACGGGTCCCAGTGCTCTGCTCCTCTCTTTTCACTCCTGCTGCCAGAAGCCCAGGGAGGATGGGAGGGCTTAGAACATGGCTGGGCACTGTGGTTTCTTCCAGAGAAGTGGAGGGCATTGGCTTTACATTGCCACAACCACTTGGGAGAGGGTCTACACCTCAGGAAAACTATCTCCGTGGGAAGCCGGCTTTTTGCAAAGGGGACTCAGGGCCGTGGGCCTCGGGTGTCCCTCCGGCTCCCCAAAGCACAGGGACGAGGTGAGGGGCTTAGACCATGCCTGGGCAATGTAGCTTCTTACACCTGGGTGTGAGGCATTTTGTTGAGCTGGCTACCCCCACTTGGGATAGGTGTTCCACAGCAAGCACCTATTGTTCGTCGGAAGCCGTTTTTTCCCCAGGGGTCTCCGGGCTGTGTTCGTTGGGCTTGAACTCCTGCTAGCAAAACGGCCGGGTTGAGGGAAGGGTTCAGACTGTTCCTGGGCCCTGTGGTCTCTTCCAGGTCAGTGTATGGCATTTCCTTCCCCTTGCCCCAGGCACCTGGGAGCATGTCTGCACGTGGAGAAAGACTTTCCCGTGGGAAGCCGGTGTTTGTCAAACGGGTCCCAGTGCTCTGCTCCTCTCTTTTCACTCCTGCTGCCAGAAGCCCAGGGAGGATGGGAGGGCTTAGAACATGGCTGGGCACTGTGGTTTCTTCCAGAGAAGTGGAGGGCATTTGCTTTAGCTTGCCACAACCACTTGGGATAGGGTCTGCACCTCAGGAAAACTGTTTCCGTGGGAAGCCGGCTTTTTGCAAAGGGGTCTCAGGGCCGTGGGCCTCGGGTGTCCCTCCGGCTCCCCAAAGCACAGGGACGAGGTGAGGGGCTTAGACCATGCCTGGGCAATGTTGTTTCTTACACCTGGGTGTGTGGCATTTTGTTGAGCTGGCTACCCCCACTTGGGATAGGTGTACCACAGCAAGCACCTATTGTTCGTCGGAAGCCGTTTTTGCCCCAGGGGTCTCCGGGCTGTGTTCGTTGGGCTTGAACTCCTGCTAGCAAAACCGCCGGGTAGAGGGAAGGGTTCAGGCAGTGCCTGGGCCCTGTGGTCTCTTCCAGGTCAGTGTATGGCATTTCCTTCCCCTTGCCACAGGCACCTGGGAGCATGTCTGCACGTGGAGAAAGACTTTCCCGTGGGAAGCCGGTTTTTGTCAAACGGGTCCCAGTGCTCTGCTCCTCTCTTTTCACTCCTGCTGCCAGAAGCCCAGGGAGGATGGGAGGGCTTAGAACATGGCTGGGCACTGTGGTTTCTTCCACAGAAGTGGAGGGCATTGGCTTTACCTTGCCACAACCACTTGGGAGAGGGTCTACACCTCAGGAAAACTGTCTCCGTGGGAAGCCGGCTTTTTGCAAAGGGGTCTCAGGGCCGTGGGCCTCGGGTGTCCCTCCGGCTCCCCAAAGCACAGGGACAAGGTGAGGGGCTTAGACCATGCCTGGGCAATGTTGTTTCTTACACCTGGGTGTGTGGCATTTTGTTGAGCTGGCTACCCCCACTTGGGATAGGTGTTCCACAGCAAGCACCTATTGTTCGTCGGAAGCCGTTTTTGCCCCAGGGGTCTCCGGGCTGTGTTCGTTGGGCTTGAACTCCTGCTAGCAAAACCGCCGGGTTGAGGGAAGGGTTCAGACTGTGCCTGGGCCCTGTGGTCTCTTCCAGGTCAGTGTATGGCATTTCCTTCCCCTTGCCACAGGCACCTGGGAGCATGTCTGCACGTGGAGAAAGACTTTCCCGTGGGAAGCCGGTTTTTGTCAAACGGGTCCCAGTGCTCTGCTCCTCTCTTTTCACTCCTGCTGCCAGAAGCCCAGGGAGGATGGGAGGGCTTAGAACATGGCTGGGCACTGTGGTTTCTTCCAGAGAAGTGGAGGGCATTGGCTTTACCTTGCCACAACCACTTGGGATAGGGTCTGCACCTAAGGAAAACTTTTTCCGTGGGAAGCCGGCTTTTTGCAAAGGGGTCTCAGGGCCGTGGGCCTCGGGTGTCCCTCCGGCTCCCCAAAGCACAGGGACGAGGTGAGGGGCTTAGACCATGCCTGGGCAATGTTGTTTCTTACACCTGGGTGTGTGGCATTTTGTTGAGCTGCCTACCTCCACTTGGGATAGGTGTTCCACAGCAAGCACCTATTGTTCGTCGGAAGCCGTTTTTGCCCCAGGAGTCTCCGGGCTGTGTTCGTTGGGGTTGTGCTCCTGCTAGCAAAACCGCCGGGTTGAGGGAAGGGTTCAGACTGTGCCTGGGCCCTGTGGTCTCTTCCAGGTCAGTGTATGGCATTTCCTTCCCCTTGCCACAGGCACCTGGGAGCATGTCTGCACGTGGAGAAAGACTTTCCCGTGGGAAGCCGGTTTTTGTCAAACGTGTCCCAGTGCTCTGCTCCTCTCTTTTCACTCCTGCTGCCAGAAGCCCAGGGAGGATGGGAGGGCTTAGAACATGGCTGGGCACTGTGGTTTCTTCCAGAGAAGTGGAGGGCATTTGCCTTACCTTGCCACAACAACTTGGGATAGGGTCTGCACCTCAAGAAAACTGTCTCCGTGGGAAGCCGGCTTTTTGCAAAGGGTCTCAGGGCCGTGGGCCTCGGGTGTCCTTCCGGCTCCCCAAAGCACAGGGACGAGGTGAGGGGCTTAGACCATGCCTGGGCAATGTTGTTTCTTACACCTGGGTGTGTGGCATTTTGTTGAGCTGGCTACCCCCACTTGGGATAGGTGTTCCACAGCAAGCACCTATTGTTCGTCGGAAGCCGTTTTTGCCCCAGGAGTCTTCGGGCTGTGTTCGTTGGGGTTGTGCTCCTGCTAGCAAAACCGCCGGGTTGAGGGAAGGGTTCAGACTGTGCCTGGGCCCTGTGGTCTCTTCCAGGTCAGTGTATGGCATTTCCTTCCCCTTGCCACAGGCACCTGGGAGCATGTCTGCACGTGGAGAAAGACTTTCCCGTGGGAAGCCGGTTTTTGTCAAACGGGTCCCAGTGCTCTGCTCCTCTCTATTCACTCCTGCTGCCAGAAGCCCAGGGAGAATGGGAGGGCTTGGAACATGGCTGGGCACTGTGGTTTCTTCCAGAGAAGTGGAGGGCATTGGCTTTACCTTGCCACAACCACTTGGGATAGGGTCTGCACCTCAGGAAAACTGTTTCCGTGGGAAGCCGGCTTTTTGCAAAGGGGTCTCAGGGCCGTGGGCCTCGGGTGTCCCTCCGGCTCCCCAAACCACATGGATGAGGTGAGGGGCTTAGACCATGCCTGGGCAATGTTGTTTCTTACACCTGGGTGTGTGGCATTTTGTTGAGCTGGCTACCCCACTTGGGGTAGGTGTTCCACAGCAAGCACCTATTGTTCGTCAGAAGCCGTTTTTGCCCCAGGGCTCTCCGGGCTGTGTTCGTTGGGCTTGAACTCCTGCTAGCAAAACCGCCGGGTTGAGGGAAGGGTTCAGACTGTGCCTGGGCCCTGTGGTCTCTTCCAGGTCAGTGTATGGCATTTCCTTCCCCTTGCCACAGGCACCTGGGAGCATGTCTGCACGTGGAGAAAGACTTTCCCGTGGGAAGCCGGTTTTTGTCAAACGGGTCCCAGTGCTCTGCTCCTCTCTTTTCACTCCTGCTGCCAGAAGCCCAGGGAGGATGGGAGGGCTTAGAACATGGCTGGGCACTGTGGTTTCTTCCAGAGAAGTGGAGGGCATTGGCTTTACCTTGCCACAACCACTTGGGATAGGGTCTGCACCTCAAGAAAACTGTTTCCGTGGGAAGCCGGCTTTTTGCAAAGGGGTCTCAGGGCCGTAGGCCTCGGGTGTCCCTCCGGCTCCCCAAAGCACAGGGAAGAGGTGAGGGGCTTAGACCATGCCTGGGCAATGTTGCTTCTTACACCTGGGTGTGTGGCATTTTGTTGAGCTGGCTAACCCCACTTGGGATAGGTGTTCCACAGCAAGCACCTATTGTTCGTCGGAAGCCGTTTTTGCCCCAGGGCTCTCCGGGCTGTGTTCGTTGGGCTTGAACTCCTGCTAGCAAAACCGCCGGGTTGAGGGAAGGGTTCAGACTGTGCCTGGGCCCTGTGGTCTCTTCCAGGTCAGTGTATGGCATTTCCTTCCCCTTGCCACAGGCACCTGGGAGCATGTCTGCACGTGGAGAAAGACTTTCCCGTGGGAAGCCGGTTTTTGTCAAACGGGTCCCAGTGCTCTGTTCCTCTCTTTTCACTCCTGCTGCCAGAAGCCCAGGGAGGATGGGAGGGCTTAGAACATGGCTGGGCACTGTGGTTTCTTCCACAGAAGTGGAGGGCATTGGCTTTACCTTGCCACAACCACTTGGGATAGGGTCTGCACCTCAGGAAAACTGTTTCCGTGGGAAGCCGGCTTTTTGCAAAGGGGTCTCAGGGCCGTGGGCCTCGGGTGTCCCTCCGGCTCCCCAAAGCACAGGGACGAGGTGAGGGGCTTAGACCATGCCTGGGCAATGTTGTTTCTTACACCTGGGTGTGTGGCATTTTGTTGAGCTGGCTACCCCCACTTGGGGTAGGTGTTCCACAGCAAGCACCTATTGTTCGTCGGAAGCCGTTTTTGCCCCAGCGGTCTCCGGGCTGTGTTCCTTGGGCTTGAACTCCTGCTAGCAAAACCGCCGGGTTGAGGGAAGGGTTCAGACTGTGCCTGGGCCCTGTGGTCTCTTCCAGGTCAGTGTATGGCATTTCCTTCCCCTTGCCACAGGCACCTGGGAGCATGTCTGCACGTGGAGAAAGACTTTCCCGTGGGAAGCCGGTTTTTGTCAAACGCGTCCCAGTGCTCTGCTCCTCTCTTTTCACTCCTGCTGCCAGAAGCCCAGGGAGGATGGGAGGGCTTAGAACATGGCTGGGCACTGTGGTTTCTTCCAGAGAAGTGGAGAGCATTGGCTTTACCTTGCCACAACCACTTGGGAGAGGGTCTACACCTCAGGAAAACTATCTCCGTGGGAAGCCGGCTTTTTGCAAAGGGGTCTCAGGGCCGTGGGCCTCGGGTGTCCATCCGGCTCCCCAAAGCACAGGGACGAGGTGAGGGGCTTAGACCATGCCTGGGCAATGTTGTTTCTTACACCTGGGTGTGTGGCATTTTGTTGAGCTGGTTACCCCCACTTGGGATAGGTGTTCCACAGCAAGCACCTATTGTTCGTCAGAAGCCGTTTTTTCCCCAGGGGTCTCCGGGCTGTGTTCGTTGGGCTTGAACTCCTGCTAGCAAAACCGCCGGGTTGAGGGAAGGGTTCAGACTGTGCCTGGGCCCTGTGGTCTCTTCCAGGTCAGTGTATGGCATTTCCTTCCCCTTGCCACAGGCACCTGGGAGCATGTCTGCACGTGGAGAAAGACTTTCCCGTGGGAAGCCGGTTTTTGTCAAACGGGTCCCAGTGCTCTGCTCCTCTCTTTTCACTCCTGCTGCCAGAAGCCCAGGGAGGATGGGAGGGCTTAGAACATGGCTGGGCACTGTGGTTTCTTCCAGAGAAGTGGAGGGCATTGGCTTTACCTTGCCACAACCACTTGGGATAGGGTCTGCACCTCAAGAAAACTGTTTCCGTGGGAAGCCGGCTTTTTGCAAAGGGGTCTCAGGGCCGTAGGCCTCGGGTGTCCCTCCGGCACCCCAAAGCACAGGGACGAGGTGAGGGGCTTAGACCATGCCTGGGCAATGTTGCTTCTTACACCTAGGTGTGTGGCATTTTGTTGAGCTGGCTACCCCCACTTGGGATAGGTGTTCCACAGCAAGCACCTATTGTTCGTCGGAAGCCGTTTTTGCCCCAGGGGTCTCCGGGCTGTGTTCGTTGGGGTTGAACTCCTGCTAGCAAAACCGCCGGGTTGAGGGAAGGGTTCAGACTGTGCCTGGGCCCTGTGGTCTCTTCCAGGTCAGTGTATGGCATTTCCTTCCCCTTGCCACAGGCCCCTGGGAGCATGTCTGCACGTGGAGAAAGACTTTCCCGTGGGAAGCCGGTTTTTGTCAAACGGGTCCCAGTGCTCTGCTCCTCTCTTTTCACTCCTTCTGCCAGAAGCCCAGGGAGGATGGGAGGGCTTAGAACATGGCTGGGCACTGTGGTTTCTTCCAGAGAAGTGGAGGGCATTGGCTTTACCTTGCCACAACCACTTGGGAGAGGGTCTACACCTCAGGAAAACTATCTCCGATGGAAGCCGGCTTTTTGCAAAGGGGTCTCAGGGCCGTGGGCCTCGGGTGTCCCTCCGGCTCCCCAAAGCACAGGGACGAGGTGAGGGGCTTAGACCATGCCTGGGCAATGTAGCTTCTTACACCTGGGTGTGTGGCATTTTGTTGAGCTGGCTACCCCCACTTGGGATAGGTGTTCCACAGCAAGCACCTATTGTTCGTCGGAAGCCGTTTTTTCCCCAGGGGTCTCCGGGCTGTGTTCGTTGGGCTTGAACTCCTGCTAGCAAAACGGCCGGGTTGAGGGAAGGGTTCAGACTGTTCCTGGGCCCTGTGGTCTCTTCCAGGTCAGTGTATGGCATTTCCTTCCCCTTGCCACAGGCACCTGGGAGCATGTCTACACGTGGAGAAAGGCTTTCCCGTTGGAAGCCAGTTTTTGTCAAACGGGTCCCAGTGCTCTGCTCCTCTCTTTTCACTCCTGCTGCCAGAAGCCCAGGGAGGATGGGAGGGCTTAGAACATGCCTGAGCACTGTGGTTTCTTCCAGAGAAGTGGAGTGCATTGGCTTTACCTTGCCACAACCACTTGGGAGAGGGTCTACACCTCAGGAAAACTGTCTCCGTGGGAAGCTGGCTTTTTGCAAAGGGGTCTCAGGGCCGTGGGCCTCGGGTGTCCCTCCGGCTCCCCAAAGCACAGGGACGAGGTGAGGGGCTTAGACCATGCCTGGGCAATGTTGTTTCTTACACCTGGGTGTGTGGCATTTTGTTGAGCTGGCTACCCCCACTTGGGGTAGGTGTTCCACAGCAAGTACCTATTGTTCGTCAGAAGCTGTTTTTGCCCCAGGGGTCTCCGGGCTGTGTTCGTTGGGCTTGAACTCCTGCTAGCAAAACCGCCGGGTTGAGGGAAGGGTTCAGACTGTGCCTGGGCCCTGTGGTCTCTTCCAGGTCAGTGTATGGCATTTCCTTCCCCTTGCCACAGGCACCTGGGAGCATGTCTGCACGTGGAGAAAGACTTTCCCGTGGGAAGCCGGTTTTTGTCAAACGGGTCCCAGTGCTCTGCTCCTCTCTTTTCACTCCTGCTGCCAGAAGCCCAGGGAGGATGGGAGGGCTTAGAACATGGCTGGGCACTGTGGTTTCTTCCACAGAAGTGGAGGGCATTGGCTTTACCTTGCCACAACCACTTGGGAGAGGGTCTACACCTCAGGAAAACTGTCTCCGTGGGAAGCCGGCTTTTTGCAAAGGGGTCTCAGGGCCGTGGGCCTCGGGTGTCCCTCCGGCTCCCCAAAACACAGGGACAAGGTGAGGGGCTTAGACCATGCCTGGGCAATGTTGTTTCTTACACCTGGGTGTGTGGCATTTTGTTGAGCTGGCTACCCCCACTTGGGATAGGTGTTCCACAGCAAGCACCTATTGTTCGTCGGAAGCCGTTTTTGCCCCAGGGGTCTCCGGGCTGTGTTCGTTGGGCTTGAACTCCTGCTAGCAAAACCGCCGGGTTGAGGGAAGGGTTCAGACTGTGCCTGGGCCCTGTGGTCTCTTCCAGGTCAGTGTATGGCATTTCCTTCCCCTTGCCACAGGCACCTGGGAGCATGTCTGCACGTGGAGAAAGACTTTCCCGTGGGAAGCCGGTTTTTGTCAAACGGGTCCCAGTGCTCTGCTCCTCTCTTTTCACTCCTGCTCCCAGAAGCCCAGGGAGGATGGGAGGGCTTAGAACATGCCTGGGCACTGTGGTTTCTTCCACAGAAGTGGAGGGCATTGGCTTTACCTTGCCACAACCACTTGGGATAGGGTCTGCACCTCAGGAAAACTGTTTCCGTGGGAAGCCGGCTTTTTGCAAAGGGGTCTCAGGGCCGTGGGCCTCGGGTGTCCCTCCGGCTCCCCAAAGCACAGGGACGAGGTGAGGGGCTTAGACCATGCCTGGGTAATGTTGTTTCTTACACCTGGGTGTGTGGCATTTTGTTGAGCTGCCTACCCCCACTTGGGATAGGTGTTCCACAGCAAGCACCTATTGTTCGTCGGAAGCCGTTTTTGCCCCAGGAGTCTCCGGGCTGTGTTCGTTGGGGTTGTGCTCCTGCTAGCAAAACCGCCGGGTTGAGGGAAGGGTTCAGACTGTGCCTGGGCCCTGTGGTCCCTTCCAGGTCAGTGTATGGCATTTCCTTCCCCTTGCCACAGGCACCTGGGAGCATGTCTGCACGTGGAGAAAGACTTTCCCGTGGGAAGCCGGTTTTTGTCAAACGTGTCCCAGTGCTCTGCTCCTCTCTTTTCACTCCTGCTGCCAGAAGCCCAGGGAGGATGGGAGGGCTTAGAACATGGCTGGGCACTGTGGTTTCTTCCAGAGAAGTGGAGGGCATTTGCCTTACCTTGCCACAACCACTTGGGATAGGGTCTGCACCTCAAGAAAACTGTCTCCGTGGGAAGCCGGCTTTTTGCAAAGGGGTCTCAGGGCCGTGGGCCTCGGGTGTCCTTCCGGCTCCCCAAAGCACAGGGACGAGGTGAGGGGCTTAGACCATGCCTGGGCAATGTTGTTTCTTACACCTGGGTGTGTGGCATTTTGTTGAGCTGGCTACGCCCACTTGGGATAGGTGTTCCACAGCAAGCACCTATTGTTCGTCGGAAGCCGTTTTTGCCCCAGGGGTCTCCGGGCTGTGTTCGTTGGGCTTGAACTCCTGCTAGCAAAACCGCCGGGTTGAGGGAAGGGTTCAGACTGTGCCTGGGCCCTGTGGTCTCTTCCAGGTCAGTGTATGGCATTTCCTTCCCCTTGCCACAGGCACCTGGGAGCATGTCTGCACGTGGAGAAAGACTTTCCCGTGGGAAGCCGGTTTTTGTCAAACGGGTCCCAGTGCTCTGCTCCTCTCTTTTCACTCCTGCTGCCAGAAGCCCAGGGAGGATGGGTGGGCTTAGAACATGGCTGGGCACTGGGGTTTCTTCCAGAGAAGTGGGGGGCATTTGCTTTACCTTGCCACAACCACTTGGGATAGGGTCTGCACCTCAGGAAAACTGTTTCCGTGGGAAGCCGGCTTTTTGCAAAGGGGTCTCAGGGCCGTGGCCCTCGGGTGTCCCTCCGGCTCCCCAAAGCAAAGGGACGAGGTGAGGGGCTTAGACCATGCCTGGGCAATGTTGTTTCTTACACCTGGGTGTGTGGCATTTTGTTGAGCTGGCTACCCCCACTTGGGATAGGTGTACCACAGCAAGCACCTATTGTTCGTCGGAAGCCGTTTTTGCCCCAGGGGTCTCCGGGCTGTGTTCGTTGGGCTTGAACTCCTGCTAGCAAAACCGCCGGGTTGAGCGAAGTGTTCAGGCAGTGCCTGGGCCCTGTGGTCTCTTCCAGGTCAGTGTATGGCATTTCCTTCCCCTTGCCACAGGCACCTGGGAGCATGTCTGCACGTGGAGAAAGGCTTTCCCGTTGGAAGCCAGTTTTTGTCAAACGGGTCCCAGTGCTCTGCTCCTCTCTTTTCACTCCTGCTGCCAGAAGCCCAGGGAGGATGGGAGGGCTTAGAACATGCCTGGGCACTGTGGTTTCTTCCAGAGAAGTGGAGGGCATTGGCTTTACCTTGCCACAACCACTTGGGAGAGGGTCTACACCTCAGGAAAACTGTTTCCGTGGGAAGCCGGCTTTTTGCAAAGGGGTCTCAGGGCCGTGGGCCTCGGGTGTCCCTCCGGCTCCCCAAAGCACAGGGACGAGGTGAGGGGCTTAGACCATGCCTGGGCAATGTTGTTTCTTACACCTGGGTGTGTGGCATTTTGTTGAGCTGGCTACCCCCACTTGGGGTAGGTGTTCCTCAGCAAGCACCTATTGTTCCTCAGAAGCCGTTTTTTGCCCCAGGGCTCTCCGGGCTGTGTTCGTTGGGCTTGAACTCCTGCTAGCAAAACCGCCGGGTTGAGGGAAGGGTTCAGACTGTGCCTGGGCCCTGTGGTCTCTTCCAGGTCAGTGTATGGCATTTCCTTCCCCTTGCCACAGGCACCTGGGAGCATGTCTGCACGTGGAGAAAGACTTTCCCGTGGGAAGCCGGTTTTTGTCAAACGGGTCCCAGTGCTCTGCTCCTCTCTTTTCACTCCTGCTGCCAGAAGCCCAGGGAGGATGGGAGGGCTTACAACATGGCTGGGCACTGTGGTTTCTTCCACAGAAGTGGAGGGCATTGGCTTTACCTTGCCACAACCACTTGGGAGAGGGTCTACACCTCAGGAAAACTGTCTCCGTGGGAAGCCGGCTTTTTGCAAAGGGGTCTCAGGGCCGTGGGCCTCGGGTGTCCCTCCGGCTCCCCAAAGCACAGGGACAAGGTGAGGGGCTTAGACCATGCCTGGGCAATGTTGTTTCTTACACCTGGGTGTGTGGCATTTTGTTGAGCTGGCTACCCCCACTTGGGATAGGTGTTCCACAGCAAGCACCTATTGTTCGTCGGAAGCCGTTTTTGCCCCAGG
Organism: Ursus americanus; assembly: GCF_024610735.1. Classification (NCBI taxonomy): domain Eukaryota; kingdom Metazoa; phylum Chordata; class Mammalia; order Carnivora; family Ursidae; genus Ursus; species Ursus americanus. Next base: position 37,361,036 of record NC_142156.1, on the reverse strand, counting down.
GGTCTCCGGGCTGTGTTCGTTGGGCTTGAACTCCTGCTAGCAAAACCGCCGGGTTGAGGGAAGGGTTCAGGCAGTGCCTGGGCCCTGTGGTCTCTTCCAGGTCAGTGTATGGCATTTCCTTCCCCTTGCCACAGGCACCTGGGAGCATGTCTGCACGTGGAGAAAGACTTTCCCGTGGGAAGCCGGTTTTTGTCAAACGGGTCCCAGTGCTCTGCTCCTCTCTTTTCACTCCTGCTGCCAGAAGCCCAGGGAGGATGGGAGGGCTTAGAACATGCCTGGGCACTGTGGTTTCTTCCAGAGAAGTGGAGGGCATTGGCTTTACCTTGCCACAACCACTTGGGATAGGGTCTGCACCTCAGGAAAACTGTTTCCGTGGGAAGCCGGCGTTTTGCAAAGGGGTCTCAGGGCCGTGGGCCTCGGGTGTCCCTCCGGCTCCCCAAAGCACAGGGACGAGGTGAGGGGCTTAGACCATGCCTGGGCAATGTTGTTTCTTACACCTGGGTGTGTGGCATTTTGTTGAGCTGGCTACCCCCACTTGGGATAGGTGTACCACAGCAAGCACCTATTGTTCGTCGGAAGCCGTTTTTGCCCCAGGGGTCTCCGGGCTGTGTTCGTTGGGCTTGAACTCCTGCTAGCAAAACCGCCGGGTTGAGGGAAGGGTTCAGACTGTGCCTGGGCCCTGTGGTCTCTTCCAGGTCAGTGTATGGCATTTCCTTCCCCTTGCCACAGGCACCTGGGAGCATGTCTGCACGTGGAGAAAGGCTTTCCCGTTGGAAGCCGGTTTTTGTCAAACGGGTCCCAGTGCTCTGCTCCTCTCTTTTCACTCCTGCTGCCAGAAGCCCAGGGAGGATGGGAGGGCTTAGAACATGCCTGGGCACTGTGGTTTCTTCCAGAGAAGTGGAGGGCATTGGCTTTACCTTGCCACAACCACTTGGGAGAGGGTCTACACCTCAGGAAAACTGTTTCCGTGGGAAGCCGGCTTTTTGCAAAGGGGTCTCAGGGCCGTGGGCCTCGGGTGTCCCTCCGGCTCCCCAAAGCACAGGGACGAGGTGAGGGGCTTAGACCATGCCTGGGCAATGTTGTTTCTTACACCTGGGTGTGTGGCATTTTGTTGAGCTGGCTACCCCCACTTGGGGTAGGTGTTCCTCAGCAAGCACCTATTGTTCCTCAGAAGCCGTTTTTTGCCCCAGGGCTCTCCGGGCTGTGTTCGTTGGGCTTGAACTCCTGCTAGCAAAACCGCCGGGTTGAGGGAAGGGTTCAGACTGTGCCTGGGCCCTGTGGTCTCTTCCAGGTCAGTGTATGGCATTTCCTTCCCCTTGCCACAGGCACCTGGGAGCATGTCTGCACGTGGAGAAAGACTTTCCCGTGGGAAGCCGGTTTTTGTCAAACGGGTCCCAGTGCTCTGCTCCTCTCTTTTCACTCCTGCTGCCAGAAGCCCAGGGAGGATGGGAGGGCTTACAACATGGCTGGGCACTGTGGTTTCTTCCACAGAAGTGGAGGGCATTGGCTTTACCTTGCCACAACCACTTGGGAGAGGGTCTACACCTCAGGAAAACTGTCTCCGTGGGAAGCCGGCTTTTTGCAAAGGGGTCTCAGGGCCGTGGGCCTCGGGTGTCCCTCCGGCTCCCCAAAGCACAGGGACAAGGTGAGGGGCTTAGACCATGCCTGGGCAATGTTGTTTCTTACACCTGGGTGTGTGGCATTTTGTTGAGCTGGCTACCCCCACTTGGGATAGGTGTTCCACAGCAAGCACCTATTGTTCGTCGGAAGCCGTTTTTGCCCCAGGGGTCTCCGGGCTGTGTTCGTTGGGCTTGAACTCCTGCTAGCAAAACCGCCGGGTTGAGGGAAGGGTTCAGGCAGTGCCTGGGCCCTGTGGTCTCTTCCAGGTCAGTGTATGGCATTTCCTTCCCCTTGCCACAGGCACCTGGGAGCATGTCTGCACGTGGAGAAAGACTTTCCCGTGGGAAGCCGGTTTTTGTCAAACGGGTCCCAGTGCTCTGCTCCTCTCTTTTCACTCCTGCTGCCAGAAGCCCAGGGAGGATGGGAGGGCTTAGAACATGCCTGGGCACTGTGGTTTCTTCCAGAGAAGTGGAGGGCATTGGCTTTACCTTGCCACAACCACTTGGGATAGGGTCTGCACCTCAGGAAAACTGTTTCCGTGGGAAGCCGGCGTTTTGCAAAGGGGTCTCAGGGCCGTGGGCCTCGGGTGTCCCTCCGGCTCCCCAAAGCACAGGGACGAGGTGAGGGGCTTAGACCATGCCTGGGCAATGTTGTTTCTTACACCTGGGTGTGTGGCATTTTGTTGAGCTGGCTACCCCCACTTGGGATAGGTGTTCCACAGCAAGCACCTATTGTTCGTCGGAAGCCGTTTTTGCCCCAGGGGTCTCTGGGCTGTGTTCGTTGGGCTTGAACTCCTGCTAGCAAAACCGCCGGGTTGAGGGAAGGGTTCAGGCAGTGCTTGGGCCCTGTGGTCTCTTCCAGGTCAGTGTATGGCATTTCCTTCCCCTTGCCACAGGCACCTGGGAGCATGTCTGCACGTGGAGAAAGACTTTCCCGTGGGAAGCCGGTTTTTGTCAAACGGGTCCCAGTGCTCTGCTCCTCTCTTTTCACTCCTGCTGCCAGAAGCCCAGGGAGGATGGGAGGGCTTAGAACATGCCTGGGCACTGTGGTTTCTTCCAGAGAAGTGGAGGGCATTGGCTTTACCTTGCCACAACCACTTGGGATAGGGTCTGCACCTCAGGAAAACTGTTTCCGTGGGAAGCCGGCGTTTTGCAAAGGGGTCTCAGGGCCGTGGGCCTCGGGTGTCCCTCCGGCTCCCCAAAGCACAGGGATGAGGTGAGGGGCTTAGACCATGCCTGGGCAATGTTGTTTCTTACACCTGGGTGTGTGGCATTTTGTTGAGCTGGCTACCCCCACTTGGGATAGGTGTTCCACAGCAAGCACCTATTGTTCGTCGGAAGCCGTTTTTGCCCCAGGGGTCTCCGGGCTGTGTTCGTTGGGCTTGAACTCCTGCTAGCAAAACCGCCGGGTTGAGGGAAGGGTTCAGGCAGTGCCTGGGCCCTGTGGTCTCTTCCAGGTCAGTGTATGGCATTTCCTTCCCCTTGCCACAGGCACCTGGGAGCATGTCTGCACGTGGAGAAAGACTTTCCCGTGGGAAGCCGGTTTTTGTCAAACGGGTCCCAGTGCTCTGCTCCTCTCTTTTCACTCCTGCTGCCAGAAGCCCAGGGAGGATGGGAGGGCTTAGAACATGCCTGGGCACTGTGGTTTCTTCCAGAGAAGTGGAGGGCATTGGCTTTACCTTGCCACAACCACTTGGGATAGGGTCTGCACCTCAGGAAAACTGTTTCCGTGGGAAGCCGGCGTTTTGCAAAGGGGTCTCAGGGCCGTGGGCCTCGGGTGTCCCTCCGGCTCCCCAAAGCACAGGGACGAGGTGAGGGGCTTAGACCATGCCTGGGCAATGTTGTTTCTTACACCTGGGTGTGTGGCATTTTGTTGAGCTGGCTACCCCCACTTGGGGTAGGTATTCCACAGCAAGCACCTATTGTTCGTCGGAAGCCGTTTTTGCCCCAGTGGTCTCCGGGCTGTGTTCGTTGGGGTTGAACTCCTGCTAGCAAAACCGCCGGGTTGAGGGAAGGGTTCAGACTGTGCCTGGGCCCTGTGGTCTCTTCCAGGTCAGTGTATGGCATTTCCTTCCCCTTGCCACAGGCACCTGGGAGCATGTCTGCACGTGGAGAAAGACTTTCCCGTGGGAAGCCGGTTTTTGTCAAACGGGTCCCAGTGCTCTGCTCCTCTCTTTTCACTCCTGCTGCCAGAAGCCCAGGGAGGATGGGAGGGCTTAGAACATGGATGGGCACTGTGGTTTCTTCCAGAGAAGTGGAGGTCATTGGCTTTACCTTGCCACAACCACTTGGGAGAGGGTCTACACCTCAGGAAAACTGTCTCCGTGGGAAGCCGGCTTTTTGCAAAGGGGTCTCAGGGCCGTGGGCCTCGGCTGTCCCTCCGGCTCCCCAAAGCACAGGGACGAGGTGAGGGGCTTAGACCATGCCTGGGCAATGTTGTTTCTTACACCTGGGTGTGTGGCATTTTGTTGAGCTGGCTACCCCCACTTGGGATAGGTGTTCCACAGCAAGCACCTATTGTTCGTCGGAAGCCGTTTTTGCCCCAGGGGTCTCCGGGCTGTGTTCGTTGGGCTTGAACTCCTGCTAGCAAAACCGCCGGGTTGAGGGAAGGGTTCAGACTGTGCCTGGGCCCTGTGGTCTCTTCCAGGTCAGTGTATGGCATTTCCTTCCCCTTGCCACAGGCACCTGGGAGCATGTCTGCACGTGGAGAAAGACTTTCCCGTGGGAAGCCGGTTTTTGTCAAACGCGTCCCAGTGCTCTGCTCCTCTCTTTTCACTCCTGCTGCCAGAAGCCCAGGGAGGATGGGAGGGCTTAGAACATGGCTGGGCACTGTGGTTTCTTCCAGAGAAGTGGAGGGCATTGGCTTTACCTTGCCACAACCACTTGGGAGAGGGTCTACACCTCAGGAAAACTATCTCCGTGGTAAGCCGGCTTTTTGCAAAGGGGTCTCAGGGCCGTGGGCCTCGGGTGTCCCTCCGGCTCCCCAAAGCACAGGGACGAGGTGAGGGGCTTAGACCATGCCTGGGCAATGTTGTTTCTTACACCTGGGTGTGTGGCATTTTGTTGAGCTGGCTACCCCCACTTGGGATAGGTGTTCCACAGCAAGCACCTATTGTTCGTCAGAAGCCGTTTTTTCCCCAGGGGTCTCCGGGCTGTGTTCGTTGGGCTTGAACTCCTGCTAGCAAAACCGCCGGGTTGAGGGAAGGGTTCAGACTGTGCCTGGGCCCTGTGGTCTCTTCCAGGTCAGTGTATGGCATTTCCTTCCCCTTGCCACAGGCACCTGGGAGCATGTCTGCACGTGGAGAAAGACTTTCCCGTGGGAAGCCGGTTTTTGTCAAACGGGTCCCAGTGCTCTGCTCCTCTCTTTTCACTCCTGCTGCCAGAAGCCCAGGGAGGATGGGAGGGCTTAGAACATGGCTGGGCACTGTGGTTTCTTCCAGAGAAGTGGAGGGCATTGGCTTTACCTTGCCACAACCACTTGGGATAGGGTCTGCACCTCAAGAAAACTGTTTCCGTGGGAATCCGGCTTTTTGCAAAGGGGTCTCAGGGCCGTAGGCCTCGGGTGTCCCTCCGGCTCCCCAAAGCACAGGGACGAGGTGAGGGGCTTAGACCATGCCTGGGCAATGTTGCTTCTTACACCTGGGTGTGTGGCATTTTGTTGAGCTGGCTAACCCCACTTGGGATAGGTGTTCCACAGCAAGCACCTATTGTTCGTCGGAAGCCGTTTTTGCCCCAGGAGTCTCCGGGCTGTGTTCGTTGGGGTTGTGCTCCTGCTAGCAAAACCGCCGGGTTGAGGGAAGGGTTCAGACAGTGCCTGGGCCCTGTGGTCTCTTCCAGGTCAGTGTATGGCATTTCCTTCCCCTTGCCACAGGCACCTGGGAGCATGTCTGCACGTGGAGAAAGACTTTCCCGTGGGAAGCCGGTTTTTGTCAAACGGGTCCCAGTGCTCTGCTCCTCTCTTTTCACTCCTGCTGCCAGAAGCCCAGGGAGAATGGGAGGGCTTGGAACATGGCTGGGCACTGTGGTTTCTTCCAGAGAAGTGGAGGGCATTGGCTTTACCTTGCCACAACCACTTGGGATAGGGTCTGCACCTCAGGAAAACTGTTTCCGTGGGAAGCCGGCTTTTTGCAAAGGGGTCTCAGGGCCGTGGGCCTCGGGTGTCCTTCCGGCTCCCCAAAGCACAGGGACGAGGTGAGGGGCTTAGACCATGCCTGGGCAATGTTGTTTCTTACACCTGGGTGTGTGGCATTTTGTTGAGCTGGCTACCCCACTTGGGGTAGGTGTTCCACAGCAAGCACCTATTGTTCGTCAGAAGCCGTTTTTGCCCCAGGGCTCTCCGGGCTGTGTTCGTTGGGCTTGAACTCCTGCTAGCAAAACCGCCGGGTAGAGGGAAGGGTTCAGGCAGTGCCTGGGCCCTGTGGTCTCTTCCAGGTCAGTGTATGGCATTTCCTTCCCCTTGCCACAGGCACCTGGGAGCATGTCTGCACGTGGAGAAAGACTTTCCCGTGGGAAGCCGGTTTTTGTCAAACGGGTCCCAGTGCTCTGCTCCTCTCTTTTCACTCCTGCTGCCAGAAGCCCAGGGAGGATGGGAGGGCTTAGAACATGGCTGGGCACTGTGGTTTCTTCCTCAGAAGTGGAGGGCATTGGCTTTACCTTGCCACAACCACTTGGGAGAGGGTCTACACCTCAGGAAAACTGTCTCCGTGGGAAGCCGGCTTTTTGCAAAGGGGTCTCAGGGCCGTGGGCCTCGGGTGTCCCTCCGGCTCCCCAAAGCACAGGGACAAGGTGAGGGGCTTAGACCATGCCTGGGCAATGTTGTTTCTTACACCTGGGTGTGTGGCATTTTGTTGAGCTGGCTACCCCCACTTGGGATAGGTGTTCCACAGCAAGCACCTATTGTTCGTCGGAAGCCGTTTTTGCCCCAGGGGTCTCCGGGCTGTGTTCGTTGGGCTTGAACTCCTGCTAGCAAAACCGCCGGGTTGAGGGAAGGGTTCAGACTGTGCCTGGGCCCTGTGGTCTCTTCCAGGTCAGTGTATGGCATTTCCTTCCCCTTGCCACAGGCACCTGGGAGCATGTCTGCACGTGGAGAAAGACTTTCCCGTGGGAAGCCGGTTTTTGTCAAACGGGTCCCAGTGCTCTGCTCCTCTCTTTTCACTCCTGCTGCCAGAAGCCCAGGGAGGATGGGAGGGCTTAGAACATGCCTGGGCACTGTGGTTTCTTCCAGAGAAGTGGAGGGCATTGGCTTTACCTTGCCACAACCACTTGGGATAGGGTCTGCACCTAAGGAAAACTGTTTCCGTGGGAAGCCGGCTTTTTGCAAAGGGGTCTCAGGGCCGTGGGCCTCGGGTGTCCCTCCGGCTCCCCAAAGCACAGGGACGAGGTGAGGGGCTTAGACCATGCCTGGGCAATGTTGTTTCTTACACCTGGGTGTGTGGCATTTTGTTGAGCTGCCTACCTCCACTTGGGATAGGTGTTCCACAGCAAGCACCTATTGTTCGTCGGAAGCCGTTTTTGCCCCAGGAGTCTCCGGGCTGTGTTCGTTGGGGTTGTGCTCCTGCTAGCAAAACCGCCGGGTTGAGGGAAGGGTTCAGACTGTGCCTGGGCCCTGTGGTCTCTTCCAGGTCAGTGTATGGCATTTCCTTCCCCTTGCCACAGGCACCTGGGAGCATGTCTGCACGTGGAGAAAGACTTTCCCGTGGGAAGCCGGTTTTTGTCAAACGTGTCCCAGTGCTCTGCTCCTCTCTTTTCACTCCTGCTGCCAGAAGCCCAGGGAGGATGGGAGGGCTTAGAACATGGCTGGGCACTGTGGTTTCTTCCAGAGAAGTGGAGGGCATTTGCCTTACCTTGCCACAACAACTTGGGATAGGGTCTGCACCTCAAGAAAACTGTCTCCGTGGGAAGCCGGCTTTTTGCAAAGGGGTCTCAGGGCCGTGGGCCTCGGGTGTCCTTCCGGCTCCCCAAAGCACAGGGACGAGGTGAGGGGCTTAGACCATGCCTGGGCAATGTTGTTTCTTACACCTGGGTGTGTGGCATTTTGTTGAGCTGGCTACCCCCACTTGGGATAGGTGTTCCACAGCAAGCACCTATTGTTCGTCGGAAGCCGTTTTTGCCCCAGGGGTCTCCGGGCTGTGTTCGTTGGGGTTGAACTCCTGCTAGCAAAACCGCCGGGTTGAGGGAAGGGTTCAGACTGTGCCTGGGCCCTGTGGTCTCTTCCAGGTCAGTGTATGGCATTTCCTTCCCCTTGCCACAGGCACCTGGGAGCATGTCTGCACGTGGAGAAAGACTTTCCCGTGGGAAGCCGGTTTTTGTCAAACGGGTCCCAGTGCTCTGCTCCTCTCTTTTCACTCCTGCTGCCAGAAGCCCAGGGAGGATGGGAGGGCTTAGAACATGGCTGGGCACTGTGGTTTCTTCCAGAGAAGTGGAGGGCATTGGCTTTACCTTGCCACAACCACTTGGGATAGGGTCTGCACCTCAAGAAAACTGTTTCCGTGGGAAGCCGGCTTTTTGCAAAGGGGTCTCAGGGCCGTAGGCCTCGGGTGTCCCTCCGGCTCCCCAAAGCACAGGGACGAGGTGAGGGGCTTAGACCATGCCTGGGCAATGTTGCTTCTTACACCTGGGTGTGTGGCATTTTGTTGAGCTGGCTAACCCCACTTGGGATAGGTGTTCCACAGCAAGCACCTATTGTTCGTCGGAAGCCGTTTTTGCCACAGGAGTCTTCGGGCTGTGTTCGTTGGGGTTGTGCTCCTGCTAGCAAAACCGCCGGGTTGAGGGAAGGGTTCAGACTGTGCCTGGGCCCTGTGGTCTCTTCCAGGTCAGTGTATGGCATTTCCTTCCCCTTGCCACAGGCACCTGGGAGCATGTCTGCACGTGGAGAAAGACTTTCCCGTGGGAAGCCGGTTTTTGTCAAACGGGTCCCAGTGCTCTGCTCCTCTCTATTCACTCCTGCTGCCAGAAGCCCAGGGAGAATGGGAGGGCTTGGAACATGGCTGGGCACTGTGGTTTCTTCCAGAGAAGTGGAGGGCATTGGCTTTACCTTGCCACAACCACTTGGGATAGGGTCTGCACCTCAGGAAAACTGTTTCCGTGGGAAGCCGGCTTTTTGCAAAGGGGTCTCAGGGCCGTGGGCCTCGGGTGTCCCTCCGGCTCCCCAAAGCACAGGGATGAGGTGAGGGGCTTAGACCATGCCTGGGCAATGTTGTTTCTTACACCTGGGTGTGTGGCATTTTGTTGAGCTGGCTACCCCACTTGGGGTAGGTGTTCCACAGCAAGCACCTATTGTTCGTCAGAAGCCGTTTTTGCCCCAGGGCTCTCCGGGCTGTGTTCGTTGGGCTTGAACTCCTGCTAGCAAAACCGCCGGGTTGAGGGAAGGGTTCAGACTGTGCCTGGGCCCTGTGGTCTCTTCCAGGTCAGTGTATGGCATTTCCTTCCCCTTGCCACAGGCACCTGGGAGCATGTCTGCACGTGGAGAAAGACTTTCCCGTGGGAAGCCGGTTTTTGTCAAACGGGTCCCAGTGCTCTGCTCCTCTCTTTTCACTCCTGCTGGCAGAAGCCCAGGGAGGATGGGAGGGCTTAGAACATGGCTGGGCACTGTGGTTTCTTCCAGAGAAGTGGAGGGCATTGGCTTTACCTTGCCACAACCACTTGGGATAGGGTCTGCACCTCAAGAAAACTGTTTCCGTGGGAAGCCGGCTTTTTGCAAAGGGGTCTCAGGGCCGTAGGCCTCGGGTGTCCCTCCGGCTCCCCAAAGCACAGGGAAGAGGTGAGGGGCTTAGACCATGCCTGGGCAATGTTGCTTCTTACACCTGGGTGTGTGGCATTTTGTTGAGCTGGCTAACCCCACTTGGGATAGGTGTTCCACAGCAAGCACCTATTGTTCGTCGGAAGCCGTTTTTGCCCAAGGAGTCTCCGGGCTGTGTTCGTTGGGGTTGTGCTCCTGCTAGCAAAACCGCCGGGTTGAGGGAAGGGTTCAGACTGTGCCTGGGCCCTGTGGTCTCTTCCAGGTCAGTGTATGGCATTTCCTTCCCCTTGCCACAGGCACCTGGGAGCCTGTCTGCACGTGGAGAAAGACTTTCCCGTGGGAAGCCGGTTTTTGTCAAACGGGTCCCAGTGCTCTGCTCCTCTCTATTCACTCCTGCTGCCAGAAGCCCAGGGAGAATGGGAGGGCTTGGAACATGGCTGGGCACTGTGGTTTCTTCCAGAGAAGTGGAGGGCATTGGCTTTAGCTTGCCACAACCACTTGGGATAGGGTCTACACCTCAGGAAAACTGTTTCCGTGGGAAGCCGGCTTTTTGCAAAGGGGTCTCAGGGCCGTGGGCCTCGGGTGTCCTTCCGGCTCCCCAAAGCACAGGGACGAGGTGAGGGGCTTAGACCATGCCCGGGCAATGTTGTTTCTTACACCTGGGTGTGTGGCATTTTGTTGAGCTGGCTACCCCACTTGGGGTAGGTGTTCCACAGCAAGCACCTATTGTTTGTCAGAAGCCGTTTTTTCCCCAGGGCTCTCCGGGCTGTGTTCGTTGGGCTTGAACTCCTGCTAGCAAAACCGCCGGGTTGAGGGAAGGGTTCAGACTGTGCCTGGGCCCTGTGGTCTCTTCCAGGTCAGTGTATGGCATTTCCTTCCCCTTGCCACAGGCACCTGGGAGCATGTCTGCACGTGGAGAAAGACTTTCCCGTGGGAAGCCGGTTTTTGTCAAACGGGTCCCAGTGCTCTGCTCCTCTCTTTTCACTCCTGCTGCCAGAAGCCCAGGGAGGATGGGAGGGCTTAGAACATGGCTGGGCACTGTGGTTTCTTCCACAGAAGTGGAGGGCATTGGCTTTACCTTGCCACAACCACTTGGAATAGGGTCTGCACCTCAGGAAAACTGTTTCCGTGGGAAGCCGGCTTTTTGCAAAGGGGTCTCAGGGCCGTGGGCCTCGGGTGTCCCTCCGGCTCCCCAAAGCACAGGGACGAGGTGAGGGGCTTAGACCATGCCTGGGCAATGTTGTTTCTTACACCTGGGTGTGTGGCATTTTGTTGAGCTGGCTACCCCCACTTGGGGTAGGTGTTCCACAGCAAGCACCTATTGTTCGTCGGAAGCCGTTTTTGCCCCAGCGGTCTGCGGGCTGTGTTCCTTGGGCTTGAACTCCTGCTAGCAAAACCGCCGGGTTGAGGGAAGGGTTCAGACTGTGCCTGGGCCCTGTGGTCTCTTCCAGGTCAGTGTATGGCATTTCCTTCCCCTTGCCACAGGCACCTGGGAGCATGTCTGCACGTGGAGAAAGACTTTCCCGTGGGAAGCCGGTTTTTGTCAAACGCGTCCCAGTGCTCTGCTCCTCTCTTTTCACTCCTGCTGCCAGAAGCCCAGGGAGGATGGGAGGGCTTAGAACATGGCTGGGCACTGTGGTTTCTTCCAGAGAAGTGGAGAGCATTGGCTTTACCTTGCCACAACCACTTGGGAGAGGGTCTACACCTCAGGAAAACTATCTCCGTGGGAAGCCGGCTTTTTGCAAAGGGGTCTCAGGGCCGTGGGCCTCGGGTGTCCATCCGGCTCCCCAAAGCACAGGGACGAGGTGAGGGGCTTAGACCATGCCTGGGCAATGTTGTTTCTTACACCTGGGTGTGTGGCATTTTGTTGAGCTGGCTACCCCCACTTGGGATAGGTGTTCCACAGCAAGCACCTATTGTTCGTCAGAAGCCGTTTTTTCCCCAGGGGTCTCCGGGCTGTGTTCGTTGGGCTTGAACTCCTGCTAGCAAAACCGCCGGGTTGAGGGAAGGGTTCAGACTGTGCCTGGGCCCTGTGGTCTCTTCCAGGTCAGTGTATGGCATTTCCTTCCCCTTGCCACAGGCACCTGGGAGCATGTCTGCACGTGGAGAAAGACTTTCCCGTGGGAAGCCGGTTTTTGTCAAACGGGTCCCAGTGCTCTGCTCCTCTCTTTTCACTCCTGCTGCCAGAAGCCCAGGGAGGATGGGAGGGCTTAGAACATGGCTGGGCACTGTGGTTTCTTCCAGAGAAGTGGAGGGCATTGGCTTTACCTTGCCACAACCACTTGGGAGAGGGTCTACACCTCAGGAAAACTATCTCCGATGGAAGCCGGCTTTTTGCAAAGGGGTCTCAGGGCCGTGGGCCTCGGGTGTCCCTCCGGCTCCCCAAAGCACAGGGACGAGGTGAGGGGCTTAGACCATGCCTGGGCAATGTAGCTTCTTACACCTGGGTGTGTGGCATTTTGTTGAGCTGGCTACCCCCACTTGGGATAGGTGTTCCACAGCAAGCACCTATTGTTCGTCGGAAGCCGTTTTTTCCCCAGGGGTCTCCGGGCTGTGTTCGTTGGGCTTGAACTCCTGCTAGCAAAACGGCCGGGTTGAGGGAAGGGTTCAGACTGTTCCTGGGCCCTGTGGTCTCTTCCAGGTCAGTGTATGGCATTTCCTTCCCCTTGCCACAGGCACCTGGGAGCATGTCTACACGTGGAGAAAGGCTTTCCCGTTGGAAGCCAGTTTTTGTCAAACGGGTCCCAGTGCTCTGCTCCTCTCTTTTCACTCCTGCTGCCAGAAGCCCAGGGAGGATGGGAGGGCTTAGAACATGCCTGAGCACTGTGGTTTCTTCCAGAGAAGTGGAGGGCATTGGCTTTACCTTGCCACAACCACTTGGGAGAGGGTCTACACCTCAGGAAAACTGTCTCCGTGGGAAGCTGGCTTTTTGCAAAGGGGTCTCAGGGCCGTGGGCCTCGGGTGTCCCTCCGGCTCCCCAAAGCACAGGGACGAGGTGAGGGGCTTAGACCATGCCTGGGCAATGTTGTTTCTTACACCTGGGTGTGTGGCATTTTGTTGAGCTGGCTACCCCCACTTGGGGTAGGTGTTCCACAGCAAGCACCTATTGTTCGTCAGAAGCCGTTTTTGCCCCAGGGGTCTCCGGGCTGTGTTCGTTGGGCTTGAACTCCTGCTAGCAAAACCGCCGTGTTGAGGGAAGGGTTCAGACTGTGCCTGGGCCCTGTGGTCTCTTCCAGGTCAGTGTATGGCATTTCCTTCCCCTTGCCACAGGCACCTGGGAGCATGTCTGCACGTGGAGAAAGACTTTCCCGTGGGAAGCCGGTTTTTGTCAAACGGGTCCCAGTGCTCTGCTCCTCTCTTTTCACTCCTGCTGCCAGAAGCCCAGGGAGGATGGGAGGGCTTAGAACATGGCTGGGCACTGTGGTTTCTTCCACAGAAGTGGAGGGCATTGGCTTTACCTTGCCACAACCACTTGGGAGAGGGTCTACACCTCAGGAAAACTGTCTCCGTGGGAAGCCGGCTTTTTGCAAAGGGGTCTCAGGGCCGTGGGCCTCGGGTGTCCCTCCGGCTCCCCAAAGCACAGGGACAAGGTGAGGGGCTTAGACCATGCCTGGGCAATGTTGTTTCTTACACCTGGGTGTGTGGCATTTTGTTGAGCTGGCTACCCCCACTTGGGATAGGTGTTCCACAGCAAGCACCTATTGTTCGTCGGAAGCCGTTTTTGCCCCAGGGGTCTCCGGGCTGTGTTCGTTGGGCTTGAACTCCTGCTAGCAAAACCGCCGGGTTGAGGGAAGGGTTCAGACTGTGCCTGGGCCCTGTGGTCTCTTCCAGGTCAGTGTATGGCATTTCCTTCCCCTTGCCACAGGCACCTGGGAGCATGTCTGCACGTGGAGAAAGACTTTCCCGTGGGAAGCCGGTTTTTGTCAAACGGGTCCCAGTGCTCTGCTCCTCTCTTTTCACTCCTGCTCCCAGAAGCCCAGGGAGGATGGGAGGGCTTAGAACATGCCTGGGCACTGTGGTTTCTTCCACAGAAGTGGAGGGCATTGGCTTTACCTTGCCACAACCACTTGGGATAGGGTCTGCACCTCAGGAAAACTGTTTCCGTGGGAAGCCGGCTTTTTGCAAAGGGGTCTCAGGGCCGTGGGCCTCGGGTGTCCCTCCGGCTCCCCAAAGCACAGGGACGAGGTGAGGGGCTTAGACCATGCCTGGGTAATGTTGTTTCTTACACCTGGGTGTGTGGCATTTTGTTGAGCTGCCTACCCCCACTTGGGATAGGTGTTCCACAGCAAGCACCTATTGTTCGTCGGAAGCCGTTTTTTCCCCAGGGGTCTCCGGGCTGTGTTCGTTGGGGTTGAACTCCTGCTAGCAAAACCGCCGGGTTGAGGGAAGGGTCAGACTGTGCCTGGGCCCTCTGGTCTCTTCCAGGTCAGTGTATGGCATTTCCTTCCCCTTGCCACAGGCACCTGGGAGCATGTCTGCACGTGGAGAAAGACTTTCCCGTGGGAAGCCGGTTTTTGTCAAACGGGTCCCAGTGCTCTGCTCCTCTCTTTTCACTCCTGCTGCCAGAAGCCCAGGGAGGATGGGAGGGCTTAGAACATGCCTGGGCACTGTGGTTTCTTCCAGAGAAGTGGAGGGCATTGGCTTTACCTTGCCACAACCACTTGGGATAGGGTCTGCACCTCAGGAAAACTGTCTCCGTGGGAAGCCGGCTTTTTGCAAAGGGGTCTCAGGGCCGTGGGCCTCGGGTGTCCCTCCGGCTCCCCAAAGCCCAGGGACGAGGTGAGGGGCTTAGACCATGCCTGGGCAATGTTGTTTCTTACACCTGGGTGTGTGGCATTTTGTTGAGCTGCCTACCCCCACTTGGGATAGGTGTTCCACAGCAAGCACCTATTGTTCGTCGGAAGCCGTTTTTGCCCCAGGAGTCTCCGGGCTGTGTTCGTTGGCGTTGTGCTCCTGCTAGCAAAACCGCCGGGTTGAGGGAAGGGTTCAGACTGTGCCTGGGCCCTGTGGTCTCTTCCAGGTCAGTGTATGGCATTTCCTTCCCCTTGCCACAGGTACCTGGGAGCATGTCTGCACGTGGAGAAAGACTTTCCCGTGGGAAGCCGGTTTTGGTCAAACGTGTCCCAGTGCTCTGCTCCTCTCTTTTCACTCCTGCTGCCAGAAGCCCAGGGAGGATGGGAGGGCTTAGAACATGGCTGGGCACTGTGGTTTCTTCCAGAGAAGTGGAGGGCATTGGCTTTACCTTGCCACAACCACTTGGGAGAGGGTCTACACCTCAGGAAAACTATCTCCGTGGGAAGCCGGCTTTTTGCAAAGGGGTCTCAGGGCCGTGGGCCTCGGGTGTCCCTCCGGCTCCCCAAAGCACAGGGACGAGGTGAGGGGCTTAGACCATGCCTGGGCAATGTTGTTTCTTACACCTGGGTGTGTGGCATTTTGTTGAGCTGGCTACCCCCACTTGGGATAGGTGTTCCACAGCAAGCACCTATTGTTCGTCGGAAGCCGTTTTTGCCCCAGGGGTCTCCGGGCTGTGTTCGTTGGGCTTGAACTCCTGCTAGCAAAACCGCCGGGTTGAGGGAAGGGTTCAGACTGTGCCTGGGCCCTGTGGTCTCTTCCAGGTCAGTGTATGGCATTTCCTTCCCCTTGCCACAGGCACCTGGGAGCATGTCTGCACGTGGAGAAAGACTTTCCCGTGGGAAGCCGGTTTTTGTCAAACGGGTCCCAGTGCTCTGCTCCTCTCTTTTCACTCCTGCTGCCAGAAGCCCAGGGAGGATGGGAGGGCTTAGAACATGGCTGGGCACTGTGGTTTCTTCCAGAGAAGTGGAGGGCATTTGCTTTACCTTGCCACAACCACTTGGGATAGGGTCTGCACCTCAGGAAAACTTTCCGTGGGAAGCCGGCTTTTTGCAAAGGGGTCTCAGGGCCGTGGGCCTCGGGTGTCCCTCCGGCTCCCCAAAGCACAGGGACGAGGTGAGGGGCTTAGACCATGCCTGGGCAATGTTGTTTCTTACACCTGGGTGTGTGGCATTTTGTTGAGCTGCCTACCCCCACTTGGGATAGGTGTTCCACAGCAAGCACCTATTGTTCGTCGGAAGCCGTTTTTGCCCCAGTGGTCTCCGGGCTGTGTTCGTTGGGCTTGAACTCCTGCTAGCAAAACCGCCGGGTTGAGGGAAGGGTTCAGACTGTGCCTGGGCCCTGTGGTCTCTTCCAGGTCAGTGTATGGCATTTCCTTCCCCTTGCCACAGGCACCTGGGAGCATGTCTGCACGTGGAGAAAGACTTTCCCGTGGGAAGCCGTTTTTTGTCAAACGGGTCCAAGTGCTCTGCTCCTCTCTTTTCACTCCTGCTGCCAGAAGCCCAGGGAGGATGGGAGGGCTTAGAACATGGCTGGGCACTGTGGTTTCTTCCAGAGAAGTGGAGGGCATTTGCTTTACCTTGCCACAACCACTTGGGATAGGGTCTGCACCTCAGGAAAACTGTTTCCGTGGGAAGCCGGCTTTTTGCAAAGGGGTCTCAGGGCCGCGGGCCTCGGGTGTCCCTCCGGCTCCCCAAAGCACAGGGACGAGGTGAGGGGCTTAGACCATGCCTGGGCAATGTTGTTTCTTACACCTGGGTGTGTGGCATTTTGTTGAGCTGGCTACCCCCACTTGGGGTAGGTGTTCCACAGCAAGCACCTATTGTTCGTCGGAAGCCGTTTTTGCCCCAGTGGTCTCCGGGCTGTGTTCGTTGGTCTTGAACTCCTGCTAGCAAAACCGCCGGGTTGAGGGAAGGGTTCAGGCAGTGCCTGGGCCCTGTGGTCTCTTCCAGGTCAGTGTATGGCATTTCCTTCCCCTTGCCACAGGCACCTGGGAGCATGTCTGCACGTGGAGAAAGACTTTCCCGTGGGAAGCCGTTTTTTGTCAAACGGGTCCCAGTGCTCTGCTCCTCTCTTTTCACTCCTGCTGCCAGAAGCCCAGGGAGGATGGGAGGGCTTAGAACATGGCTGGGCACTGTGGTTTCTTCCAGAGAAGTGGAGGGCATTTGCTTTACCTTGCCACAACCACTTGGGATAGGGTCTGCACCTCAGGAAAACTGTTTCCGTGGGAAGCCGGCTTTTTGCAAAGGGGTCTCAGGGCCGCGGGCCTCGGGTGTCCCTCCGGCTCCCCAAAGCACAGGGACGAGGTGAGGGGCTTAGACCATGCCTGGGCAATGTTGTTTCTTACACCTGGGTGTGTGGCATTTTGTTGAGCTGGCTACCCCCACTTGGGGTAGGTGTTCCACAGCAAGCACCTATTGTTCGTCGGAAGCCGTTTTTGCCCCAGTGGTCTCCGGGCTGTGTTCGTTGGTCTTGAACTCCTGCTAGCAAAACCGCCGGGTTGAGGGAAGGGTTCAGGCAGTGCCTGGGCCCTGTGGTCTCTTCCAGGTCAGTGTATGGCATTTCCTTCCCCTTGCCACAGGCACCTGGGAGCATGTCTGCACGTGGAGAAAGCCTTTCCCGTGGGAAGCCGGTTTTTGTCAAACGGGTCCCAGTGCTCTGCTCCTCTCTTTTCACTCCTGCTGCCAGAAGCCCAGGGAGGATGGGAGGGCTTAGAACATGCCTGGGCACTGTGGTTTCTTCCAGAGAAGTGGAGGGCATTGGCTTTACCTTGCCACAACCACTTGGGATAGGGTCTGCACCTCAAGAAAACTGTTTCCGTGGGAAGCCGGCTTTTTGCAAAGGGGTCTCAGGGCCGTAGGCCTCGGGTGTCCCTCCGGCTCCCCAAAGCACAGGGACGAGGTGAGGGGCTTAGACCATGCCTGGGTAATGTTGCTTCTTACACCTGGGTGTGTGGCATTTTGTTGAGCTGGCTACCCCCACTTGGGATAGGTGTTCCACAGCAAGCACCTATTGTTCGTCGGAAGCCGTTTTTGCCCCAGGAGTCCCGGGCTGTGTTCGTTGGGGTTGTGCTCCTGCTAGCAAAACCGCCGGGTTGAGGGAAGGGTTCAGACTGTGCCTGGGCCCTGTGGTCTCTTCCAGGTCAGTGTATGGCATTTCCTTCCCCTTGCCACAGGCACCTGGGAGCATGTCTGCACGTGGAGAAAGACTTTCCCGTGGGAAGCCGGTTTTTTTCAAACGGGTCCCAGTGCTCTGCTCCTCTCTATTCACTCCTGCTGCCAGAAGCCCAGGGAGAATGGGAGGGCTTGGAACATGGCTGGGCACTGTGGTTTCTTCCAGAGAAGTGGAGGGCATTGGCTTTACCTTGCCACAACCACTTGGGATAGGGTCTGCACCTCAGGAAAACTGTTTCCGTGAGAAGCCGGCTTTTTGCAAAGGGGTCTCAGGGCCGTGGGCCTCGGGTGTCCTTCCGGCTCCCCAAAGCACAGGGACGAGGTGAGGGGCTTAGACCATGCCTGGGCAATGTTGTTTCTTACACCTGGGTGTGTGGCATTTTGTTGAGCTGGCTACCCCCACTTGGGGTAGGTGTTCCACAGCAAGCACCTATTGTTCGTCAGAAGCCGTTTTTGCCCCAGGGCTCTCCGGGCTGTGTTCGTTGGGCTTGAACTCCTGCTAGCAAAACCGCCGGGTTGAGGGAAGGTTTCAGACTGTGCCTGGGCCCTGTGGTCTCTTCCAGGTCAGTGTATGGCATTTCCTTCCCCTTGCCACAGGCACCTGGGAGCATGTCTGCACGTGGAGAAAGACTTTCCCGTGGGAAGCCGGTTTTTGTCAAACGGGTCCCAGTGCTCTGCTCCTCTCTTTTCACTCCTGCTGCCAGAAGCCCAGGGAGGATGGGAGGGCTTAGTACATGCCTGGGCACTGTGGTTTCTTCCAGAGAAGTGGAGGGCATTGGCTTTACCTTGCCACAACCACTTGGGATAGGGTCTGCACCTCAAGAAAACTGTTTCCGTGGGAAGCCGGCTTTTTGCAAAGGGGTCTCAGGGCCGTAGGCCTCGGGTGTCCCTCCGGCTCCCCAAAGCACAGGGACGAGGTGAGGGGCTTAGACCATGCCTGGGCAATGTTGCTTCTTACACCTGGGTGTGTGGCATTTTGTTGAGCTGGCTACCCCCATTTGGGATAGGTGTTCCACAGCAAGCACCTATTGTTCGTCGGAATTCGTTTTTGCCCCAGGAGTCTCCGGGCTGTGTTCGTTGGGGTTGTGCTCCTGCTAGCAAAACCGCCGGGTTGAGGGAAGGGTTCAGACTGTGCCTGGGCCCTGTGGTCTCTTCCAGGTCAGTGTATGGCATTTCCTTCCCCTTGCCACAGGCACCTGGGAGCATGTCTGCACGTGGAGAAAGACTTTCCCGTGGGAAGCCGGTTTTTGTCAAACGGGTCCCAGTGCTCTGCTCCTCTCTATTCACTCCTGCTGCCAGAAGCCCAGGGAGGATGGGAGGGCTTGGAACATGGCTGGGCACTGTGGTTTCTTCCAGAGAAGTGGAGGGCATTTGCTTTACCTTGCCACAACCACTTGGGATAGGGTCTGCACCTCAGGAAAACTGTTTCCGTGGGAAGCCGGCTTTTTGCAAAGGGGTCTCAGGGCCGTGGGCCTCGGGTGTCCCTCCGGCTCCCCAAAGCACAGGGACGAGGTGAGGGGCTTAGACCTGCCTGGGCAATGTTGTTTCTTACACCTGGGTGTGTGGCATTTTGTTGAGCTGGCTACCCCCACTTGGGGTAGGTGTTCCACAGCAAGCACCTATTGTTCGTCGGAAGCCGTTTTTGCCCCAGTAGTCTCCGGGCTGTGTTCGTTGGGCTTCAACTCCTGCTAGCAAAACCGCCGGGTTGAGGGAAGGGTTCAGGCAGTGCCTGGGCCCTGTGGTCTCTTCCAGGTCAGTGTATGGCATTTCCTTCCCCTTGCCACAGGCACCTGGGAGCATGTCTGCACGTGGAGAAAGCCTTTCCCGTGGGAAGCCGGTTTTTGTCAAACGGGTCCCAGTGCTCTGCTCCTCTCTTTTCACTCCTGCTGCCAGAAGCCCAGGGAGGATGGGAGGGCTTAGAACATGGCTGGGCACTGTGGTTTCTTCCAGAGAAGTGGAGGGCATTGGCTTTACCTTGCCACAACCACTTGGGAGAGGGTCTGCCCCTCAGGAAAACTGTTTCCGTGGGAAGCCGGCTTTTTGCAAAGGGGTCTCAGGGCCGTGGGCCTCGGGTGTCCCTCCGGCTCCCCAAAGCACAGGGACGAGGTGAGGGGCTTAGACCATGCCTGGGCAATGTTGTTTCTTACACCTGGGTGTGTGGCATTTTGTTGAGCTGGCTACCCCCACTTGGGGTAGGTGTTCCACAGCAAGCACCTATTGTTCGTCGGAAGCCGTTTTTGCCCCAGGGGTCTCCGGGCTGTGTTCGTTGGGCTTGAACTCCTGCTAGCAAAACCGCCGGGTTGAGGGAAGGGTTCAGACTGTGCCTGGGCCCTGTGGTCTCTTCCAGGTCAGTGTATGGCATTTCCTTCCCCTTGCCACAGGCACCTGGGAGCATGTCTGCACGTGGAGAAAGACTTTCCCGTGGGAAGCCGGTTTTTGTCAAACGGGTCCCAGTGCTCTGCTCCTCTCTTTTCACTCCTGCTGCCAGAAGCCCAGGGAGGATGGGAGGGCTTAGAACATGCCTGGGCACTGTGGTTTCTTCCAGAGAAGTGGAGGGCATTGGCTTTACCTTGCCACAACCACTTGGGATAGGGTCTGCACCTCAGGAAAACTGTTTCCGTGGGAAGCCGGCTTTTTGCAAAGGGGTCTCAGGGCCGTGGGCCTCGGGTGTCCCTCCGGCTCCCCAAAGCACAGGGACGAGGTGAGGGGCTTAGACCATGCCTGGGCAATGTTGTTTCTTACACCTGGGTGTGTGGCATTTTGTTGAGCTGCCTACCCCCACTTGGGATAGGTGTTCCACAGCAAGCACCTATTGTTTGTCGGAAGCCGTTTTTGCCCCAGGGGTCTCCGGGCTGTGTTCGTTGGGGTTGAACTCCTGCTAGCAAAACCGCTGGGTTGAGGGAAGGGTTCAGACTGTGCCTGGGCCCTGTGGTCTCTTCCAGGTCAGTGTATGGCATTTCCTTCCCCTTGCCACAGGCACCTGGGAGCATGTCTGCACGTGGAGAAAGACTTTCCCGTGGGAAGCCGGTTTTTGTCAAACGGGTCCCAGTGCTCTGCTCCTCTCTTTTCACTCCTGCTGCCAGAAGCCCAGGGAGGATGGGAGGGCTTAGAACATGGCTGGGCACTGTGGTTTCTTCCAGAGAAGTGGAGAGCATTGGCTTTACCTTGCCACAACCACTTGGGAGAGGGTCTACACCTCAGGAAAACTATCTCCGTGGTAAGCCGGCTTTTTGAAAAGGGGTCTCAGTTCCGTGGCCTCGGGTGTCCCTCCGGCTCCCCAAAGCACAGGGACGAGGTGAGGGGCTTAGACCATGCCTGGGCAATGTTGTTTCTTACACCTGGGTGTGTGGCATTTTGTTGAGCTGGCTACCCCCACTTGGGATAGGTGTTCCACAGCAAGCACCTATTGTTCGTCAAAAGCCGTTTTTTCCCCAGGGGTCTCCGGGCTGTGTTCGTTGGGCTTGAACTCCTGCTAGCAAAACCGCCGGGTTGAGGGAAGGTTTCAGACTGTGCCTGGGCCCTGTGGTCTCTTCCAGGTCAGTGTATGGCATTTCCTTCCCCTTGCCACAGGCACCTGGGAGCATGTCTGCACGTGGAGAAAGACTTTCCCGTGGGAAGCCGGTTTTTGTCAAACGGGTCCCAGTGCTCTGCTCCTCTCTTTTCACTCCTGCTGCCAGAAGCCCAGGGAGGATGGGAGGGCTTAGAACATGCCTGGGCACTGTGGTTTCTTCCAGAGAAGTGGAGGGCATTGGCTTTACCTTGCCACAACCACTTGGGATAGGGTCTGCACCTCAAGAAAACTGTTTCCGTGGGAAGCCGGCTTTTTGCAAAGGGGTCTCAGGGCCGTAGGCCTCGGGTGTCACTCCGGCTCCCCAAAGCACAGGGACGAGGTGAGGGGCTTAGACCATGCCTGGGCAATGTTGTTTCTTACACCTGGGTGTGTGGCATTTTGTTGAGCTGGCTACCCCCACTTGGGATAGGTGTTCCACAGCAAGCACCTATTGTTCGTCGGAAGCCGTTTTTGCCCCAGGAGTCTCCGGGCTGTGTTCGTTCGGGTTGTGCTCCTGCTAGCAAAACCGCCGGGTTGAGGGAAGGGTTCAGACTGTGCCTGGGCCCTGTGGTCTCTTCCAGGTCAGTGTATGGCATTTCCTTCCCCTTGCCACAGGCACCTGGGAGCATGTCTGCACGTGGAGAAAGACTTTCCCGTGGGAAGCCGGTTTTTGTCAAACGGGTCCCAGTGCTCTGCTCCTCTCTATTCACTCCTGCTGCCAGAAGCCCAGGGAGAATGGGAGGGCTTGGAACATGGCTGGGCACTGTGGTTTCTTCCAGAGAAGTGGAGGGCATTGGCTTTACCTTGCCACAACCACTTGGGATAGGGTCTGCACCTCAGGAAAACTGTTTCCGTGGGAAGCCGGCTTTTTGCAAAGGGGTCTCAGGGCCGTGGGCCTCGGGTGTCCTTCCGGCTCCCCAAAGCACAGGGACGAGGTGAGGGGCTTAGACCATGCCTGGGCAATGTTGTTTCTTACACCTGGGTGTGTGGCATTTTGTTGAGCTGGCTACCCCCACTTGGGGTAGGTGTTCCACAGCAAGCACCTATTGTTCGTCGGAAGCCGTTTTTGCCCCAGGGCTCTCCGGGCTGTGTTCGTTGGGCTTGAACTCCTGCTAGCAAAACCGCCGGGTTGAGGGAAGGTTTCAGACTGTGCCTGGGCCCTGTGGTCTCTTCCAGGTCAGTGTATGGCATTTCCTTCCCCTTGCCACAGGCACCTGGGAGCATGTCTGCACGTGGAGAAAGACTTTCCCGTGGGAAGCCAGTTTTTGTCAAACGGGTCCCAGTGCTCTGCTCCTCTCTTTTCACTCCTGCTGCCAGAAGCCCAGGGAGGATGGGAGGGCTTAGAACATGCCTGGGCACTGTGGTTTCTTCCAGAGAAGTGGAGGGCATTGGCTTTACCTTGCCACAACCACTTGGGAGAGGGTCTAAACCTCAAGAAAACTGTTTCCGTGGGAAGCCGGCTTTTTGCAAAGGGGTCTCCAGGCCGTGGGCCTCGGGTGTCCCTCCGGCTCCCCAAAGCACAGGGACGAGGTGAGGGGCTTAGACCATGCCTGGGCAATGTTGTTTCTTACACCTGGGTGTGTGGCATTTTGTTGAGCTGGCTACCCCCACTTGGGATAGGTGTTCCACAGCAAGCACCTATTGTTCGTCGGAAGCCGTTTTTGCCCCAGGGGTCTCCGGGCTGTGTTCGTTGGGCTTGAACTCCTGCTAGCAAAACTGCCGGGTTGAGGGAAGGGTTCAGACTGTGCCTGGGCCCTGTGGTCTCTTCCAGGTCAGTGTATGGCATTTCCTTCCCCTTGCCACAGGCACCTGGGAGCATGTCTGCACGTGGAGAAAGACTTTCCCGTGGGAAGCCGGTTTTTGTCAAACGGGTCCCAGTGCTCTGCTCCTCTCTTTTCACTCCTGCTGCCAGAAGCCCAGGGAGGATGGGAGGGCTTAGAACATGGCTGGGCACTGTGGTTTCTTCCAGAGAAGTGGAGGGCATTTGCTTTACCTTGCCACAACCACTTGGGATAGGGTCTGCACCTCAGGAAAACTGTTTCCGTGGGAAGCCGGCTTTTTTCAAAGGGGTCTCTGGGCCGTGGGCCTCGGGTCTCCCTCCGGCTCCCCAAAGCACAGGGACGAGGTGAGGGGCTTAGACCATGCCTGGGCAATGTTGTTTCTTACACCTGGGTGTGTGGCATTTTGTTGAGCTGGCTACCCCCACTTGGGATAGGTGTTCCACAGCAAGCACCTATTGTTCGTCAGAAGCCGTTTTTGCCCCAGGGCTCTCCGGGCTGTGTTCGTTGGGGTTGAACTCCTGCTAGCAAAACCGCCGGGTTGAGGGAAGGGTTAAGACTGTGCCTGGGCCCTGTGGTCTCTTCCAGGTCAGTGTATGGCATTTCCTTCCCCTTGTCACAGGCACCTGGGAGCATGTCTGCACGTGGAGAAAGGCTTTCCCGTGGGAAGCCAGTTATTGTCAAACGGGTCCCAGTGCTCTGCTCCTCTCTTTTCACTCCTGCTGCCAGAAGCCCAGGGAGAATGGGAGGGCTTAGAACATGGTTGGGCACTGTGGTTTCTTCCAGAGAAGTGGAGGGCATTGGCTTTACCTTGCCACAACCACTTGGGAGAGGGTCTACACCTCAGGAAAACTGTCTCCGTGGGAAGCCGGCTTTTTGCAAAGGGGTCTCAGGGCCGTGGGCCTCGGGTGTCCCTCCGGCTCCCCAAAGCACAGGGACGAGGTGAGGGGCTTAGACCATGCCTGGGCAATGTTGCTTCTTACACCTAGGTGTGTGGCATTTTGTTGAGCTGGCTACCCCCACTTGGGATAGGTGTTCCACAGCAAGCACCTATTGTTCGTCGGAAGCCGTTTTTGCCCCAGTGGTCTCCGGGCTGTGTTCGTTGGGCTTGAACTCCTGCTAGCAAAACCGCCGGGTTGAGGGAAGGGTTCAGACTGTGCCTGGGCCCTGTGGTCTCTTCCAGGTCAGTGTATGGCATTTCCTTCCCCTTGCCACAGGCACCTGGGAGCATGTCTGCACGTGGAGAAAGACTTTCCCGTGGGAAGCCGGTTTTTGTCAAACGGGTCCCAGTGCTCTGCTCCTCTCTTTTTACTCCTGCTGCCAGAAGCCCAGGGAGGATGGGAGGGCTTAGAACATGGCTGGGCACTGTGGTTTCTTCCAGAGAAGTGGAGGGCATTGGCTTTACCTGTCCACAACCACTTGGGAGAGGGTCTACACCTCAGGAAAACTATCTCCGTGGGAAGCCGGCTTTTTGCAAAGGGGTCTCAGGGCCGTGGGCCTCGGGTGTCCCTCCGGCTCCCCAAAGCACAGGGACGAGGTGAGGGGCTTAGACCATGCCTGGGCAGTGTAGCTTCTTACACCTGGGTGTGTGGCATTTTGTTGAGCTGGCTACCCCCACTTGGGATAGGTGTTCCACAGCAAGCACCTATTGTTCGTCGGAAGCCGTTTTTGCCCCAGGAGTCTCCGGGCTGTGTTCGTTGGGGTTGAACTCCTGCTAGCAAAACCGCCGGGTTGAGGGAAGGGTTCAGACTGTGCCTGGGCCCTGTGGTCTCTTCCAGGTCAGTGTATGGCATTTCCTTCCCCTTGCCACAGGCACCTGGGAGCATGTCTGCACGTGGAGAAAGACTTTCCCGTGGGAAGCCGGTTTTTGTCAAACGGGTCCCAGTGCTCTGCTCCTCTCTTTTCACTCCTGCTGCCAGAAGCCCAGGGAGGATGGGAGGGCTTAGAACATGGCTGGGCACTGTGGTTTCTTCCAGAGAAGTGGAGGGCATTGGCTTTACCTGTCCACAACCACTTGGGAGAGGGTCTACACCTCAGGAAAACTATCTCCGTGGGAAGCCGGCTTTTTGCAAAGGGGTCTCAGGGCCGTGGGCCTCGGGTGTCCCTCCGGCTCCCCAAAGCACAGGGATGAGGTGAGGGGCTTAGACCATGCCTGGGCAATGTAGCTTCTTACACCTGGGTGTGTGGCATTTTGTTGAGCTGGCTACCCCCACTTGGGATAGGTGTTCCACAGCAAGCACCTATTGTTCGTCGGAAGCCGTTTTTGCCCCAGGAGTCTCCGGGCTGTGTTCGTTGGGGTTGAACTCCTGCTAGCAAAACCGCCGGTTTGAGGGAAGGGTTCAGACTGTGCCTGGGTCCTGTGGTCTCTTCCAGGTCAGTGTATGGCATTTCCTTCCCCTTGCCACAGGCACCTGGGAGCATGTCTGCACGTGGAGAAAGACTTTCCCGTGGGAAGCCGGTTTTTGTCAAACGGGTCCCAGTGCTCTGCTCCTCTCTTTTCACTCCTGCTGCCAGAAGCCCAGGGAGTATGGGAGGGCTTAGAACATGGCTGGGCACTGTGGTTTCTTCCAGAGAAGTGGAGGGCATTGGCTTTACCTGTCCACAACCACTTGGGAGAGGGTCTACACCTCAGGAAAACTATCTCCGTGGGAAGCCGGCATTTTGCAAAGGGGTCTCAGGGCCGTGGGCCTCGGGTGTCCCTCCGGCTCCCCAAAGCACAGGGACGAGGTGAGGGGCTTAGACCATGCCTGGGCAATGTAGCTTCTTACACCTGGGTGTGTGGCATTTTGTTGAGCTGGCTACCCCCACTTGGGATAGGTGTTCCACAGCAAGCACCTATTGTTCGTCGGAAGCCGTTTTTTCCCCAGGGGTCTCCGGGCTGTGTTCGTTGGGCTTGAACTCCTGCTAGCAAAACGGCCGGGTTGAGGGAAGGGTTCAGACTGTGCCTGGGCCCTGTGGTCTCTTCCAGGTCAGTGTATGGCATTTCCTTCCCCTTGCCACAGGCACCTGGGAGCATGTCTGCACGTGGAGAAAGACTTTCCCGTGGGAAGCCGGTGTTTGTCAAACGGGTCCCAGTGCTCTGCTCCTCTCTTTTCACTCCTGCTGCCAGAAGCCCAGGGAGGATGGGAGGGCTTAGAACATGGCTGGGCACTGTGGTTTCTTCCAGAGAAGTGGAGTGCATTTGCTTTACCTTGCCACAACCACTTGGGATAGGGTCTGCACCTCAGGAAAACTGTTTCCGTGGGAAGCCGGCTTTTTGCAAAGGGGTCTCAGGGCCGTGGGCCTCGGGTGTCCCTCCGGCTTCCCAAAGCACAGGGACGAGGTGAGAGGCTTAGACCATGCCTGGGCAATGTTGTTTCTTACACCTGGGTGTGTGGCATTTTGTTGAGCTGGCTACCCCCACTTGGGATAGGTGTACCACAGCAAGCACCTATTGTTCGTCGGAAGCCGTTTTTGCCCCAGGGGTCTCCGGGCTGTGTTCGTTGGGGTTGTGCTCCTGCTAGCAAAACCGCCGGGTTGAGGGAAGGGTTCAGACTGTGCCTGGGCCCTGTGGTCTCTTCCAGGTCAGTGTATGGCATTTCCTTCCCCTTGCCACAGGCACCTGGGAGCATGTCTGCACGTGGAGAAAGACTTTCCCGTGGGAAGCCGGTTTTTGTCAAACGGGTCCCAGTGCTCTGCTCCTCTCTATTCACTCCTGCCGCCAGAAGCCCATGGAGGATGGGAGGGCTTAGAACATGGCTGGGCACTGTGGTTTCTTCCAGAGAAGTGGAGGGCATTTGCCTTACCTTGCCACAACCACTTGGGATAGGGTCTGCACCTCAAAAAAACTGTCTCCGTGGGAAGCCGGCTTTTTGCAAAGGGGTCTCAGGGCCGTGGGCCTCGGGTGTCCTTCCGGCTCCCCAAAGCACAGGGACGAGGTGAGGGGCTTAGACCATGCCTGGGCAATGTTGTTTCTTACACCTGGGTGTGTGGCATTTTGTTGAGCTGGCTACCCCCACTTGGGATAGGTGTTCCACAGCAAGCACCTATTGTTCGTCGGAAGCCGTTTTTGCCCCAGGGGTCTCCGGGCTGTGTTCGTTGGGGTTGAACTCCTGCTAGCAAAACCGCCGGGTTGAGGGAAGGGTTCAGACTGTGCCTGGGCCCTGTGGTCTCTTCCAGGTCAGTGTATGGCATTTCCTTCCCCTTGCCACAGGCACCTGGGAGCATGTCTGCACGTGGAGAAAGACTTTCCCGTGGGAAGCCGGTGTTTGTCAAACGGGTCCCAGTGCTCTGCTCCTCTCTTTTCACTCCTGCTGCCAGAAGCCCAGGGAGGATGGGAGGGCTTAGAACATGGCTGGGCACTGTGGTTTCTTCCAGAGAAGTGGAGGGCATTTGCTTTACCTTGCCACAACCACTTGGGATAGGGTCTGCACCTCAGGAAAACTGTTTCCGTGGGAAGCCGGCTTTTTGCAAAGGGGTCTCAGGGCCGTGGGCCTCGGGTGTCCCTCCGGCTCCCCAAAGCACAGGGACGAGGTGAGGGGCTTAGACCATGCCTGGGCAATGTTGTTTCTTACACCTGGGTGTGTGGCATTTTGTTGAGCTGGCTACCCCCACTTGGGATAGGTGTACCACAGCAAGCACCTATTGTTCGTCGGAAGCCGTTTTTGCCCCAGGGGTCTCCGGGCTGTGTTCGTTGGGCTTGAACTCCTGCTAGCAAAACCGCCGGGTAGAGGGAAGGGTTCAGGCAGTGCCTGGGCCCTGTGGTCTCTTCCAGGTCAGTGTATGGCATTTCCTTCCCCTTGCCACAGGCACCTGGGAGCATGTCTGCACGTGGAGAAAGGCTTTCCCGTTGGAAGCCAGTTTTTGTCAAACGGGTCCCAGTGCTCTGCTCCTCTCTTTTCACTCCTGCTGCCAGAAGCCCAGGGAGGATGGGAGGGCTTAGAACATGCCTGGGCACTGTGGTTTCTTCCAGAGAAGTGGAGGGCATTGGCTTTACCTTGCCACAACCACTTGGGAGAGGGTCTACACCTCAGGAAAACTGTCTCCGTGGGAAGCCGGCTTTTTGCAAAGGGGTCTCAGGGCCGTGGGCCTCGGGTGTCCCTCCGGCTCCCCAAAGCACAGGGACGAGGTGAGGGGCTTAGACCATGCCTGGGCAATGTTGTTTCTTACACCTGGGTGTGTGGCATTTTGTTGAGCTGGCTACCCCCACTTGGGATAGGTGTTCCACAGCAAGCACCTATTGTTCGTCGGAAGCCGTTTTTGCCCCAGGGGTCTCCGGGCTGTGTTCGTTGGGCTTGAACTCCTGCTAACAAAACCGCCGGGTTGAGGGAAGGGTTCAGACTGTGCCTGGGCCCTGTGGTCTCTTCCAGGTCAGTGTATGGCATTTCCTTCCCCTTGCCACAGGCACCTGGGAGCATGTCTGCACGTGGAGAAAGACTTTCCCTTGGGAAGCCGGTTTTTGTCAAACGCGTCCCAGTGCTCTGCTCCTCTCTTTTCACTCCTGCTGCCAGAAGCCCAGGGAGGATGGGAGGGCTTAGAACATGGCTGGGCACTGTGGTTTCTTCCAGAGAAGTGGAGGGCATTTGCTTTACCTTGCAACAACCACTTGGGATAGGGTCTGCACCTCAGGAAAACTGTTTCCGTGGGAAGCTGGCTTTTTGCAAAGGGGTCTCAGGGCCGTGGGCCTCGGGTGTCCCTCCGGCTCCCCAAAGCACAGGGACGAGGTGAGGGGCTAAGACCATGCCTGGGCAATGTTGTTTCTTACACCTGGGTGTGTGGCATTTTGTTGAGCTGCCTACCCCCACTTGGGATAGGTGTTCCACAGCAAGCACCTATTGTTAGTCGGAAGCCGTTTTTGCCCCAGGGGTCTCCGGGCTGTGTTCGTTGGGCTTGAACTCCTGCTAGCAAAACCGCCGGGTTGAGGGAAGGGTTCAGACTGTGCCTGGGCCCTGTGGTCTCTTCCAGGTCAGTGTATGGCATTTCCTTCCCCTTGCCACAGGCACCTGGGAGCATGTCTGCACGTGGAGGAAGACTTTCCCGTGGGAAGCCGGTTTTTGTCAAACGGGTCCCAGTGCTCTGCTCCTCTCTTTTCACTCCTGCTGCCAGAAGCCCAGGGAGGATGGGAGGGCTTAGAACATGGCTGGGCACTGTGGTTTCTTCCAGAGAAGTGGAGGGCATTGGCTTTACCTTGCCACAACCACTTGGGAGAGGGTCTACACCTCAGGAAAACTGTCTCCGTGGGAAGCCGGCTTTTTGCAAAGGGGTCTCAGGGCCGTGGGCCTCGGGTGTCCCTCCGGCTCCCCAAAGCACAGGGACGAGGTGAGGGGCTTAGACCATGCCTGGGCAATGTTGCTTCTTACACCTAGGTGTGTGGCATTTTGTTGAGCTGGCTACCCCCACTTGGGATAGGTGTTCCACAGCAAGCACCTATTGTTCGTCGGAAGCCGTTTTTGCCCCAGGGGTCTCCGGGCTGTGTTCGTTGGGGTTGAACTCCTGCTAGCAAAACCGCCGGGTTGAGGGAAGGGTTCAGACTGTGCCTGGGCCCTGTGGTCTCTTCCAGGTCAGTGTATGGCATTTCCTTCCCCTTGCCACAGGCACCTGGGAGCATGTCTGCACGTGGAGAAAGACTTTCCCGTGGGAAGCCGGTTTTTGTCAAACGGGTCCCAGTGCTCTGCTCCTCTCTTTTCACTCCTGCTGCCAGAAGCCCAGGGAGGATGGGAGGGCTTAGAACATGCCTGGGCACTGTGGTTTCTTCCAGAGAAGTGGAGGGCATTGGCTTTACCTTGCCACAACCACTTGGGATAGGGTCTGCACCTCAAGAAAACTGTTTCCGTGGGAAGCCGGCTTTTTGCAAAGGGGTCTCAGGCCGTAGGCCTCGGGTGTCCCTCCGGCTCCCCAAAGCACAGGGACGAGGTGAGGGGCTTAGACCATGCCTGGGCAATGTTGCTTCTTACACCTGGGTGTGTGGCATTTTGTTGAGCTGGCTACCCCCACTTGGGATAGGTGTTCCACAGCAAGCACCTATTGTTCGTCGGAAGCCGTTTTTGCCCCAGGGGTCTCCGGGCTGTGTTCGTTGGGGTTGAACTCCTGCTAGCAAAACCGCCGGGTTGAGGGAAGGGTTCAGACTGTGCCTGGGCCCTGTGGTCTCTTCCAGGTCAGTGTATGGCATTTCCTTCCCCTTGCCACAGGCACCTGGGAGCATGTCTGCACGTGGAGAAAGACTTTCCCGTGGGAAGCCGGTTTTTGTCAAACGGGTCCCAGTGCTCTGCTCCTCTCTTTTCACTCCTGCTGCCAGAAGCCCAGGGAGGATGGGAATGCTTAGAACATGCCTGGGCACTGTGGTTTCTTCCAGAGAAGTGGAGGGCATTGGCTTTACCTTGCCACAACCACTTGGGATAGGGTCTGCACTTCAAGAAAACTGTTTCCGTGGGAAGCCGGCTTTTTGCAAAGGTGTCTCAGGGCCGTAGGCCTCGGGTGTCCCTCCGGCTCCCCAAAGCACAGGGACGAGGTGAGGGGCTTAGACCATGCCTGGGCAATGTTGCTTCTTACACCTGGGTGTGTGGCATTTTGTTGAGCTGGCTACCCCCACTTGGGATAGGTGTTCCACAGCAAGCACCTATTGTTCGTCGGAAGCCGTTTTTGCCCCAAGGGTCTCCGGGCTGTGTTCGTTGGGGTTGAACTCCTGCTAGCAAAACCGCCGGGTTGAGGGAAGGGTTCAGACTGTGCCTGGGCCCTGTGGTCTCTTCCAGGTCAGTGTATGGCATTTCCTTCCCCTTGCCACAGGCACCTGGGAGCATGTCTGCACGTGGAGAAAGACTTTCCCGTGGGAAGCCGGTTTTTGTCAAACGGGTCCCAGTGCTCTGCTCCTCTCTTTTCACTCCTGCTGCCAGAAGCCCAGGGAGGATGGGAGGGCTTAGAACATGGCTGGGCACTGTGGTTTCTTCCAGAGAAGTGGAGGGCATTGGCTTTACCTTGCCACAACCACTTGGGAGAGGGTCTACACCTCAGGAAAACTGTCTCCGTGGGAAGCCGGCTTTTTGCAAAGGGGTCTCAGGGCCGTGGGCCTCGGGTGTCCCTCCGGCTCCCCAAAGCACAGGGACGAGGTGAGGGGCTTAGACCATGCCTGGGCAATGTTGTTTCTTACACCTGGGTGTGTGGCATTTTGTTGAGCTGGCTACCCCCACTTGGTATAGGTGTTCCACAGCAAGCACCTATTGTTCGTCGGAAGCCGTTTTTGCCCCAGGGGTCTCCGGGCTGTGTTCGTTGGGCTTGAACTCCTGCTAGCAAAACCGCCGGGTTGAGGGAAGGGTTCAGACTGTGCCTGGGCCCTGTGGTCTCTTCCAGGTCAGTGTATGGCATTTCCTTCCCCTTGCCACAGGCACCTGGGAGCATGTCTGCACGTGGAGAAAGACTTTCCCGTGGGAAGCCGGTTTTTGTCAAACGGGTCCCAGTGCTCTGCTCCTCTCTATTCACTCCTGCTGCCAGAAGTCCAGGGAGGATGGGAGGGCTTAGAACATGGCTGGGCACTGTGGTTTCTTCCAGAGAACTGGAGGGCATTGGCTTTACCTTGCCACAACCACTTGGGATAGGGTCTGCACCTCAAGAAAACTGTTTCCGTGGGAAGCCGGCTTTTTGCAAAGGGGTCTCAGGGCCGTAGGCCTCGGGTGTCCCTCCGGCTCCCCAAAGCACAGGGACGAGGTGAGGGGCTTAGACCATGCCTGGGCAATGTTGCTTCTTACACCTAGGTGTGTGGCATTTTGTTGAGCTGGCTACCCCCACTTGGGATAGGTCTTCCACAGCAAGCACCTATTGTTCGTCGGAAGCCGTTTTTGCCCCAGGGGTCTCCGGGCTGTGTTCGTTGGGGTTGTGCTCCTGCTAGCAAAACCGCCGGGTTGAGGGAAGGGTTCAGACTGTGCCTGGGCCCTGTGGTCTCTTCCAGGTCAGTGTATGGCATTTCCTTCCCCTTGCCACAGGCACCTGGGAGCATGTCTGCACGTGGAGAAAGACTTTCCCGTGGGAAGCCGGTTTTTGTCAAACGGGTCCCAGTGCTCTGCTCCTCTCTATTCACTCCTGCTGCCAGAAGCCCAGGGAGAATGGGAGGGCTTGGAACATGGCTGGGCACTGTGGTTTCTTCCAGAGAAGTGGAGGGCATTGGCTTTACCTTGCCACAACCACTTGGGATAGGGTCTGCACCTCAGGAAAACTGTTTCCGTGGGAAGCCGGCTTTTTGCAAAGGGGTCTCAGGGCCGTGGGCCTCGGGTGTCCTTCCGGCTCCCCAAAGCACAGGGACGAGGTGAGGTGCTTAGACCATGCCTGGGCAATGTTGGTTCTTACACCTGGGTGTGTGGCATTTTGTTGAGCTGGCTACCCCCACTTGGGGTAGGTGTTCCACAGCAAGCACCTATTGTTCGTCAGAAGCCGTTTTTGCCCCAGGGCTCTCCGGGCTGTGTTCGTTGGGCTTGAACTCCTGCTAGCAAAACCGCCGGGTTGAGGGAAGGGTTCAGACTGTGCCTGGGCCCTGTGGTCTCTTCCAGGTCAGTGTATGGCATTTCCTTCCCCTTGCCACAGGCACCTGGGAGCATGTCTGCACGTGGAGAAAGACTTTCCCGTGGGAAGCCGGTTTTTGTCAAACGGGTCCCAGTGCTCTGCTCCTCTCTTTTCACTCCTGCTGCCAGAAGCCCAGGGAGGATGGGAGGGCTTAGAACATGGCTGGGCACTGTGGTTTCTTCCACAGAAGTGGAGGGCATTGGCTTTACCTTGCCACAACCACTTGGGAGAGGGTCTACACCTCAGGAAAACTGTCTCCGTGGGAAGCCGGCTTTTTGCAAAGGGGTCTCCAGGCCGTGGGCCTCGGATGTCCCTCCGGCTACCCAAAGCACAGGGACGAGGTGAGGGGCTTAGACCATGCCTGGGCAATGTTGTTTCTTACACCTGGGTGTGTGGCATTTTGTTGAGCTGGCTACCCCCACTTGGGATAGGTGTTCCACAGCAAGCACCTATTGTTCGTCAGAAGCCGTTTTTGCCCCAGGGGTCTCCGGGCTGTGTTCGTTGGGCTTGAACTCCTGCTAGCAAAACCGCCGGGTTGAGGGAAGGGTTCAGACTGTGCCTGGGCCCTGTGGTCTCTTCCAGGTCAGTGTATGGCATTTCCTTCCCCTTGCCACAGGCACCTGGGAGCATGTCTGCACGTGGAGAAAGACTTTCCCGTGGGAAGCCGGTTTTTGTCAAACGGGTCCCAGTGCTCTGCTCCTCTCTTTTCACTCCTGCTGCCAGAAGCCCAGGGAGGATGGGAGGGCTTAGAACATGCCTGGGCACTGTGGTTTCTTCCAGAGAAGTGGAGGGCATTGGCTTTACCTTGCCACAACCACTTGGGATAGGGTCTGCACCTCAGGAAAACTGTTTCCGTGGGAAGCCGGCTTTTTGCAAAGGGGTCTCAGGGCCGTGGGCCTCGGGTGTCCCTCCGGCTCCCCAAAGCACAGGGACGAGGTGAGGGGCTTAGACCATGCCTGGGCAATGTTGTTTCTTACACCTGGGTGTGTGGCATTTTGTTGAGCTGGCTACCCCCACTTGGGATAGGTGTTGCACAGCAAGCACCTATTGTTCGTCGGAAGCCGTTTTTGCCCCAGGGGTCTCCGGGCTGTGTTCGTTGGGGTTGAACTCCTGCTAGCAAAACCGCCGGGTTGAGGGAAGGGTTCAGGCAGTGCCTGGGCCCTGTGGTCTCTTCCAGGTCAGTGTATGGCATTTCCTTCTCCTTGCCACAGGCACCTGGGAGCATGTCTGCACGTGGAGAAAGACTTTCCCGTGGGAGGCCGGTTTTTGTCAAACGGGTCCCAGTGCAATGCTCCTCTCTTTTCACTCCTGCTGCCAGAAGCCCAGGGAGGATGTGTGGGCTTAGAACATGGCTGGTCACTGGGGTTTCTTCCAGAGAAGTGGAGGGCATTGGCTTTACCTTGCCACAACCACTTGGGGTAGGGTCTGCACCTCAGGAAAACTGTTTCCGTGGGAAGCCGGCTTTTTGCAAAGGGGTCTCAGGGCCGTGGGCCTCGGGTGTCCCTCCGGCTCCCCAAAGCACAGGGACGAGGTGAGGGGCTTAGACCATGCCTGGGCATTGTTGTTTCTTACACCTGGGTGTGTGGCATTTTGTTGAGCTGGCTACCCCCACTTGGGGTAGGTGTTCCACAGCAAGCACCTATTGTTCGTCGGAAGCCGATTTTGCCCCAGGGGTCTCCGGGCTGTGTTCCTTGGGCTTGAACTCCTGCTAGCAAAACCGCCGGGTTGAGGGAAGGGTTCAGACTGTGCCTGGGCCCTGTGGTCTCTTCCAGGTCAGTGTATGGCATTTCCTTCCCCTTGTCACAGGCACCTGGGAGCATGTCTGCACGTGGAGAAAGGCTTTCCCGTGGGAAGCCAGTTATTGTCAAACGGGTCCCAGTGCTCTGCTCCTCTCTTTTCACTCCTGCTGCCAGAAGCCCAGGGAGGATGGGAGGGCTTACAACATGGCTGGGCACTGTGGTTTCTTCCAGAGAAGTGGAGGGCATTGGCTTTACCTTGCCACAACCACTTGGGAGAGGGTCTACACCTCAGGAAAACTGTCTCCGTGGGAAGCCGGCTTTTTGCAAAGGGGTCTCAGGGCCGTGGGCCTCGGGTGTCCCTCCGGCTCCCCAAAGCACAGGGACGAGGTGAGGGGCTTAGACCATGCCTGGGCAATGTTGCTTCTTACACCTAGGTGTGTGGCATTTTGTTGAGCTGGCTACCCCCACTTGGGATAGGTGTTCCACAGCAAGCACCTATTGTTCGTCGGAAGCCGTTTTTGCCCCAGGGGTCTCCGGGCTGTGTTCGTTGGGGTTGAACTCCTGCTAGCAAAACCGCCGGGTTGAGGGAAGGGTTCAGACTGTGCCTGGGCCCTGTGGTCTCTTCCAGGTCAGTGTATGGCATTTCCTTCCCCTTGCCACAGGCACCTGGGAGCATGTCTGCACGTGGAGAAAGACTTTCCCGTGGGAAGCCGGTTTTTGTCAAACGGGTCCCAGTGCTCTGCTCCTCTCTTTTCACTCCTGCTGCCAGAAGCCCAGGGAGGATGGGAGGGCTTAGAACATGCCTGGGCACTGTGGTTTCTTCCAGAGAAGTGGAGGGCATTGGCTTTACCTTGCCACAACCACTTGGGATAGGGTCTGCACCTCAAGAAAACTGTTTCCGTGGGAAGCCGGCTTTTTGCAAAGGGGTCTCAGGGCCGTAGGCCTCGGGTGTCCCTCCGGCTCCCCAAAGCACAGGGACGAGGTGAGGGGCTTAGACCATGCCTGGGCAATGTTGCTTCTTACACCTGGGTGTGTGGCATTTTGTTGAGCTGGCTACCCCCACTTGGGATAGGTGTTCCACAGCAAGCACCTATTGTTCGTCGGAAGCCGTTTTTGCCCCAGGGGTCTCCGGGCTGTGTTCGTTGGGGTTGAACTCCTGCTAGCAAAACCGCCGGGTTGAGGGAAGGGTTCAGACTGTGCCTGGGCCCTGTGGTCTCTTCCAGGTCAGTGTATGGCATTTCCTTCCCCTTGCCACAGGCACCTGGGAGCATGTCTGCACGTGGAGAAAGACTTTCCCGTGGGAAGCCGGTTTTTGTCAAACGGGTCCCAGTGCTCTGCTCCTCTCTTTTCACTCCTGCTGCCAGAAGCCCAGGGAGGATGGGAGGGCTTAGAACATGCCTGGGCACTGTGGTTTCTTCCAGAGAAGTGGAGGGCATTGGCTTTACCTTGCCACAACCACTTGGGATAGGGTCTGCACTTCAAGAAAACTGTTTCCGTGGGAAGCCGGCTTTTTGCAAAGGTGTCTCAGGGCCGTAGGCCTCGGGTGTCCCTCCGGCTCCCCAAAGCACAGGGACGAGGTGAGGGGCTTAGACCATGCCTGGGCAATGTTGCTTCTTACACCTGGGTGTGTGGCATTTTGTTGAGCTGGCTACCCCCACTTGGGATAGGTGTTCCACAGCAAGCACCTATTGTTCGTCGGAAGCCGTTTTTGCCCCAAGGGTCTCCGGGCTGTGTTCGTTGGGGTTGAACTCCTGCTAGCAAAACCGCCGGGTTGAGGGAAGGTTTCAGACTGTGCCTGGGCCCTGTGGTCTCTTCCAGGTCAGTGTATGGCATTTCCTTCCCCTTGCCACAGGCACCTGGGAGCATGTCTGCACGTGGAGAAAGACTTTCCCGTGGGAAGCCGGTTTTTGTCAAACGGGTCCCAGTGCTCTGCTCCTCTCTTTTCACTCCTGCTGCCAGAAGCCCAGGGAGGATGGGAGGGCTTAGAACATGGCTGGGCACTGTGGTTTCTTCCAGAGAAGTGGAGGGCATTGGCTTTACCTTGCCACAACCACTTGGGAGAGGGTCTACACCTCAGGAAAACTGTCTCCGTGGGAAGCCGGCTTTTTGCAAAGGGGTCTCAGGGCCGTGGGCCTCGGGTGTCCCTCCGGCTCCCCAAAGCACAGGGACGAGGTGAGGGGCTTAGACCATGCCTGGGCAATGTTGTTTCTTACACCTGGGTGTGTGGCATTTTGTTGAGCTGGCTACCCCCACTTGGGATAGGTGTTCCACAGCAAGCACCTATTGTTCGTCGGAAGCCGTTTTTGCCCCAGGGGTCTCCGGGCTGTGTTCGTTGGGCTTGAACTCCTGCTAGCAAAACCGCCGGGTTGAGGGAAGGGTTCAGACTGTGCCTGGGCCCTGTGGTCTCTTCCAGGTCAGTGTATGGCATTTCCTTCCCCTTGCCACAGGCACCTGGGAGCA
The DNA here is from genome assembly GCF_024610735.1 of Ursus americanus. Lineage (NCBI taxonomy): Eukaryota > Metazoa > Chordata > Mammalia > Carnivora > Ursidae > Ursus > Ursus americanus. The sequence continues at coordinate 37,324,603 of NC_142156.1, read as the reverse complement.
TGTCTGCACGTGGAGAAAGACTTTCCCGTGGGAAGCCGGTTTTTGTCAAACGGGTCCCAGTGCTCTGCTCCTCTCTATTCACTCCTGCTGCCAGAAGTCCAGGGAGGATGGGAGGGCTTAGAACATGGCTGGGCACTGTGGTTTCTTCCAGAGAACTGGAGGGCATTGGCTTTACCTTGCCACAACCACTTGGGATAGGGTCTGCACCTCAAGAAAACTGTTTCCGTGGGAAGCCGGCTTTTTGCAAAGGGGTCTCAGGGCCGTAGGCCTCGGGTGTCCCTCCGGCTCCCCAAAGCACAGGGACGAGGTGAGGGGCTTAGACCATGCCTGGGCAATGTTGCTTCTTACACCTAGGTGTGTGGCATTTTGTTGAGCTGGCTACCCCCACTTGGGATAGGTCTTCCACAGCAAGCACCTATTGTTCGTCGGAAGCCGTTTTTGCCCCAGGGGTCTCCGGGCTGTGTTCGTTGGGGTTGTGCTCCTGCTAGCAAAACCGCCGGGTTGAGGGAAGGGTTCAGACTGTGCCTGGGCCCTGTGGTCTCTTCCAGGTCAGTGTATGGCATTTCCTTCCCCTTGCCACAGGCACCTGGGAGCATGTCTGCACGTGGAGAAAGACTTTCCCGTGGGAAGCCGGTTTTTGTCAAACGGGTCCCAGTGCTCTGCTCCTCTCTATTCACTCCTGCTGCCAGAAGCCCAGGGAGAATGGGAGGGCTTGGAACATGGCTGGGCACTGTGGTTTCTTCCAGAGAAGTGGAGGGCATTGGCTTTACCTTGCCACAACCACTTGGGATAGGGTCTGCACCTCAGGAAAACTGTTTCCGTGGGAAGCCGGCTTTTTGCAAAGGGGTCTCAGGGCCGTGGGCCTCGGGTGTCCTTCCGGCTCCCCAAAGCACAGGGACGAGGTGAGGGGCTTAGACCATGCCTGGGCAATGTTGTTTCTTACACCTGGGTGTGTGGCATTTTGTTGAGCTGGCTACCCCCACTTGGGGTAGGTGTTCCACAGCAAGCACCTATTGTTCGTCAGAAGCCGTTTTTGCCCCAGGGGTCTCCGGGCTGTGTTCGTTGGGCTTGAACTCCTGCTAGCAAAACCGCCGGGTTGAGGGAAGGGTTCAGACTGTGCCTGGGCCCTGTGGTCTCTTCCAGGTCAGTGTATGGCATTTCCTTCCCCTTGCCACAGGCACCTGGGAGCATGTCTGCACGTGGAGAAAGACTTTCCCGTGGGAAGCCGGTTTTTGTCAAACGGGTCCCAGTGCTCTGCTCCTCTCTTTTCACTCCTGCTGCCAGAAGCCCAGGGAGGATGGGAGGGCTTAGAACATGGCTGGGCACTGTGGTTTCTTCCACAGAAGTGGAGGGCATTGGCTTTACCTTGCCACAACCACTTGGGAGAGGGTCTACACCTCAGGAAAACTGTCTCCGTGGGAAGCCGGCTTTTTGCAAAGGGGTCTCCAGGCCGTGGGCCTCGGATGTCCCTCCGGCTACCCAAAGCACAGGGACGAGGTGAGGGGCTTAGACCATGCCTGGGCAATGTTGTTTCTTACACCTGGGTGTGTGGCATTTTGTTGAGCTGGCTACCCCCACTTGGGATAGGTGTTCCACAGCAAGCACCTATTGTTCGTCAGAAGCCGTTTTTGCCCCAGGGGTCTCCGGGCTGTGTTCGTTGGGCTTGAACTCCTGCTAGCAAAACCGCCGGGTTGAGGGAAGGGTTCAGACTGTGCCTGGGCCCTGTGGTCTCTTCCAGGTCAGTGTATGGCATTTCCTTCCCCTTGCCACAGGCACCTGGGAGCATGTCTGCACGTGGAGAAAGACTTTCCCGTGGGAAGCCGGTTTTTGTCAAACGGGTCCCAGTGCTCTGCTCCTCTCTTTTCACTCCTGCTGCCAGAAGCCCAGGGAGGATGGGAGGGCTTAGAACATGGCTGGGCACTGTGGTTTCTTCCAGAGAAGTGGAGGGCATTGGCTTTACCTTGCCACAACCACTTGGGATAGGGTCTGCACCTCAGGAAAACTGTTTCCGTGGGAAGCCGGCTTTTTGCAAAGGGGTCTCAGGGCCGTGGGCCTCGGGTGTCCCTCCGGCTCCCCAAAGCACAGGGACGAGGTGAGGGGCTTAGACCATGCCTGAGCAATGTTGTTTCTTACACCTGGGTGTGTGGCATTTTGTTGAGCTGGCTACCCCCACTTGGGATAGGTGTTGCACAGCAAGCACCTATTGTTCGTCGGAAGCCGTTTTTGCCCCAGGGGTCTCCGGGCTGTGTTTGTTGGGGTTGAACTCCTGCTAGCAAAACCGCCGGGTTGAGGGAAGGGTTCAGACTGTGCCTGGGCCCTGTGGTCTCTTCCAGGTCAGTGTATGGCATTTCCTTCTCCTTGCCACAGGCACCTGGGAGCATGTCTGCACGTGGAGAAAGACTTTCCCGTGGGAGGCCGGTTTTTGTCAAACGGGTCCCAGTGCAATGCTCCTCTCTTTTCACTCCTGCTGCCAGAAGCCCAGGGAGGATGGGTGGGCTTAGAACATGGCTGGTCACTGGGGTTTCTTCCAGAGAAGTGGAGGGCATTTGCTTTACCTTGCCACAACCACTTGGGATAGGGTCTGCACCTCAGGAAAACTGTTTCCGTGGGAAGCCGGCTTTTTGCAAAGGGGTCTCAGGGCCGTGGGCCTCGGGTGTCCCTCCGGCTCCCCAAAGCACAGGGACGAGGTGAGGGGCTTAGACCATGCCTGGGCAATGTTGTTTCTTACACCTGGGTGTGTGGCATTTTGTTGAGCTGGCTACCCCCACTTGGGGTAGGTGTTCCACAGCAAGCACCTATTGTTCGTCGGAAGCCGATTTTGCCCCAGGGGTCTCCGGGCTGTGTTCCTTGGGCTTGAACTCCTGCTAGCAAAACCGCCGGGTTGAGGGAAGGGTTCAGACTGTGCCTGGGCCCTGTGGTCTCTTCCAGGTCAGTGTATGGCATTTCCTTCCCCTTGTCACAGGCACCTGGGAGCATGTCTGCACGTGGAGAAAGGCTTTCCCGTGGGAAGCCAGTTATTGTCAAACGGGTCCCAGTGCTCTGCTCCTCTCTTTTCACTCCTGCTGCCAGAAGCCCAGGGAGGATGGGAGGGCTTACAACATGGCTGGGCACTGTGGTTTCTTCCAGAGAAGTGGAGGGCATTGGCTTTACCTTGCCACAACCACTTGGGAGAGGGTCTACACCTCAGGAAAACTGTCTCCGTGGGAAGCCGGCTTTTTGCAAAGGGGTCTCAGGGCCGTGGGCCTCGGGTGTCCCTCCGGCTCCCCAAAGCACAGGGACGAGGTGAGGGGCTTAGACCATGCCTGGGCAATGTTGTTTCTTACACCTGGGTGTGTGGCATTTTGTTGAGCTGCCTACCCCCACTTGGGATAGGTGTTCCACAGCAAGCACCTATTGTTCGTCGGAAGCCGTTTTTGCCCCAGGAGTCTCCGGGCTGTGTTCGTTGGGGTTGAACTCCTGCTAGCAAAACCGCCGGGTTGAGGGAAGGGTTCAGACTGTGCCTGGGCCCTGTGGTCTCTTCCAGGTCAGTGTATGGCATTTCCTTCCCCTTGCCACAGGCACCTGGGAGCATGTCTGCACGTGGAGAAAGACTTTCCCGTGGGAAGCCGGTTTTTGTCAAACGGGTCCCAGTGCTCTGCTCCTCTCTTTTCACTCCTGCTGCCAGAAGCCCAGGGAGGATGGGAGGGCTTAGAACATGCCTGGGCACTGTGGTTTCTTCCAGAGAAGTGGAGGGCATTGGCTTTACCTTGCCACAACCACTTGGGAGAGGGTCTACACCTCAGGAAAACTGTCTCCGTGGGAAGCCGGCTTTTTGCAAAGGGGTCTCAGGGCCGTAGGCCTCGGGTGTCCCTCCGGCTCCCCAAAGCACAGGGACGAGGTGAGGGGCTTAGACCATGCCTGGGCAATGTTGCTTCTTACACCTAGGTGTGTGGCATTTTGTTGAGCTGACTACCCCCACTTGGGATAGGTGTTCCACAGCAAGCACCTATTGTTCGTCGGAAGCCGTTTTTGCCCCAGGGGTCTCCGGGCTGTGTTCGTTGGGCTTGAACTCCTGCTAGCAAAACCGCCGGGTTGAGGGAAGGGTTCAGACTGTGCCTGGGCCCTGTGGTCTCTTCCAGGTCAGTGTATGGCATTTCCTTCCCCTTGCCACAGGCACCTGGGAGCATGTCTGCACGTGGAGAAAGACTTTCGCTTGGGAAGCCGGTTTTTGTCAAACGCGTCCCAGTGCTCTGCTCCTCTCTTTTCACTCCTGCTGCCAGAAGCCCAGGGAGGATGGGAGGGCTTAGAACATGGCTGGGCACTGTGGTTTCTTCCAGAGAAGTGGAGGGCATTTGCTTTACCTTGCCACAACCACTTGGGATAGGGTCTGCACCTCAGGAAAACTGTTTCCGTGGGAAGCCGGCTTTTTGCAAAGGGGTCTCAGGGCCGTGGGCCTCGGGTGTCCCTCCGGCTCCCCAAAGCACAGGGACGAGGTGAGGGGCTTAGACCATGCCTGGGCAATGTTGTTTCTTACACCTGGGTGTGTGGCATTTTGTTGAGCTGCCTACCCCCACTTGGGATAGGTGTTCCACAGCAAGCACCTATTGTTCGTCGGAAGCCGTTTTTGCCCCAGGGGTCTCCGGGCTGTGTTCGTTGGGCTTGAACTCCTGCTAGCAAAACCGCCGGGTTGAGGGAAGGGTTCAGACTGTGCCTGGGCCCTGTGGTCTCTTCCAGGTCAGTGTATGGCATTTCCTTCCCCTTGCCACAGGCACCTGGGAGCATGTCTGCACGTGGAGGAAGACTTTCCCGTGGGAAGCCGGTTTTTGTCAAACGGGTCCCAGTGCTCTGCTCCTCTCTTTTCACTCCTGCTGCCAGAAGCCCAGGGAGGATGGGAGGGCTTAGAACATGGCTGGGCACTGTGGTTTCTTCCAGAGAAGTGGAGGGCATTGGCTTTACCTTGCCACAACCACTTGGGAGAGGGTCTACACCTCAGGAAAACTGTCTCCGTGGGAAGCCGGCTTTTTGCAAAGGGGTCTCAGGGCCGTGGGCCTCGGGTGTCCCTCCGGCTCCCCAAAGCACAGGGACGAGGTGAGGGGCTTAGACCATGCCTGGGCAATGTTGCTTCTTACACCTAGGTGTGTGGCATTTTGTTGAGCTGCCTACCCCCACTTGGGATAGGTGTTCCACAGCAAGCACCTATTGTTCGTCGGAAGCCGTTTTTGCCCCAGGGGTCTCCGGGCTGTGTTCGTTGGGGTTGAACTCCTGCTAGCAAAACCGCCGGGTTGAGGGAAGGGTTCAGACTGTGCCTGGGCCCTGTGGTCTCTTCCAGGTCAGTGTATGGCATTTCCTTCCCCTTGCCACAGGCACCTGGGAGCATGTCTGCACGTGGAGAAAGACTTTCCCGTGGGAAGCCGGTTTTTGTCAAACGGGTCCCAGTGCTCTGCTCCTCTCTTTTCACTCCTGCTGCCAGAAGCCCAGGGAGGATGGGAGGGCTTAGAACATGCCTGGGCACTGTGGTTTCTTCCAGAGAAGTGGAGGGCATTGGCTTTACCTTGCCACAACCACTTGGGAGAGGGTCTACACCTCAGGAAAACTATCCCCGTGGGAAGCCGGCTTTTTGCAAAGGGGTCTCAGGGCCGTGGGCCTCGGGTGTCCCTCCGGCTCCCCAAAGCACAGGGACGAGGTGAGGGGCTTAGACCATGCCTGGGCAATGTAGCTTCTTACACCTGGGTGTGTGGCATTTTGTTGAGCTGGCTACCCCCACTTGGGATAGGTGTTCCACAGCAAGCACCTATTGTTCGTCGGAAGCCGTTTTTTCCCCAGGGGTCTCCGGGCTGTGTTCGTTGGGCTTGAACTCCTGCTAGCAAAACCGCCGGGTTGAGGGAAGGGTTCAGACTGTGCCTGGGCCCTGTGGTCTCTTCCAGGTCAGTGTATGGCATTTCCTTCCCCTTGCCCCAGGCACCTGGGAGCATGTCTGCACGTGGAGAAAGACTTTCCCGTGGGAAGCCGGTGTTTGTCAAACGGGTCCCAGTGCTCTGCTCCTCTCTTTTCACTCCTGCTGCCAGAAGCCCAGGGAGGATGGGAGGGCTTAGAACATGGCTGGGCACTGTGGTTTCTTCCAGAGAAGTGGAGGGCATTGGCTTTACCTTGCCACAACCACTTGGGAGAGGGTCTACACCTCAGGAAAACTGTCTCCGTGGGAAGCCGGCTTTTTGCAAAGGGGTCTCAGGGCCGTGGGCCTCGGGTGTCCCTCCGGCTCCCCAAAGCACAGGGACGAGGTGAGGGGCTTAGACCATGCCTGGGCAATGTTGTTTCTTACACCTGGGTGTGTGGCATTTTGTTGAGCTGGCTACCCCCACTTGGGATAGGTGTTCCACAGCAAGCACCTATTGTTCGTCGGAAGCCGTTTTTGCCCCAGGGGTCTCCGGGCTGTGTTCGTTGGGCTTGAACTCCTGCTAACAAAACCGCCGGGTTGAGGGAAGGGTTCAGACTGTGCCTGGGCCCTGTGGTCTCTTCCAGGTCAGTGTATGGCATTTCCTTCCCCTTGCCACAGGCACCTGGGAGCATGTCTGCACGTGGAGAAAGACTTTCCCTTGGGAAGCCGGTTTTTGTCAAACGCGTCCCAGTGCTCTGCTCCTCTCTTTTCACTCCTGCTGCCAGAAGCCCAGGGAGGATGGGAGGGCTTAGAACATGGCTGGGCACTGTGGTTTCTTCCAGAGAAGTGGAGGGCATTTGCTTTACCTTGCCACAACCACTTGGGATAGGGTCTGCACCTCAGGAAAACTGTTTCCGTGGGAAGCCGGCTTTTTGCAAAGGGGTCTCAGGGCCGTGGGCCTCGGGTGTCCCTCCGGCTCCCCAAAGCACAGGGACGAGGTGAGGGGCTAAGACCATGCCTGGGCAATGTTGTTTCTTACACCTGGGTGTGTGGCATTTTGTTGAGCTGCCTACCCCCACTTGGGATAGGTGTTCCACAGCAAGCACCTATTGTTCGTCGGAAGCCGTTTTTGCCCCAGGGGTCTCCGGGCTGTGTTCGTTGGGCTTGAACTCCTGCTAGCAAAACCGCCGGGTTGAGGGAAGGGTTCAGACTGTGCCTGGGCCCTGTGGTCTCTTCCAGGTCAGTGTATGGCATTTCCTTCCCCTTGCCACAGGCACCTGGGAGCATGTCTGCACGTGGAGGAAGACTTTCCCGTGGGAAGCCGGTTTTTGTCAAACGGGTCCCAGTGCTCTGCTCCTCTCTTTTCACTCCTGCTGCCAGAAGCCCAGGGTGGATGGGAGGGCTTAGAACATAGCTGGGCACTGTGGTTTCTTCCAGAGAAGTGGAGGGCATTGGCTTTACCTTGCCACAACCACTTGGGAGAGGGTCTACACCTCAGGAAAACTGTCTCCGTGGGAAGCCGGCTTTTTGCAAAGGGGTCTCAGGGCCGTGGGCCTCGGGTGTCCCTCCGGCTCCCCAAAGCACAGGGACGAGGTGAGGGGCTTAGACCATGCCTGGGCAATGTTGCTTCTTACACCTAGGTGTGTGGCATTTTGTTGAGCTGGCTACCCCCACTTGGGATAGGTGTTCCACAGCAAGCACCTATTGTTCGTCGGAAGCCGTTTTTGCCCCAGGGGTCTCCGGGCTGTGTTCGTTGGGGTTGAACTCCTGCTAGCAAAACCGCCGGGTTGAGGGAAGGGTTCAGACTGTGCCTGGGCCCTGTGGTCTCTTCCAGGTCAGTGTATGGCATTTCCTTCCCCTTGCCACAGGCACCTGGGAGCATGTCTGCACGTGGAGAAAGACTTTCCCGTGGGAAGCCGGTTTTTGTCAAACGGGTCCCAGTGCTCTGCTCCTCTCTTTTCACTCCTGCTGCCAGAAGCCCAGGGAGGATGGGAGGGCTTAGAACATGCCTGGGCACTGTGGTTTCTTCCAGAGAAGTGGAGGGCATTGGCTTTACCTTGCCACAACCACTTGGGATAGGGTCTGCACCTCAAGAAAACTGTTTCCGTGGGAAGCCGGCTTTTTGCAAAGGGGTCTCAGGCCGTAGGCCTCGGGTGTCCCTCCGGCTCCCCAAAGCACAGGGACGAGGTGAGGGGCTTAGACCATGCCTGGGCAATGTTGCTTCTTACACCTGGGTGTGTGGCATTTTGTTGAGCTGGCTACCCCCACTTGGGATAGGTGTTCCACAGCAAGCACCTATTGTTCGTCGGAAGCCGTTTTTGCCCCAGGGGTCTCCGGGCTGCGTTCGTTGGGGTTGAACTCCTGCTAGCAAAACCGCCGGGTTGAGGGAAGGGTTCAGACTGTGCCTGGGCCCTGTGGTCTCTTCCAGGTCAGTGTATGGCATTTCCTTCCCCTTGCCACAGGCACCTGGGAGCATGTCTGCACGTGGAGAAAGACTTTCCCGTGGGAAGCCGGTTTTTGTCAAACGGGTCCCAGTGCTCTGCTCCTCTCTTTTCACTCCTGCTGCCAGAAGCCCAGGGAGGATGGGAATGCTTAGAACATGCCTGGGCACTGTGGTTTCTTCCAGAGAAGTGGAGGGCATTGGCTTTACCTTGCCACAACCACTTGGGATAGGGTCTGCACTTCAAGAAAACTGTTTCCGTGGGAAGCCGGCTTTTTGCAAAGGTGTCTCAGGGCCGTAGGCCTCGGGTGTCCCTCCGGCTCCCCAAAGCACAGGGACGAGGTGAGGGGCTTAGACCATGCCTGGGCAATGTTGCTTCTTACACCTGGGTGTGTGGCATTTTGTTGAGCTGGCTACCCCCACTTGGGATAGGTGTTCCACAGCAAGCACCTATTGTTCGTCGGAAGCCGTTTTTGCCCCAAGGGTCTCCGGGCTGTGTTCGTTGGGGTTGAACTCCTGCTAGCAAAACCGCCGGGTTGAGGGAAGGGTTCAGACTGTGCCTGGGCCCTGTGGTCTCTTCCAGGTCAGTGTATGGCATTTCCTTCCCCTTGCCACAGGCACCTGGGAGCATGTCTGCACGTGGAGAAAGACTTTCCCGTGGGAAGCCGGTTTTTGTCAAACGGGTCCCAGTGCTCTGCTCCTCTCTTTTCACTCCTGCTGCCAGAAGCCCAGGGAGGATGGGAGGGCTTAGAACATGGCTGGGCACTGTGGTTTCTTCCAGAGAAGTGGAGGGCATTGGCTTTACCTTGCCACAACCACTTGGGAGAGGGTCTACACCTCAGGAAAACTGTCTCCGTGGGAAGCCGGCTTTTTGCAAAGGGGTCTCAGGGCCGTGGGCCTCGGGTGTCCCTCCGGCTCCCCAAAGCACAGGGACGAGGTGAGGGGCTTAGACCATGCCTGGGCAATGTTGTTTCTTACACCTGGGTGTGTGGCATTTTGTTGAGCTGGCTACCCCCACTTGGTATAGGTGTTCCACAGCAAGCACCTATTGTTCGTCGGAAGCCGTTTTTGCCCCAGGGGTCTCCGGGCTGTGTTCGTTGGGCTTGAACTCCTGCTAGCAAAACCGCCGGGTTGAGGGAAGGGTTCAGACTGTGCCTGGGCCCTGTGGTCTCTTCCAGGTCAGTGTATGGCATTTCCTTCCCCTTGCCACAGGCACCTGGGAGCATGTCTGCACGTGGAGAAAGACTTTCCCGTGGGAAGCCGGTTTTTGTCAAACGGGTCCCAGTGCTCTGCTCCTCTCTATTCACTCCTGCTGCCAGAAGTCCAGGGAGGATGGGAGGGCTTAGAACATGGCTGGGCACTGTGGTTTCTTCCAGAGAACTGGAGGGCATTGGCTTTACCTTGCCACAACCACTTGGGATAGGGTCTGCACCTCAAGAAAACTGTTTCCGTGGGAAGCCGGCTTTTTGCAAAGGGGTCTCAGGGCCGTAGGCCTCGGGTGTCCCTCCGGCTCCCCAAAGCACAGGGACGAGGTGAGGGGCTTAGACCATGCCTGGGCAATGTTGCTTCTTACACCTAGGTGTGTGGCATTTTGTTGAGCTGGCTACCCCCACTTGGGATAGGTCTTCCACAGCAAGCACCTATTGTTCGTCGGAAGCCGTTTTTGCCCCAGGGGTCTCCGGGCTGTGTTCGTTGGGGTTGTGCTCCTGCTAGCAAAACCGCCGGGTTGAGGGAAGGGTTCAGACTGTGCCTGGGCCCTGTGGTCTCTTCCAGGTCAGTGTATGGCATTTCCTTCCCCTTGCCACAGGCACCTGGGAGCATGTCTGCACGTGGAGAAAGACTTTCCCGTGGGAAGCCGGTTTTTGTCAAACGGGTCCCAGTGCTCTGCTCCTCTCTATTCACTCCTGCTGCCAGAAGCCCAGGGAGAATGGGAGGGCTTGGAACATGGCTGGGCACTGTGGTTTCTTCCAGAGAAGTGGAGGGCATTGGCTTTACCTTGCCACAACCACTTGGGATAGGGTCTGCACCTCAGGAAAACTGTTTCCGTGGGAAGCCGGCTTTTTGCAAAGGGGTCTCAGGGCCGTGGGCCTCGGGTGTCCTTCCGGCTCCCCAAAGCACAGGGACGAGGTGAGGTGCTTAGACCATGCCTGGGCAATGTTGGTTCTTACACCTGGGTGTGTGGCATTTTGTTGAGCTGGCTACCCCCACTTGGGGTAGGTGTTCCACAGCAAGCACCTATTGTTCGTCAGAAGCCGTTTTTGCCCCAGGGCTCTCCGGGCTGTGTTCGTTGGGCTTGAACTCCTGCTAGCAAAACCGCCGGGTTGAGGGAAGGGTTCAGACTGTGCCTGGGCCCTGTGGTCTCTTCCAGGTCAGTGTATGGCATTTCCTTCCCCTTGCCACAGGCACCTGGGAGCATGTCTGCACGTGGAGAAAGACTTTCCCGTGGGAAGCCGGTTTTTGTCAAACGGGTCCCAGTGCTCTGCTCCTCTCTTTTCACTCCTGCTGCCAGAAGCCCAGGGAGGATGGGAGGGCTTAGAACATGGCTGGGCACTGTGGTTTCTTCCACAGAAGTGGAGGGCATTGGCTTTACCTTGCCACAACCACTTGGGAGAGGGTCTACACCTCAGGAAAACTGTCTCCGTGGGAAGCCGGCTTTTTGCAAAGGGGTCTCCAGGCCGTGGGCCTCGGATGTCCCTCCGGCTACCCAAAGCACAGGGACGAGGTGAGGGGCTTAGACCATGCCTGGGCAATGTTGTTTCTTACACCTGGGTGTGTGGCATTTTGTTGAGCTGGCTACCCCCACTTGGGATAGGTGTTCCACAGCAAGCACCTATTGTTCGTCAGAAGCCGTTTTTGCCCCAGGGGTCTCCGGGCTGTGTTCGTTGGGCTTGAACTCCTGCTAGCAAAACCGCCGGGTTGAGGGAAGGGTTCAGACTGTGCCTGGGCCCTGTGGTCTCTTCCAGGTCAGTGTATGGCATTTCCTTCCCCTTGCCACAGGCACCTGGGAGCATGTCTGCACGTGGAGAAAGACTTTCCCGTGGGAAGCCGGTTTTTGTCAAACGGGTCCCAGTGCTCTGCTCCTCTCTTTTCACTCCTGCTGCCAGAAGCCCAGGGAGGATGGGAGGGCTTAGAACATGGCTGGGCACTGTGGTTTCTTCCAGAGAAGTGGAGGGCATTGGCTTTACCTTGCCACAACCACTTGGGATAGGGTCTGCACCTCAGGAAAACTGTTTCCGTGGGAAGCCGGCTTTTTGCAAAGGGGTCTCAGGGCCGTGGGCCTCGGGTGTCCCTCCGGCTCCCCAAAGCACAGGGACGAGGTGAGGGGCTTAGACCATGCCTGGGCAATGTTGTTTCTTACACCTGGGTGTGTGGCATTTTGTTGAGCTGGCTACCCCCACTTGGGATAGGTGTTGCACAGCAAGCACCTATTGTTCGTCGGAAGCCGTTTTTGCCCCAGGGGTCTCCGGGCTGTGTTCGTTGGGGTTGAACTCCTGCTAGCAAAACCGCCGGGTTGAGGGAAGGGTTCAGGCAGTGCCTGGGCCCTGTGGTCTCTTCCAGGTCAGTGTATGGCATTTCCTTCTCCTTGCCACAGGCACCTGGGAGCATGTCTGCACGTGGAGAAAGACTTTCGCGTGGGAGGCCGGTTTTTGTCAAACGGGTCCCAGTGCAATGCTCCTCTCTTTTCACTCCTGCTGCCAGAAGCCCAGGGAGGATGGGTGGGCTTAGAACATGGCTGGTCACTGGGGTTTCTTCCAGAGAAGTGGAGGGCATTTGCTTTACCTTGCCACAACCACTTGGGATAGGGTCTGCACCTCAGGAAAACTGTTTCCGTGGGAAGCCGGCTTTTTGCAAAGGGGTCTCAGGGCCGTGGGCCTCGGGTGTCCCTCCGGCTCCCCAAAGCACAGGGACGAGGTGAGGGGCTTAGACCATGCCTGGGCAATGTTGTTTCTTACACCTGGGTGTGTGGCATTTTGTTGAGCTGGCTACCCCCACTTGGGGTAGGTGTTCCACAGCAAGCACCTATTGTTCGTCGGAAGCCGATTTTGCCCCAGGGGTCTCCGGGCTGTGTTCCTTGGGCTTGAACTCCTGCTAGCAAAACCGCCGGGTTGAGGGAAGGGTTCAGACTGTGCCTGGGCCCTGTGGTCTCTTCCAGGTCAGTGTATGGCATTTCCTTCCCCTTGTCACAGGCACCTGGGAGCATGTCTGCACGTGGAGAAAGGCTTTCCCGTGGGAAGCCAGTTATTGTCAAACGGGTCCCAGTGCTCTGCTCCTCTCTTTTCACTCCTGCTGCCAGAAGCCCAGGGAGGATGGGAGGGCTTACAACATGGCTGGGCACTGTGGTTTCTTCCAGAGAAGTGGAGGGCATTGGCTTTACCTTGCCACAACCACTTGGGAGAGGGTCTACACCTCAGGAAAACTGTCTCCGTGGGAAGCCGGCTTTTTGCAAAGGGGTCTCAGGGCCGTGGGCCTCGGGTGTCCCTCCGGCTCCCCAAAGCACAGGGACGAGGTGAGGGGCTTAGACCATGCCTGGGCAATGTTGTTTCTTACACCTGGGTGTGTGGCATTTTGTTGAGCTGCCTACCCCCACTTGGGATAGGTGTTCCACAGCAAGCACCTATTGTTCGTCGGAAGCCGTTTTTGCCCCAGGAGTCTCCGGGCTGTGTTCGTTGGGGTTGAACTCCTGCTAGCAAAACCGCCGGGTTGAGGGAAGGGTTCAGACTGTGCCTGGGCCCTGTGGTCTCTTCCAGGTCAGTGTATGGCATTTCCTTCCCCTTGCCACAGGCACCTGGGAGCATGTCTGCACGTGGAGAAAGACTTTCCCGTGGGAAGCCGGTTTTTGTCAAACGGGTCCCAGTGCTCTGCTCCTCTCTTTTCACTCCTGCTGCCAGAAGCCCAGGGAGGATGGGAGGGCTTAGAACATGCCTGGGCACTGTGGTTTCTTCCAGAGAAGTGGAGGGCATTGGCTTTACCTTGCCACAACCACTTGGGAGAGGGTCTACACCTCAGGAAAACTGTCTCCGTGGGAAGCCGGCTTTTTGCAAAGGGGTCTCAGGGCCGTAGGCCTCGGGTGTCCCTCCGGCTCCCCAAAGCACAGGGACGAGTTGAGGGGCTTAGACCATGCCTGGGCAATGTTGCTTCTTACACCTAGGTGTGTGGCATTTTGTTGAGCTGACTACCCCCACTTGGGATAGGTGTTCCACAGCAAGCACCTATTGTTCGTCGGAAGCCGTTTTTGCCCCAGGGGTCTCCGGGCTGTGTTCGTTGGGCTTGAACTCCTGCTAGCAAAACCGCCGGGTTGAGGGAAGGGTTCAGACTGTGCCTGGGCCCTGTGGTCTCTTCCAGGTCAGTGTATGGCATTTCCTTCCCCTTGCCACAGGCACCTGGGAGCATGTCTGCACGTGGAGAAAGACTTTCCCGTGGGAAGCCGGTTTTTGTCAAACGGGTCCCAGTGCTCTGCTCCTCTCTTTTCACTCCTGCTGCCAGAAGCCCAGGGAGGATGGGAGGGCTTAGAACATGGCTGGGCACTGTGGTTTCTTCCAGAGAAGTGGAGGGCATTGGCTTTACCTTGCCACAACCCCTTGGGAGAGAGTCTACACCTCAGGAAAACTGTTTCCGTGGGAAGCCGGCTTTTTGCAAAGGGGTCTCAGGGCCGTGGGCCTCGGGTGTCCCTCCGGCTCCCCAAAGCACAGGGACGAGGTGAGGGGCTTAGACCATGCCTGGGCAATGTTGTTTCTTACACCTGGGTGTGTGGCATTTTGTTGAGCTGGCTACCCCCACTTGGGATAGGTGTTCCACAGCAAGCACCTATTGTTCGTCGGAAGCCGTTTTTGCCCCAGGGCTCTCCGGGCTGTGTTCGTTGGGCTTGAACTCCTGCTAGCAAAACCGCCGGGTTGAGGGAAGGGTTCAGACTGTGCCTGGGCCCTGTGGTCTCTTCCAGGTCAGTGTATGGCATTTCCTTCCCCTTGCCACAGGCACCTGGGAGCATGTCTGCACGTGGAGAAAGACTTTCGCTTGGGAAGCCGGTTTTTGTCAAACGCGTCCCAGTGCTCTGCTCCTCTCTTTTCACTCCTGCTGCCAGAAGCCCAGGGAGGATGGGAGGGCTTAGAACATGGCTGGGCACTGTGGTTTCTTCCAGAGAAGTGGAGGGCATTTGCTTTACCTTGCCACAACCACTTGGGATAGGGTCTGCACCTCAGGAAAACTGTTTCCGTGGGAAGCCGGCTTTTTGCAAAGGGGTCTCAGGGCCGTGGGCCTCGGGTGTCCCTCCGGCTCCCCAAAGCACAGGGACGAGGTGAGGGGCTTAGACCATGCCTGGGCAATGTTGTTTCTTACACCTGGGTGTGTGGCATTTTGTTGAGCTGCCTACCCCCACTTGGGATAGGTGTTCCACAGCAAGCACCTATTGTTCGTCGGAAGCCGTTTTTGCCCCAGGGGTCTCCGGGCTGTGTTCGTTGGGCTTGAACTCCTGCTAGCAAAACCGCCGGGTTGAGGGAAGGGTTCAGACTGTGCCTGGGCCCTGTGGTCTCTTCCAGGTCAGTGTATGGCATTTCCTTCCCCTTGCCACAGGCACCTGGGAGCATGTCTGCACGTGGAGGAAGACTTTCCCGTGGGAAGCCGGTTTTTGTCAAACGGGTCCCAGTGCTCTGCTCCTCTCTTTTCACTCCTGCTGCCAGAAGCCCAGGGAGGATGGGAGGGCTTAGAACATGGCTGGGCACTGTGGTTTCTTCCAGAGAAGTGGAGGGCATTGGCTTTACCTTGCCACAACCACTTGGGAGAGGGTCTACACCTCAGGAAAACTGTCTCCGTGGGAAGCCGGCTTTTTGCAAAGGGGTCTCAGGGCCGTGGGCCTCGGGTGTCCCTCCGGCTCCCCAAAGCACAGGGACGAGGTGAGGGGCTTAGACCATGCCTGGGCAATGTTGCTTCTTACACCTGGGTGTGTGGCATTTTGTTGAGCTGGCTACCCCCACTTGGGATAGGTGTTCCACAGCAAGCACCTATTGTTCGTCGGAAGCCGTTTTTGCCCCAGGGGTCTCCGGGCTGTGTTCGTTGGGGTTGAACTCCTGCTAGCAAAACCGCCGGGTTGAGGGAAGGGTTCAGACTGTGCCTGGGCCCTGTGGTCTCTTCCAGGTCAGTGTATGGCATTTCCTTCCCCTTGCCACAGGCACCTGGGAGCATGTCTGCACGTGGAGAAAGACTTTCCCGTGGGAAGCCGGTTTTTGTCAAACGGGTCCCAGTGCTCTGCTCCTCTCTTTTCACTCCTGCTGCCAGAAGCCCAGGGAGGATGGGAGGGCTTAGAACATGGCTGGGCACTGTGGTTTCTTCCAGAGAAGTGGAGGGCATTGGCTTTACCTTGCCACAACCACTTGGGAGAGGGTCTACACCTCAGGAAAACTATCCCCGTGGGAAGCCGGCTTTTTGCAAAGGGGTCTCAGGGCCGTGGGCCTCGGGTGTCCCTCCGGCTCCCCAAAGCACAGGGACGAGGTGAGGGGCTTAGACCATGCCTGGGCAATGTAGCTTCTTACACCTGGGTGTGTGGCATTTTGTTGAGCTGGCTACCCCCACTTGGGATAGGTGTTCCACAGCAAGCACCTATTGTTCGTCGGAAGCCGTTTTTTCCCCAGGGGTCTCCGGGCTGTGTTCGTTGGGCTTGAACTCCTGCTAGCAAAACGGCCGGGTTGAGGGAAGGGTTCAGACTGTGCCTGGGCCCTGTGGTCTCTTCCAGGTCAGTGTATGGCATTTCCTTCCCCTTGCCCCAGGCACCTGGGAGCATGTCTGCACGTGGAGAAAGACTTTCCCGTGGGAAGCCGGTGTTTGTCAAACGGGTCCCAGTGCTCTGCTCCTCTCTATTCACTCCTGCTGCCAGTAGCCCAGGGAGGATGGGAGGGCTTAGAACATGGCTGGGCACTGTGGTTTCTTCCAGAGAAGTGGAGGGCATTGGCTTTACCTTGCCACAACCACTTGGGAGAGGGTCTACACCTCAGGAAAACTGTCTCCGTGGGAAGCCGGCTTTTTGCAAAGGGGTCTCAGGGCCGTGGGCCTCGGGTGTCCCTCCGGCTCCCCAAAGCACAGGGACGAGGTGAGGGGCTTAGACCATGCCTGGGCAATGTTGCTTCTTACACCTGGGTGTGTGGCATTTTGTTGAGCTGCCTACCCCCACTTGGGATAGGTGTTCCACAGCAAGCACCTATTGTTCGTCGGAAGCCGTTTTTGCCCCAGGAGTCTCCGGGCTGTGTTCGTTGGGGTTGAACTCCTGCTAGCAAAACCGCAGGGTTGAGGGAAGGGTTCAGACTGTGCCTGGGCCCTGTGGTCTCTTCCAGGTCAGTGTATGGCATTTCCTTCCCCTTGCCACAGGCACCTGGGAGCATGTCTGCACGTGGAGAAAGACTTTCCCGTGGGAAGCCGGTTTTTGTCAAACGGGTCCCAGTGCTCTGCTCCTCTCTTTTCACTCCTGCTGCCAGAAGCCCAGGGAGGATGGGAGGGCTTAGAACATGCCTGGGCACTGTGGTTTCTTCCAGAGAAGTGGAGGGCATTGGCTTTACCTTGCCACAACCACTTGGGAGAGGGTCTACACCTCAGGAAAACTGTCTCCGTGGGAAGCCGGCTTTTTGCAAAGGGGTCTCAGGGCCGTAGGCCTCGGGTGTCCCTCCGGCTCCCCAAAGCACAGGGACGAGTTGAGGGGCTTAGACCATGCCTGGGCAATGTTGCTTCTTACACCTAGGTGTGTGGCATTTTGTTGAGCTGGCTACCCCCACTTGGGATAGGTGTTCCACAGCAAGCACCTATTGTTCGTCGGAAGCCGTTTTTGCCCCAGGGGTCTCCGGGCTGTGTTCGTTGGGCTTGAACTCCTGCTAGCAAAACCGCCGGGTTGAGGGAAGGGTTCAGACTGTGCCTGGGCCCTGTGGTCTCTTCCAGGTCAGTGTATGGCATTTCCTTCCCCTTGCCACAGGCACCTGGGAGCATGTCTGCACGTAGAGAAAGACTTTCCCGTGAGAAGCCGGTGTTTGTCAAACGGGTCCCAGTGCTCTGCTCCTCTCTTTTCACTCCTGCTGCCAGAAGCCCAGGGAGGATGGGAGGGCTTAGAACATGGCTGGGCACTGTGGTTTCTTCCAGAGAAGTGGAGTGCATTTGCTTTACCTTGCCACAACCACTTGGGATAGGGTCTGCACCTCAGGAAAACTGTTTCCGTGGGAAGCCGGCTTTTTGCAAAGGGGTCTCAGGGCCGTGGGCCTCGGGTGTCCCTCCGGCTCCCCAAAGCACAGGGACGAGGTGAGGGGCTTAGACCATGCCTGGGCAATGTTGTTTCTTACACCTGGGTGTGTGGCATTTTGTTGAGCTGGCTACCCCCACTTGGGATAGGTGTACCACAGCAAGCACCTATTGTTCGTCGGAAGCCGTTTTTCCCCCAGGGGTCTCCGGGCTGTGTTCGTTGGGCTTGAACTCCTGCTAGCAAAACCGCCGGGTTGAGGGAAGGGTTCAGGCAGTGCCTGGGCCCTGTGGTCTCTTCCAGGTCAGTGTATGGCATTTCCTTCCCCTTGCCACAGGCACCTGGGAGCATGTCTGCACGTGGAGAAAGGCTTTCCCGTTGGAAGCCAGTTTTTGTCAAACGGGTCCCAGTGCTCTGCTCCTCTCTTTTCACTCCTGCTGCCAGAAGCCCAGGGAGGATGGGAGGGCTTAGAACATGGCTGGGCACTGTGGTTTCTTCCAGAGAAGTGGAGGGCATTGGCTTTACCTTGCCACAACCACTTGGGAGAGAGTCTACACCTCAGGAAAACTATCTCCGTGGGAAGCCGGCTTTTTGCAAAGGGGTCTCAGGGCCGTGGGCCTCGGGTGTCCCTCCGGCTCCCCAAAGCACAGGGACGAGGTGAGGGGCTTAGACCATGCCTGGGCAATGTTGTTTCTTACACCTGGGTGTGTGGCATTTTGTTGAGCTGGCTACCCCCACTTGGGATAGGTGTTCCACAGCAAGCACCTATTGTTCGTCGGAAGCCGTTTTTGCCCCAGGGCTCTCCGGGCTGTGTTCGTTGGGCTTGAACTCCTGCTAGCAAAACCGCCGGGTTGAGGGAAGGGTTCAGACTGTGCCTGGGCCCTGTGGTCTCTTCCAGGTCAGTGTATGGCATTTCCTTCCCCTTGCCACAGGCACCTGGGAGCATGTCTGCACGTGGAGAAAGACTTTCGCTTGGGAAGCCGGTTTTTGTCAAACGCGTCCCAGTGCTCTGCTCCTCTCTTTTCACTCCTGCTGCCAGAAGCCCAGGGAGGATGGGAGGGCTTAGAACATGGCTGGGCACTGTGGTTTCTTCCAGAGAAGTGGAGGGCATTTGCTTTACCTTGCCACAACCACTTGGGATAGGGTCTGCACCTCAGGAAAACTGTCTCCGTGGGAAGCCGGCTTTTTGCAAAGGGGTCTCAGGGCCGTGGGCCTCGGGTGTCCCTCCGGCTCCCCAAAGCACAGGGACGAGGTGAGGGGCTTAGACCATGCCTGGGCAATGTTGCTTCTTACACCTAGGTGTGTGGCATTTTGTTGAGCTGCCTACCCCCACTTGGGATAGGTGTTCCACAGCAAGCACCTATTGTTCGTCGGAAGCCGTTTTTGCCCCAGGGGTCTCCGGGCTGTGTTCGTTGGGGTTGAACTCCTGCTAGCAAAACCGCCGGGTTGAGGGAAGGGTTCAGACTGTGCCTGGGCCCTGTGGTCTCTTCCAGGTCAGTGTATGGCATTTCCTTCCCCTTGCCACAGGCACCTGGGAGCATGTCTGCACGTGGAGAAAGACTTTCCCGTGGGAAGCCGGTTTTTGTCAAACGGGTCCCAGTGCTCTGCTCCTCTCTTTTCACTCCTGCTGCCAGAAGCCCAGGGAGGATGGGAGGGCTTAGAACATGGCTGGGCACTGTGGTTTCTTCCAGAGAAGTGGAGGGCATTGGCTTTACCTTGCCACAACCACTTGGGAGAGGGTCTACACCTCAGGAAAACTATCCCCGTGGGAAGCCGGCTTTTTGCAAAGGGGTCTCAGGGCCGTGGGCCTCGGGTGTCCCTCCGGCTCCCCAAAGCACAGGGACGAGGTGAGGGGCTTAGACCATGGCTGGGCAATGTAGCTTCTTACACCTGGGTGTGTGGCATTTTGTTGAGCTGGCTACCCCCACTTGGGATAGGTGTTCCACAGCAAGCACCTATTGTTCGTCGGAAGCCGTTTTTTCCCCAGGGGTCTCCGGGCTGTGTTCGTTGGGCTTGAACTCCTGCTAGCAAAACGGCCGGGTTGAGGGAAGGGTTCAGACTGTGCCTGGGCCCTGTGGTCTCTTCCAGGTCAGTGTATGGCATTTCCTTCCCCTTGCCCCAGGCACCTGGGAGCATGTCTGCACGTGGAGAAAGACTTTCCCGTGGGAAGCCGGTGTTTGTCAAACGGGTCCCAGTGCTCTGCTCCTCTCTATTCACTCCTGCTGCCAGAAGCCCAGGGAGGATGGGAGGGCTTAGAACATGGCTGGGCACTGTGGTTTCTTCCAGAGAAGTGGAGGGCATTGGCTTTACCTTGCCACAACCACTTGGGAGAGGGTCTACACCTCAGGAAAACTGTCTCCGTGGGAAGCCGGCTTTTTGCAAAGGGGTCTCAGGGCCGTGGGCCTCGGGTGTCCCTCCGGCTCCCCAAAGCACAGGGACGAGGTGAGGGGCTTAGACCATGCCTGGGCAATGTTGCTTCTTACACCTGGGTGTGTGGCATTTTGTTGAGCTGCCTACCCCCACTTGGGATAGGTGTTCCACAGCAAGCACCTATTGTTCGTCGGAAGCCGTTTTTGCCCCAGGAGTCTCCGGGCTGTGTTCGTTGGGGTTGTGCTCCTGCTAGCAAAACCGCAGGGTTGAGGGAAGGGTTCAGACTGTGCCTGGGCCCTGTGGTCTCTTCCAGGTCAGTGTATGGCATTTCCTTCCCCTTGCCACAGGCACCTGGGAGCATGTCTGCACGTGGAGAAAGACTTTCCCGTGGGAAGCCGGTTTTTGTCAAACGGGTCCCAGTGCTCTGCTCCTCTCTTTTCACTCCTGCTGCCAGAAGCCCAGGGAGGATGGGAGGGCTTAGAACATGCCTGGGCACTGTGGTTTCTTCCAGAGAAGTGGAGGGCATTGGCTTTACCTTGCCACAACCACTTGGGAGAGGGTCTACACCTCAGGAAAACTGTCTCCGTGGGAAGCCGGCTTTTTGCAAAGGGGTCTCAGGGCCGTGGGCCTCGGGTGTCCCTCCGGCTCCCCAAAGCACAGGGACGAGGTGAGGGGCTTAGACCATGCCTGGGCAATGTTGCTTCTTACACCTAGGTGTGTGGCATTTTGTTGAGCTGGCTACCCCCACTTGGGATAGGTGTTCCACAGCAAGCACCTATTGTTCGTCGGAAGCCGTTTTTGCCCCAGGGGTCTCCGGGCTGTGTTCGTTGGGGTTGAACTCCTGCTAGCAAAACCGCCGGGTTGAGGGAAGGGTTCAGACTGTGCCTGGGCCCTGTGGTCTCTTCCAGGTCAGTGTATGGCATTTCCTTCCCCTTGCCACAGGCACCTGGGAGCATGTCTGCACGTGGAGAAAGACTTTCCCGTGGGAAGCCGGTTTTTGTCAAACGGGTCCCAGTGCTCTGCTCCTCTCTTTTCACTCCTGCTGCCAGAAGCCCAGGGAGGATGGGAGGGCTTAGAACATGGCTGGGCACTGTGGTTTCTTCCAGAGAAGTGGAGGGCATTGGCTTTACCTTGCCACAACCACTTGGGAGAGGGTCTACACCTCAGGAAAACTATCCCCGTGGGAAGCCGGCTTTTTGCAAAGGGGTCTCAGGGCCGTGGGCCTCGGGTGTCCCTCCGGCTCCCCAAAGCACAGGGACGAGGTGAGGGGCTTAGACCATGGCTGGGCAATGTAGCTTCTTACACCTGGGTGTGTGGCATTTTGTTGAGCTGGCTACCCCCACTTGGGATAGGTGTTCCACAGCAAGCACCTATTGTTCGTCGGAAGCCGTTTTTTCCCCAGGGGTCTCCGGGCTGTGTTCGTTGGGCTTGAACTCCTGCTAGCAAAACGGCCGGGTTGAGGGAAGGGTTCAGACTGTGCCTGGGCCCTGTGGTCTCTTCCAGGTCAGTGTATGGCATTTCCTTCCCCTTGCCCCAGGCACCTGGGAGCATGTCTGCACGTGGAGAAAGACTTTCCCGTGGGAAGCCGGTGTTTGTCAAACGGGTCCCAGTGCTCTGCTCCTCTCTATTCACTCCTGCTGCCAGAAGCCCAGGGAGGATGGGAGGGCTTAGAACATGGCTGGGCACTGTGGTTTCTTCCAGAGAAGTGGAGGGCATTGGCTTTACCTTGCCACAACCACTTGGGAGAGGGTCTACACCTCAGGAAAACTGTCTCCGTGGGAAGCCGGCTTTTTGCAAAGGGGTCTCAGGGCCGTGGGCCTCGGGTGTCCCTCCGGCTCCCCAAAGCACAGGGACGAGGTGAGGGGCTTAGACCATGCCTGGGCAATGTTGTTTCTTACACCTGGGTGTGTGGCATTTTGTTGAGCTGCCTACCCCCACTTGGGATAGGTGTTCCACAGCAAGCACCTATTGTTCGTCGGAAGCCGTTTTTGCCCCAGGAGTCTCCGGGCTGTGTTCCTTGGGGTTGAACTCCTGCTAGCAAAACCGCAGGGTTGAGGGAAGGGTTCAGACTGTGCCTGGGCCCTGTGGTCTCTTCCAGGTCAGTGTATGGCATTTCCTTCCCCTTGCCACAGGCACCTGGGAGCATGTCTGCACGTGGAGAAAGACTTTCCCGTGGGAAGCCGGTTTTTGTCAAACGGGTCCCAGTGCTCTGCTCCTCTCTTTTCACTCCTGCTGCCAGAAGCCCAGGGAGGATGGGAGGGCTTAGAACATGCCTGGGCACTGTGGTTTCTTCCAGAGAAGTGGAGGGCATTGGCTTTACCTTGCCACAACCACTTGGGAGAGGGTCTACACCTCAGGAAAACTGTCTCCGTGGGAAGCCGGCTTTTTGCAAAGGGGTCTCAGGGCCGTAGGCCTCGGGTGTCCCTCCGGCTCCCCAAAGCACAGGGACGAGTTGAGGGGCTTAGACCATGCCTGGGCAATGTTGCTTCTTACACCTAGGTGTGTGGCATTTTGTTGAGCTGGCTACCCCCACTTGGGATAGGTGTTCCACAGCAAGCACCTATTGTTCGTCGGAAGCCGTTTTTGCCCCAGGGGTCTCCGGGCTGTGTTCGTTGGGCTTGAACTCCTGCTAGCAAAACCGCCGGGTTGAGGGAAGGGTTCAGACTGTGCCTGGGCCCTGTGGTCTCTTCCAGGTCAGTGTATGGCATTTCCTTCCCCTTGCCACAGGCACCTGGGAGCATGTCTGCACGTGGAGAAAGACTTTCCCGTGGGAAGCCGGTTTTTGTCAAACGGGTCCCAGTGCTCTGCTCCTCTCTTTTCACTCCTGCTGCCAGAAGCCCAGGGAGGATGGGAGGGCTTAGAACATGGCTGGGCACTGTGGTTTCTTCCAGAGAAGTGGAGGGCATTGGCTTTACCTTGCCACAACCACTTGGGAGAGAGTCTACACCTCAGGAAAACTATCTCCGTGGGAAGCCAGCTTTTTGCAAAGGGGTCTCAGGGCCGTGGGCCTCGGGTGTCCCTCCGGTTCCCCAAAGCACAGGGACGAGGTGAGGGGCTTAGACCATGCCTGGGCAATGTAGCTTCTTACACCTGGGTGTGTGGCAGTTTGTTGAGCTGGCTACCCCCACTTGGGATAGGTGTTCCACAGCAAGCACCTATTGTTTGTCGGAAGCCGTTTTTTCCCCAGGGGTCTCCGGGCTGTGTTCGTTGGGCTTGAACTCCTGCTAGCAAAACGGCCGATTTGAGGGAAGGGTTCAGACTGTGCCTGGGCCCTGTGGTCTCTTCCAGGTCAGTGTATGGCATTTCCTTCCCCTTGCCACAGGCACCTGGGAGCATGTCTGCACGTGGAGAAAGACTTTCCCGTGGGAAGCCGGTGTTTGTCAAACGGGTCCCAGTGCTCTGCTCCTCTCTTTTCACTCCTGCTGCCAGAAGCCCAGGGAGGATGGGAGGGCTTAGAACATGGCTGGGCACTGTGGTTTCTTCCAGAGAAGTGGAGTGCATTTGCTTTACCTTGCCACAACCACTTGGGATAGGGTCTGCACCTCAGGAAAACTGTTTCCGTGGGAAGCCGGCTTTTTGCAAAGGGGTCTCAGGGCCGTGGGCCTCGGGTGTCCCTCCGGCTCCCCAAAGCACAGGGACGAGGTGAGGGGCTTAGACCATGCCTGGGCAATGTTGTTTCTTACACCTGGGTGTGTGGCATTTTGTTGAGCTGGCTACCCCCACTTGGGATAGGTGTTCCACAGCAAGCACCTATTGTTCGTCGGAAGCCGTTTTTGCCCCAGGGGTCTCCGGGCTGTGTTCGTTGGGCTTGAACTCCTGCTAGCAAAACCGCCGGGTTGAGGGAAGGGTTCAGACTGTGCCTGGGCCCTGTGGTGTTTTCCAGGTCAGTGTATGCCTTTTCCTTCCCCTTGCCACAGGCACCTGGGAGCATGTCTGCACGTGGAGAAAGACTTTCCCGTGGGAAGCCGGTTTTTGTCAAACGGGTCCCAGTGCTCTGCTCCTCTCTTTTCACTCCTGCTGCCAGAAGCCCAGGGAGAATGGGAGGGCTTGGAACATGGCTGGGCACTGTGGTTTCTTCCAGAGAAGTGGAGGGCATTGGCTTTACCTTGCCACAACCACTTGGGATAGGGTCTGCACCTCAGGAAAACTGTTTCCGTGGGAAGCCGGCTTTTTGCAAAGGGGTCTCAGGGCCGTGGGCCTCGGGTGTCCTTCCGGCTCCCCAAAGCACAGGGACGAGGTGAGGGGCTTAGACCATGCCTGGGCAATGTTGTTTCTTACACCTGGGTGTGTGGCATTTTGTTGAGCTGGCTACCCCCACTTGGGGTAGGTGTTCCACAGCAAGCACCTATTGTTCGTCAGAAGCCGTTTTTGCCCCAGGGCTCTCCGGGCTGTGTTCGTTGGGCTTGAACTCCTGCTAGCAAAACCGCCGGGTTGAGGGAAGGGTTCAGACTGTGCCTGGGCCCTGTGGTCTCTTCCAGGTCAGTGTATGGCATTTCCTTCCCCTTGCCACAGGCACCTGGGAGCATGTCTGCACGTGGAGAAAGACTTTCCCGTGGGAAGCCGGTTTTTGTAAAACGGGTCCCAGTGCTCTGCTCCTCTCTTTTCACTCCTGCTGCCAGAAGCCCAGGGAGGATGGGAGGGCTTAGAACATGCCTGGGCACTGTGGTTTCTTCCACAGAAGTGGAGGGCATTGGCTTTACCTTGCCACAACCACTTGGGAGAGGGTCTACACCTCAGGAAAACTGTCTCCGTGGGAAGCCGGCTTTTTGCAAAGGGGTCTCCAGGCCGTGGGCCTCGGGTGTCCCTCCGGCTACCCAAAGCACAGGGACGAGGTGAGGGGCTTAGACCATGCCTGGGCAATGTTGTTTCTTACACCTGGGTGTGTGGCATTTTGTTGAGCTGGCTACCCCCACTTGGGATAGGTGTTCCACAGCAAGCACCTATTGTTCGTCGGAAGCCGTTTTTGCCCCAGGGGTCTCCGGGCTGTGTTCGTTGGGCTTGAACTCCTGCTAGCAAAACCGCCGGGTTGAGGGAAGGGTTCAGACTGTGCCTGGGCCCTGTGGTCTCTTCCAGGTCAGTGTATGGCATTTCCTTCCCCTTGCCACAGGCACCTGGGAGCATGTCTGCACGTGGAGAAAGACTTTCCCGTGGGAAGCCGGTTTTTGTCAAACGGGTCCCAGTGCTCTGCTCCTCTCTTTTCACTCCTGCTGCCAGAAGCCCCGGGAGGATGGGAGGGCTTAGAACATGGCTGGGCACTGTGGTTTCTTCCAGAGAAGTGGAGGGCATTTGCTTTACCTTGCCACAACCACTTGGGATAGGGTCTGCACCTCAGGAAAACTGTTTCCGTGGGAAGCCGGCTTTTTGCAAAGGGGTTTCAGGGCCGTGGGCCTCGGGTGTCCCTCCGGCTCCCCAAAGCACAGGGACGAGGTGAGGGGCTTAGACCATGCCTGGGCAATGTTGTTTCTTACACCTGGGTGTGTGGCATTTTGTTGAGCTGGCTACCCCCACTTGGGGTAGGTGTTCCACAGCAAGCACCTATTGTTCGTCGGAAGCCGTTTTTGCCCCAGGGGTCTCCGGGCTGTGTTCCTTGGGCTTGAACTCCTGCTAGCAAAACCGCCGGGTTGAGGGAAGGGTTCAGACTGTGCCTGGGCCCTGTGGTCTCTTCCAGGTCAGTGTATGGCATTTCCTTCCCCTTGTCACAGGCACCTGGGAGCATGTCTGCACGTGGAGAAAGGCTTTCCCGTTGGAAGCCAGTTTTTGTCAAACGGGTCCCAGTGCTCTGCTCCTCTCTTTTCACTCCTGCTGCCAGAAGCCCAGGGAGGATGGGAGGGCTTAGAACATGGCTGGGCACTGTGGTTTCTTCCACAGAAGTGGAGGGCATAGGCTTTACCTTGCCACAACCACTTGGGAGAGGGTCTACACCTCAGGAAAACTGTCTCCGTGGGAAGCCGGCTTTTTGCAAAGGGGTCTCAGGGCCGTGGGCCTCGGGTGTCCCTCCGCCTCCCCAAAGCACAGGGACAAGGTGAGGGGCTTAGACCATGCCTGGGCAATGTTGTTTCTTACACCTGGGTGTGTGGCATTTTGTTGAGCTGGCTACCCCCACTTGGGATAGGTGTTCCACAGCAAGCACCTATTGTTCGTCGGAAGCCGTTTTTGCCCCAGGGGTCTCCGGGCTGTGTTCGTTGGGCTTGAACTCCTGCTAGCAAAACCGCCGGGTTGAGGGAAGGGTTCAGACTGTGCCTGGGCCCTGTGGTGTCTTCCAGGTCAGTGTATGGCATTTCCTTCCCCTTGCCACAGGCACCTGGGAGCATGTCTGCACGTGGAGAAAGACTTTCCCGTGGGAAGCCGGTTTTTGTCAAACGGGTCCCAGTGCTCTGCTCCTCTCTTTTCACTCCTGCTGCCAGAAGCCCAGGGAGGATGGGAGGGCTTAGAACATGGCTGGGCACTGTGGTTTCTTCCAGAGAAGTGGAGGGCATTTGCTTTACCTTGCCACAACCACTTGGGATAGGGTCTGCACCTCAGGAAAACTGTTTCCGTGGGAAGCCGGCTTTTTGCAAAGGGGTCTCAGGGCCGTGGGCCTCGGGTGTCTCTCCGGCTCCCCAAAGCACAGGGAAGAGGTGAGGGGCTTAGACCATGCCTGGGCAATGTTGTTTCTTACACCTGGGTGTGTGGCATTTTGTTGAGCTGGCTACCCCCACTTGGGATAGGTGTTCCACAGCAAGCACCTATTGTTCGTCGGAGGCCGTTTTTGCCCCAGGGGTCTCCGGGCTGTGTTCGTTGGGCTTGAACTCCTGCTAGCAAAACCGCCGGGTTGAGGGAAGGGTTCAGACTGTGCCTGGGCCCTGTGGTCTCTTCCAGGTCAGTGTATGGCATTTCCTTCCCCTTGCCACAGGCACCTGGGAGCATGTCTGCACGTGGAGAAAGACTTTCCCGTGGGAAGCCGGTTTTTGTCACACGGGTCCCAGTGCTCTGCTCCTCTCTTTTCACTCCTACTGCCAGAAGCCCAGGGAGGATGGGAGGGCTTAGAACATGGCTGGGCACTGTGGTTCTTCCAGAGAAGTGGAGGGCATTGGCTTTACCTTGCCACAACCACTTGGGAGAGGGTCTACACCTCAGGAAAACTATCTCCGTGGGAAGCCGGCTTTTTGCAAAGGGGTCTCAGAGCCGTGGGCCTCGGGTGTCCCTCCGGCTCCCCAAAGCACAGGGACGAGGTGAGGGGCTTAGACCATGCCTGGGCAATGTTGCTTCTTACACCTGGGTGTGTGGCATTTTGTTGAGCTGGCTACCCCCATTTGGGATAGGTGTTCCACAGCAAGCACCTATTGTTCCTCGGAAGCCGTTTTTGCCCCAGGGGTCTCCGGGCTGTGTTCGTTGGGGTTGAACTCCTGCTAGCAAAACCGCCGGGTTGAGGGAAGGGTTCAGACTGTGCCTGGGCCCTGTGGTCTCTTCCAGGTCAGTGTATGGCATTTCCTTCCCCTTGCCACAGGCACCTGGGAGCATGTCTGCACGTGGAGAAAGACTTTCCCGTGGGAAGCCGGTTTTTGTCAAACGGGTCCCAGTGCTCTGCTCCTCTCTTTTCACTCCTGCTGCCAGAAGCCCAGGGAGGATGGGAGGGCTTAGAACATGCCTGGGCACTGTGGTTTCTTCCAGAGAAGTGGAGGGCATTGGCTTTACCTTGCCACAACCACTTGGGATAGGGTCTGCACCTCAGGAAAACTGTTTCCGTGGGAAGCCGGCTTTTTGCAAAGGGGTCTCAGGGCCGTGGGCCTCGGGTGTCCCTCCGGCTCCCCAAAGCACAGGGACGAGGTGAGGGGCTTAGACCATGCCTGGGCAATGTTGTTTCTTACACCTGGGTGTGTGGCATTTTGTTGAGCTGCCTACCCCCACTTGGGATAGGTGTTCCACAGCAAGCACCTATTGTTCGTCGGAAGCCGTTTTTGCCCCAGGAGTCTCCGGGCTGTGTTCGTTGGGGTTGAACTCCTGCTAGCAAAACCGCCGGGTTGAGGGAAGGGTTCAGACTGTGCCTGGGCCCTGTGGTCTCTTCCAGGTCAGTGTATGGCATTTCCTTCCCCTTGCCCCAGGCACCTGGGAGCATGTCTGCACGTGGAGAAAGACTTTCCCGTGGGAAGCCGGTTTTTGTGAAACGGGTCCCAGTGCTCTGCTCCTCTCTTTTCACTCCTGCTGCCAGAAGCCCAGGGAGGATGGGAGGGCTTAGAACATGGCTGGTCACTGTGGTTTCTTCCAGAGAAGTGGAGGGCATTGGCTTTACCTTGCCACAACCACTTGGGATAGGGTCTGCACCTCAAGAAAACTGTTTCCGTGGGAAGCCGGCTTTTTGCAAAGGGGTCTCAGGGCCGTAGGCCTCGGGTGTCCCTCCGGCTCCCCAAAGCACAGGGACGAGGTGAGGGGCTTAGACCATGCCTGGGCAATGTTGCTTCTTACACCTAGGTGTGTGGCATTTTGTTGAGCTGGCTACCCCCACTTGGGATAGGTGTTCCCCAGCAAGCACCTATTGTTCGTCGGAAGCCGTTTTTGCCCCAGGGGTCTCCGGGCTGTGTTCGTTGGGGTTGAACTCCTGCTAGCAAAACCGCCGGGTTGAGGGAAGGGTTCAGACTGTGCCTGGGCCCTGTGGTGTCTTCCAGGTCAGTGTATGGCATTTCCTTCCCCTTGCCACAGGCACCTGGGAGCATGTCTGCACGTGGAGAAAGACTTTCCCGTGGGAAGCCGGTTTTTGTCAAACGGGTCCCAGTGCTCTGCTCCTCTCTTTTCACTCCTGCTGCCAGAAGCCCAGGGAGGATGGGAGGGCTTAGAACATGGCTGGGCACTGTGGTTTCTTCCAGAGAAGTGGAGGGCATTGGCTTTACCTTGCCACAACCACTTGGGAGAGGGTCTACACCTCAGGAAAACTATCTCCGTGGGAAGCCGGCTTTTTGCAAAGGGGTCTCAGGGCCGTGGGCCTCGGGTGTCCCTCCGGCTCCCCAAAGCACAGGGACGAGGTGAGGGGCTTAGACCATGCCTGGGCAATGTAGCTTCTTACACCTCGGTGTGTGGCATTTTGTTGAGCTGGCTACCCCCACTTGGGATAGGTGTTCCACAGCAAGCACCTATTGTTCGTCGGAAGCCGTTTTTGCCCCAGGGGTCTCCGGGCTGTGTTCGTTGGGCTTGAACTCCTGCTAGCAAAACGGCCGGGTTGAGGGAAGGGTTCAGACTGTGCCTGGGCCCTGTGGTCTCTTCCAGGTCAGTGTATGGCATTTCCTTCCCCTTGCCCCAGGCACCTGGGAGCATGTCTGCACGTGGAGAAAGACTTTCCCGTGGGAAGCCGGTGTTTGTCAAACGGGTCCCAGTGCTCTGCTCCTCTCTATTCACTCCTGCTGCCAGAAGCCCAGGGAGGATGGGAGGGCTTAGAACATGGCTGGGCACTGTGGTTTCTTCCAGAGAAGTGGAGGGCATTTGCCTTACCTTGCCACAACCACTTGGGATAGGGTCTGCACCTCAAGAAAACTGTCTCCGTGGGAAGCCGGCTTTTTGCAAAGGGGTCTCAGGGCCGTGGGCTTCGGGTGTCCTTCCGGCTCCCCAAAGCACAGGGACGAGGTGAGGGGCTTAGACCATGCCTGGGCAATGTTGTTTCTTACACCTGGGTGTGTGGCATTTTGTTGAGCTGCCTACCCCCACTTGGGATAGGTGTTCCACAGCAAGCACCTATTGTTCGTCGGAAGCCGTTTTTGCCCCAGTGGTCTCCGGGCTGTGTTCGTTGGGCTTGAACTCCTGCTAGCAAAACCGCCGGGTTGAGGGAAGGGTTCAGGCAGTGCCTGGGCCCTGTGGTCTCTTCCAGGTCAGTGTATGGCATTTCCTTCCCCTTGCCACAGGCACCTGGGAGCATGTCTGCACGTGGAGAAAGACTTTCCCGTGGGAAGCCGGTTTTTGTCAAACGGGTCCCAGTGCTCTGCTCCTCTCTTTTCACTCCTGCTGCCAGAAGCCCAGGGAGGATGGGAGGGCTTAGAACATGCCTGGGCACTGTGGTTTCTTCCAGAGAAGTGGAGGGCATTGGCTTTACCTTGCCACAACCACTTGGGATAGGGTCTGCACCTCAGGAAAACTGTTTCCGTGGGAAGCCGGCTTTTTGCAAAGGGGTCTCAGGGCCGTGGGCCTCGGGTGTCCCTCCGGCTCCCCAAAGCACAGGGACGAGGTGAGGGGCTTAGACCATGCCTGGGCAATGTTGTTTCTTACACCTGGGTGTGTGGCATTTTGTTGAGCTGCCTACCCCCACTTGGGATAGGTGTTCCACAGCAAGCACCTATTGTTCGTCGGAAGCCGTTTTTGCCCCAGGGGTCTCCGGGCTGTGTTCCTTGGGCTTGAACTCCTGCTAGCAAAACCGCCGGGTTGAGGGAAGGGTTCAGACTGTGCCTGGGCCCTGTGGTCTCTTCCAGGTCAGTGTATGGCATTTCCTTCCCCTTGCCACAGGCACCTGGGAGCATGTCTGCACGTGGAGAAAGACTTTCCCGTGGGAAGCCGGTTTTTGTCAAACGGGTCCCAGTGCTCTGCTCCTCTCTTTTCACTCCTGCTGCAAGAAGCCCAGGGAGGATGGGAGGGCTTAGAACATGGCTGGGCACTGTGGTTTCTTCCAGAGAAGTGGAGGGCATTGGCTT
Organism: Ursus americanus; assembly: GCF_024610735.1. Taxonomy (NCBI): domain Eukaryota; kingdom Metazoa; phylum Chordata; class Mammalia; order Carnivora; family Ursidae; genus Ursus; species Ursus americanus. Next base: position 37,294,088 of record NC_142156.1, on the reverse strand, counting down.
TACCTTGCCACAACCACTTGGGAGAGGGTCTACACCTCAGGAAAACTGTCTCCGTGGGAAGCCGGCTTTTTGCAAAGGGGTCTCAGGGCCATGGGCCTCGGGTGTCCCTCCGGCTCCCCAAAGCACAGGGACGAGGTGAGGGGCTTAGACCATGCCTGGGCAATGTTGTTTCTTACACCTGGGTGTGTGGCATTTTGTTGAGCTGGCTACCCCCACTTGGGATAGGTGTTCCACAGCAAGCACCTATTGTTCGTCGGAAGCCGTTTTTGCCCCAGGAGTCTCCGGGCTGTGTTCCTTGGGGTTGAACTCCTGCTAGCAAAACCACAGGGTTGAGGGAAGGGTTCAGACTGTGCCTGGGCCCTGTGGTCTCTTCCAGGTCAGTGTATGGCATTTCCTTCCCCTTGCCACAGGCACCTGGGAGCATGTCTGCACGTGGAGGAAGACTTTCCCGTGGGAAGCCGGTTTTTGTCAAACGGGTCCCAGTGCTCTGCTCCTCTCTTTTCACTCCTGCTGCCAGAAGCCCAGGGAGGATGGGAGGGCTTAGAACATGGCTGGGCACTGTGGTTTCTTCCAGAGAAGTGGAGGGCATTGGCTTTACCTTGCCACAACCACTTGGGAGAGGGTCTACACCTCAGGAAAACTGTTTCCGTGGGAAGCCGGCTTTTTGCAAAGGGGTCTCAGAGCCGTGGGCCTCGGGTGTCCCTCCGGCTCCCCAAAGCACAGGGACGAGGTGAGGGGCTTAGACCATGCCTGGGCAATGTTGCTTCTTACACCTGGGTGTGTGGCATTTTGTTGAGCTGGCTACCCCCATTTGGGATAGGTGTTCCACAGCAAGCACCTATTGTTCCTCGGAAGCCGTTTTTGCCCCAGGGGTCTCCGGGCTGTGTTCGTTGGGGTTGAACTCCTGCTAGCAAAACCGCCGGGTTGAGGGAAGGGTTCAGACTGTGCCTGGGCCCTGTGGTCTCTTCCAGGTCAGTGTATGGCATTTCCTTCCCCTTGCCACAGGCACCTGGGAGCATGTCTGCACGTGGAGAAAGACTTTCCCGTGGGAAGCCGGTTTTTGTCAAACGGGTCCCAGTGCTCTGCTCCTCTCTTTTCACTCCTGCTGCCAGAAGCCCAGGGAGGATGGGAGGGCTTAGAACATGGCTGGGCACTGTGGTTTCTTCCAGAGAAGTGGAGGGCATTGGCTTTACCTTGCCACAACCACTTGGGATAGGGTCTGCACCTCAGGAAAACTGTTTCCGTGGGAAGCCGGCTTTTTGCAAAGGGGTCTCAGGGCCGTGGGCCTCGGGTGTCCCTCCGGCTCCCCAAAGCACAGGGACGAGGTGAGGGGCTTAGACCATGCCTGGGCAATGTAGCTTCTTACACCTGGGTGTGTGGCATTTTGTTGAGCTGGCTACCCCCACTTGGGATAGGTGTTCCACAGCAAGCACCTATTGTTCGTCGGAAGCCGTTTTTTCCCCAGGGGTCTCCGGGCTGTGTTCGTTGGGCTTGAACTCCTGCTAGCAAAACGGCCGGGTTGAGGGAAGGGTTCAGACTGTGCCTGGGCCCTGTGGTCTCTTCCAGGTCAGTGTATGGCATTTCCTTCCCCTTGCCCCAGGCACCTGGGAGCATGTCTGCACGTGGAGAAAGACTTTCCCGTGGGAAGCCGGTGTTTGTCAAACGGGTCCCAGTGCTCTGCTCCTCTCTATTCACTCCTGCTGCCAGAAGCCCAGGGAGGATGGGAGGGCTTAGAACATGGCTGGGCACTGTGGTTTCTTCCAGAGAAGTGGAGGGCATTGGCTTTACCTTGCCACAACCACTTGGGAGAGGGTCTACACCTCAGGAAAACTGTCTCCGTGGGAAGCCGGCTTTTTGCAAAGGGGTCTCAGGGCCGTGGGCCTCGGGTGTCCCTCCGGCTCCCCAAAGCACAGGGACGAGGTGAGGGGCTTAGACCATGCCTGGGCAATGTTGTTTCTTACACCTGGGTGTGTGGCATTTTGTTGAGCTGCCTACCCCCACTTGGGATAGGTGTTCCACAGCAAGCACCTATTGTTCGTCGGAAGCCGTTTTTGCCCCAGGAGTCTCCGGGCTGTGTTCGTTGGGGTTGAACTCCTGCTAGCAAAACCGCAGGGTTGAGGGAAGGGTTCAGACTGTGCCTGGGCCCTGTGGTCTCTTCCAGGTCAGTGTATGGCATTTCCTTCCCCTTGCCACAGGCACCTGGGAGCATGTCTGCACGTGGAGAAAGACTTTCCCGTGGGAAGCCGGTTTTTGTCAAACGGGTCCCAGTGCTCTGCTCCTCTCTTTTCACTCCTGCTGCCAGAAGCCCAGGGAGGATGGGAGGGCTTAGAACATGCCTGGGCACTGTGGTTTCTTCCAGAGAAGTGGAGGGCATTGGCTTTACCTTGCCACAACCACTTGGGAGAGGGTCTACACCTCAGGAAAACTGTCTCCGTGGGAAGCCGGCTTTTTGCAAAGGGGTCTCAGGGCCGTAGGCCTCGGGTGTCCCTCCGGCTCCCCAAAGCACAGGGACGAGTTGAGGGGCTTAGACCATGCCTGGGCAATGTTGCTTCTTACACCTAGGTGTGTGGCATTTTGTTGAGCTGGCTACCCCCACTTGGGATAGGTGTTCCACAGCAAGCACCTATTGTTCGTCGGAAGGCGTTTTTGCCCCAGGGGTCTCCGGGCTGTGTTCGTTGGGCTTGAACTCCTGCTAGCAAAACGGCCGGGTTGAGGGAAGGGTTCAGACTGTGCCTGGGCCCTGTGGTCTCTTCCAGGTCAGTGTATGGCATTTCCTTCCCCTTGCCACAGGCACCTGGGAGCATGTCTGCACGTGGAGAAAGACTTTCCCGTGGGAAGCCGGTTTTTGTCAAACGGGTCCCAGTGCTCTGCTCCTCTCTTTTCACTCCTGCTGCCAGAAGCCCAGGGAGGATGGGAGGGCTTAGAACATGGCTGGGCACTGTGGTTTCTTCCAGAGAAGTGGAGGGCATTGGCTTTACCTTGCCACAACCACTTGGGAGAGAGTCTACACCTCAGGAAAACTATCTCCGTGGGAAGCCAGCTTTTTGCAAAGGGGTCTCAGGGCCGTGGGCCTCGGGTGTCCCTCCGGTTCCCCAAAGCACAGGGACGAGGTGAGGGGCTTAGACCATGCCTGGGCAATGTAGCTTCTTACACCTGGGTGTGTGGCAGTTTGTTGAGCTGGCTACCCCCACTTGGGATAGGTGTTCCACAGCAAGCACCTATTGTTCGTCGGAAGCCGTTTTTTCCCCAGGGGTCTCCGGGCTGTGTTCGTTGGGCTTGAACTCCTGCTAGCAAAACGGCCGATTTGAGGGAAGGGTTCAGACTGTGCCTGGGCCCTGTGGTCTCTTCCAGGTCAGTGTATGGCATTTCCTTCCCCTTGCCACAGGCACCTGGGAGCATGTCTGCACGTGGAGAAAGACTTTCCCGTGGGAAGCCGGTGTTTGTCAAACGGGTCCCAGTGCTCTGCTCCTCTCTTTTCACTCCTGCTGCCAGAAGCCCAGGGAGGATGGGAGGGCTTAGAACATGGCTGGGCACTGTGGTTTCTTCCAGAGAAGTGGAGTGCATTTGCTTTACCTTGCCACAACCACTTGGGATAGGGTCTGCACCTCAGGAAAACTGTTTCCGTGGGAAGCCGGCTTTTTGCAAAGGGGTCTCAGGGCCGTGGGCCTCGGGTGTCCCTCCGGCTCCCCAAAGCACAGGGACGAGGTGAGGGGCTTAGACCATGCCTGGGCAATGTTGTTTCTTACACCTGGGTGTGTGGCATTTTGTTGAGCTGGCTACCCCCACTTGGGATAGGTGTACCACAGCAAGCACCTATTGTTCGTCGGAAGCCGTTTTTCCCCCAGGGGTCTCCGGGCTGTGTTCGTTGGGCTTGAACTCCTGCTAGCAAAACCGCCGGGTTGAGGGAAGGGTTCAGGCAGTGCCTGGGCCCTGTGGTCTCTTCCAGGTCAGTGTATGGCATTTCCTTCCCCTTGCCACAGGCACCTGGGAGCATGTCTGCACGTGGAGAAAGGCTTTCCCGTTGGAAGCCAGTTTTTGTCAAACGGGTCCCAGTGCTCTGCTCCTCTCTTTTCACTCCTGCTGCCAGAAGCCCAGGGAGGATGGGAGGGCTTAGAACATGGCTGGGCACTGTGGTTTCTTCCAGAGAAGTGGAGGGCATTGGCTTTACCTTGCCACAACCACTTGGGAGAGAGTCTACACCTCAGGAAAACTATCTCCGTGGGAAGCCGGCTTTTTGCAAAGGGGTCTCAGGGCCGTGGGCCTCGGGTGTCCCTCCGGCTCCCCAAAGCACAGGGACGAGGTGAGGGGCTTAGACCATGCCTGGGCAATGTAGCTTCTTACACCTGGGTGTGTGGCATTTTGTTGAGCTGGCTACCCCCACTTGGGATAGGTGTTCCACAGCAAGCACCTATTGTTCGTCGGAAGCCGTTTTTTCCCCAGGGGTCTCCGGGCTGTGTTCGTTGGGCTTGAACTCCTGCTAGCAAAACGGCCGGGTTGAGGGAAGGGTTCAGACTGTGCCTGGGCCCTGTGGTCTCTTCCAGGTCAGTGTATGGCATTTCCTTCCCCTTGCCACAGGCACCTGGGAGCATGTCTGCACGTGGAGAAAGACTTTCCCGTAGGAAGCCGGTGTTTGTCAAACGGGTCCCAGTGCTCTGCTCCTCTCTTTTCACTCCTGCTGCCAGAAGCCCAGGGAGGATGGGAGGGCTTAGAACATGGCTGGGCACTGTGGTTTCTTCCAGAGAAGTGGAGTGCATTTGCTTTACCTTGCCACAACCACTTGGGATAGGGTCTGCACCTCAGGAAAACTGTTTCCGTGGGAAGCCGGCTTTTTGCAAAGGGGTCTCAGGGCCGTGGGCCTCGGGTGTCCCTCCGGCTCCCCAAAGCACAGGGACGAGGTGAGGGGCTTAGACCATGCCTGGGCAATGTTGTTTCTTACACCTGGGTGTGTGGCATTTTGTTGAGCTGGCTACCCCCACTTGGGATAGGTGTACCACAGCAAGCACCTATTGTTCGTCGGAAGCCGTTTTTGCCCCAGGGGTCTCCGGGCTGTGTTCGTTGGGCTTGAACTCCTGCTAGCAAAACCGCCGGGTTGAGGGAAGGGTTCAGGCAGTGCCTGGGCCCTGTGGTCTCTTCCAGGTCAGTGTATGGCATTTCCTTCCCCTTGCCACAGGCACCTGGGAGCATGTCTGCACGTGGAGAAAGGCTTTCCCGTTGGAATCCAGTTTTTGTCAAACGGGTCCCAGTGCTCTGCTCCTCTCTTTTCACTCCTGCTGCCAGAAGCCCAGGGAGGATGGGAGGGCTTAGAACATGGCTGGGCACTGTGGTTTCTTCCACAGAAGTGGAGGGCATAGGCTTTACCTTGCCACAACCACTTGGGAGAGGGTCTACACCTCAGGAAAACTGTCTCCGTGGGAAGCCGGCTTTTTGCAAAGGGGTCTCAGGGCCGTGGGCCTCGGGTGTCCCTCCGGCTCCCCAAAGCACAGGGACGAGGTGAGGGGCTTAGACCATGCCTGGGCAATGTTGTTTCTTACACCTGGGTGTGTGGCATTTTGTTGAGCTGGCTACCCCCACTTGGGATAGGTGTTCCACAGCAAGCACCTATTGTTCGTCGGAAGCCGTTTTTGCCCCAGGGGTCTCCGGGCTGTGTTCGTTGGGCTTGAACTCCTGCTAGCAAAACCGCCGGGTTGAGGGAAGGGTTCAGACTGTGCCTGGGCCCTGTGGTGTCTTCCAGGTCAGTGTATGGCTTTTCCTTCCCCTTGCCACAGGCACCTGGGAGCATGTCTGCACGTGGAGAAAGACTTTCCCGTGGGAAGCCGGTTTTTGTCAAACGGGTCCCAGTGCTCTGCTCCTCTCTTTTCACTCCTGCTGCCAGAAGCCCAGGGAGAATGGGAGGGCTTGGAACATGGCTGGGCACTGTGGTTTCTTCCAGAGAAGTGGAGGGCATTGGCTTTACCTTGCCACAACCACTTGGGATAGGGTCTGCACCTCAGGAAAACTGTTTCCGTGGGAAGCCGGCTTTTTGCAAAGGGGTCTCAGGGCCGTGGGCCTCGGGTGTCCTTCCGGCTCCCCAAAGCACAGGGACGAGGTGAGGGGCTTAGACCATGCCTGGGCAATGTTGTTTCTTACACCTGGGTGTGTGGCATTTTGTTGAGCTGGCTACCCCCACTTGGGGTAGGTGTTCCACAGCAAGCACCTATTGTTCGTCAGAAGCCGTTTTTGCCCCAGGGCTCTCCGGGCTGTGTTCGTTGGGCTTGAACTCCTGCTAGCAAAACCGCCGGGTTGAGGGAAGGGTTCAGACTGTGCCTGGGCCCTGTGGTCTCTTCCAGGTCAGTGTATGGCATTTCCTTCCCCTTGCCACAGGCACCTGGGAGCATGTCTGCACGTGGAGAAAGACTTTCCCGTGGGAAGCCGGTTTTTGTAAAACGGGTCCCAGTGCTCTGCTCCTCTCTTTTCACTCCTGCTGCCAGAAGCCCAGGGAGGATGGGAGGGCTTAGAACATGCCTGGGCACTGTGGTTTCTTCCACAGAAGTGGAGGGCATTGGCTTTACCTTGCCACAACCACTTGGGAGAGGGTCTACACCTCAGGAAAACTGTTTCCGTGGGAAGCCGGCTTTTTGCAAAGGGGTCTCCAGGCCGTGGGCCTCGGGTGTCCCTCCGGCTCCCCAAAGCACAGGGACGAGGTGAGGGGCTTAGACCATGCCTGGGCAATGTTGTTTCTTACACCTGGGTGTGTGGCATTTTGTTGAGCTGGCTACCCCCACTTGGGATAGGTGTTCCACAGCAAGCACCTATTTTTCGTCGGAAGCCGTTTTTGCCCCAGGGGTCTCCGGGCTGTGTTCGTTGGGCTTGAACTCCTGCTAGCAAAACCGCCGGGTTGAGGGAAGGGTTCAGACTGTGCCTGGGCCCTGTGGTCTCTTCCAGGTCAGTGTATGGCATTTCCTTCCCCTTGCCACAGGCACCTGGGAGCATGTCTGCACGTGGAGAAAGACTTTCCCGTGGGAAGCCGGTTTTTGTCAAACGGGTCCCAGTGCTCTGCTCCTCTCTTTTCACTCCTGCTGCCAGAAGCCCCGGGAGGATGGGAGGGCTTAGAACATGGCTGGGCACTGTGGTTTCTTCCAGAGAAGTGGAGGGCATTTGCTTTACCTTGCCACAACCACTTGGGATAGGGTCTGCACCTCAGGAAAACTGTTTCCGTGGGAAGCCGGCTTTTTGCAAAGGGGTCTCAGGGCCGTGGGCCTCGGGTGTCCCTCCGGCTCCCCAAAGCACAGGGACGAGGTGAGGGGCTTAGACCATGCCTGGGCAATGTTGTTTCTTACACCTGGGTGTGTGGCATTTTGTTGAGCTGGCTACCCCCACTTGGGGTAGGTGTTCCACAGCAAGCACCTATTGTTCGTCGGAAGCCGTTTTTGCCCCAGGGGTCTCCGGGCTGTGTTCCTTGGGCTTGAACTCCTGCTAGCAAAACCGCCGGGTTGAGGGAAGGGTTCAGACTGTGCCTGGGCCCTGTGGTCTCTTCCAGGTCAGTGTATGGCATTTCCTTCCCCTTGTCACAGGCACCTGGGAGCATGTCTGCACGTGGAGAAAGGCTTTCCCGTTGGAAGCCAGTTTTTGTCAAACGGGTCCCAGTGCTCTGCTCCTCTCTTTTCACTCCTGCTGCCAGAAGCCCAGGGAGGATGGGAGGGCTTAGAACATGGCTGGGCACTGTGGTTTCTTCCACAGAAGTGGAGGGCATAGGCTTTACCTTGCCACAACCACTTGGGAGAGGGTCTACACTTCAGGAAAACTGTCTCCGTGGGAAGCCGGCTTTTTGCAAAGGGGTCTCAGGGCCGTGGGCCTCGGGTGTCCCTCCGCCTCCCCAAAGCACAGGGACAAGGTGAGGGGCTTAGACCATGCCTGGGCAATGTTGTTTCTTACACCTGGGTGTGTGGCATTTTGTTGAGCTGGCTACCCCCACTTGGGATAGGTGTTCCACAGCAAGCACCTATTGTTCGTCAGAAGCCGTTTTTGCCCCAGGGGTCTCCGGGCTGTGTTCCTTGGGCTTGAACTCCTGCTAGCAACACCGCCGGGTTGAGGGAAGGGTTCAGACTGTGCCTGGGCCCTGTGGTGTCTTCCAGGTCAGTGTATGGCATTTCCTTCCCCTTGCCACAGGCACCTGGGAGCATGTCTGCACGTGGAGAAAGACTTTCCCGTGGGAAGCCGGTTTTTGTCAAACGGGTCCCAGTGCTCTGCTCCTCTCTTTTCACTCCTGCTGCCAGAAGCCCAGGGAGGATGGGAGGGCTTAGAACATGGCTGGGCACTGTGGTTTCTTCCAGAGAAGTGGAGGGCATTTGCTTTACCTTGCCACAACCACTTGGGATAGGGTCTGCACCTCAGGAAAACTGTTTCCGTGGGAAGCCGGCTTTTTGCAAAGGGGTCTCAGGGCCGTGGGCCTCGGGTGTCCCTCCGGCTCCCCAAAGCACAGGGACGAGGTGAGGGGCTTAGACCATGCCTGGGCAATGTAGCTTCTTACACCTGGGTGTGTGGCATTTTGTTGAGCTGGCTACCCCCACTTGGGATAGGTGTTCTACAGCAAGCACCTATTGTTCGTCGGAAGCCGTTTTTTCCCCAGGGGTCTCCGGGCTGTGTTCGTTGGGCTTGAACTCCTGCTAGCAAAACGGCCGGGTTGAGGGAAGGGTTCAGACTGTGCCTGGGCCCTGTGGTCTCTTCCAGGTCAGTGTATGGCATTTCCTTCCCCTTGCCACAGGCACCTGGGAGCATGTCTGCACGTGGAGAAAGACTTTCCCGTGGGAAGCCGGTTTTTGTCAAACGGGTCCCAGTGCTCTGCTCCTCTCTTTTCACTCCTGCTGCCAGAAGCCCAGGGAGGATGGGAGGGCTTAGAACATGGCTGGGCACTGTGGTTTCTTCCAGAGAAGTGGAGGGCATTGGCTTTACCTTGCCACAACCACTTGGGATAGGGTCTGCACCTCAGGAAAACTGTTTCCGTGGGAAGCCGGCTTTTTGCAAAGGGGTCTCAGGGCCGTAGGCCTCGGGTGTCCCTCCGGCTCCCCAAAGCACAGGGACGAGGTGAGGGGCTTAGACCATGCCTGGGCAATGATGCTTCTTACACCTGGGTGTGTGGCATTTTGTTGAGCTGGCTACCCCCATTTGGGATAGGTGTTCCACAGCAAGCACCTATTGTTCGTCGGAAGCCGTTTTTGCCCCAGGGGTCTCCGGGCTGTGTTCGTTGGGCTTGAACTCCTGCTAGCAAAACCGCCGGGTTGAGGGAAGGGTTCAGACTGTGCCTGGGCCCTGTGGTGTCTTCCAGGTCAGTGTATGGCTTTTCCTTCCCCTTGCCACAGGCACCTGGGAGCATGTCTGCACGTGGAGAAAGACTTTCCCGTGGGAAGCCGGTTTTTGTCAAACGGGTCCCAGTGCTCTGCTCCTCTCTTTTCACTCCTGCTGCCAGAAGCCCAGGGAGAATGGGAGGGCTTGGAACATGGCTGGGCACTGTGGTTTCTTCCAGAGAAGTGGAGGGCATTGGCTTTACCTTGCCACAACCACTTGGGATAGGGTCTGCACCTCAGGAAAACTGTTTCCGTGGGAAGCCGGCTTTTTGCAAAGGGGTCTCAGGGCCGTGGGCCTCGGGTGTCCTTCCGGCTCCCCAAAGCACAGGGACGAAGTGAGGGGCTTAGACCATGCCTGGGCAATGTTGTTTCTTACACCTGGGTGTGTGGCATTTTGTTGAGCTGGCTACCCCCACTTGGGGTAGGTGTTCCACAGCAAGCACCTATTGTTCGTCAGAAGCCGTTTTTGCCCCAGGGCTCTCGGGCTGTGTTCGTTGGGGTTGAACTCCTGCTAGCAAAACCGCCGGGTTGAGGGAAGGGTTCAGACTGTGCCTGGGCCCTGTGGTCTCTTCCAGGTCAGTGTATGGCATTTCCTTCCCCTTGCCACAGGCACCTGGGAGCATGTCTGCACGTGGAGAAAGACTTTCCCGTGGGAAGCCGGTTTTTGTAAAACGGGTCCCAGTGCTCTGCTCCTCTCTTTTCACTCCTGCTGCCAGAAGCCCAGGGAGGATGGGAGGGCTTAGAACATGCCTGGGCACTGTGGTTTCTTCCACAGAAGTGGAGGGCATTGGCTTTACCTTGCCACAACCACTTGGGAGAGGGTCTACACCTCAGGAAAACTGTCTCCGTGGGAAGCCGGCTTTTTGCAAAGGGGTCTCCAGGCCGTGGGCCTCGGGTGTCCCTCCGGCTCCCCAAAGCACAGGGACGAGGTGAGGGGCTTAGACCATGCCTGGGCAATGTTGTTTCTTACACCTGGGTGTGTGGCATTTTGTTGAGCTGGCTACCCCCACTTGGGATAGGTGTTCCACAGCAAGCACCTATTGTTCGTCGGAAGCCGTTTTTGCCCCAGGGGTCTCCGGGCTGTGTTCCTTGGGCTTGAACTCCTGCTAGCAAAACCGCCGGGTTGAGGGAAGGGTTCAGACTGTGCCTGGGCCCTGTGGTCTCTTCCAGGTCAGTGTATGGCATTTCCTTCCCCTTGCCCCAGGCACCTGGGAGCATGTCTGCACGTGGAGAAAGACTTTCCCGTGGGAAGCCGGTTTTTGTCAAACGGGTCCCAGTGCTCTGCTCCTCTCTTTTCACTCCTGCTGCCAGAAGCCCCGGGAGGATGGGAGGGCTTAGAACATGGCTGGGCACTGTGGTTTCTTCCAGAGAAGTGGAGGGCATTTGCTTTACCTTGCCACAACCACTTGGGATAGGGTCTGCACCTCAGGAAAACTGTTTCCGTGGGAAGCCGGCTTTTTGCAAAGGGGTCTCAGGGCCGTGGGCCTCGGGTGTCCCTCCGGCTCCCCAAAGCACAGGGACGAGGTGAGGGGCTTAGACCATGCCTGGGCAATGTTGTTTCTTACACCTGGGTGTGTGGCATTTTGTTGAGCTGGCTACCCCCACTTGGGGTAGGTGTTCCACAGCAAGCACCTATTGTTCGTCGGAAGCCGTTTTTGCCCCAGGGGTCTCCGGGCTGTGTTCCTTGGGCTTGAACTCCTGCTAGCAAAACCGCCGGGTTGAGGGAAGGGTTCAGACTGTGCCTGGGCCCTGTGGTCTCTTCCAGGTCAGTGTATGGCATTTCCTTCCCCTTGTCACAGGCACCTGGGAGCATGTCTGCACGTGGAGAAAGGCTTTCCCGTTGGAAGCCAGTTTTTGTCAAACGGGTCCCAGTGCTCTGCTCCTCTCTTTTCACTCCTGCTGCCAGAAGCCCAGGGAGGATGGGAGGGCTTAGAACATGGCTGGGCACTGTGGTTTCTTCCACAGAAGTGGAGGGCATAGGCTTTACCTTGCCACAACCACTTGGGAGAGGGTCTACACCTCAGGAAAACTGTCTCCGTGGGAAGCCGGCTTTTTGCAAAGGGGTCTCAGGGCCGTGGGCCTCGGGTGTCTCTCCGGCTCCCCAAAGCACAGGGACGAGGTGAGGGGCTTAGACCATGCCTGGGCAATGTAGCTTCTTACACCTGGGTGTGTGGCATTTTGTTGAGCTGGCTACCCCCACTTGGGATAGGTGTTCCACAGCAAGCACCTATTGTTCGTCGGAAGCCGTTTTTTCCCCAGGGGTCTCCGGGCTGTGTTCGTTGGGCTTGAACTCCTGCTAGCAAAACGGCCGGGTTGAGGGAAGGGTTCAGACTGTGCCTGGGCCCTGTGGTCTCTTCCAGGTCAGTGTATGGCATTTCCTTCCCCTTGCCACAGGCACCTGGGAGCATGTCTGCACGTGGAGAAAGACTTTCCCGTGGGAAGCCGGTTTTTGTCAAACGGGTCCCAGTGCTCTGCTCCTCTCTTTTCACTCCTGCTGCCAGAAGCCCATGGAGGATGGGAGGGCTTAGAACATGGCTGGGCACTGTGGTTTCTTCCAGAGAAGTGGAGGGCATTGGCTTTACCTTGCCACAACCACTTGGGATAGGGTCTGCACCTCAAGAAAACTGTTTCCGTGGGAAGCCGGCTTTTTGCAAAGGGGTCTCAGGGCCGTAGGCCTCGGGTGTCCCTCCGGCTCCCCAAAGCACAGGGACGAGGTGAGGGGCTTAGACCATGCCTGGGCAATGTTGCTTCTTACACCTGGGTGTGTGGCATTTTGTTGAGCTGGCTACCCCCATTTGGGATAGGTGTTCCACAGCAAGCACCTATTGTTCCTCGGAAGCCGTTTTTGCCCCAGGGGTCTCCGGGCTGTGTTCGTTGGGGTTGAACTCCTGCTAGCAAAACCGCCGGGTTGAGGGAAGGGTTCAGACTGTGCCTGGGCCCTGTGGTCTCTTCCAGGTCAGTGTATGGCATTTCCTTCCCCTTGCCACAGGCACCTGGGAGCATGTCTGCACGTGGAGAAAGACTTTCCCGTGGGAAGCCGGTTTTTGTCAAACGGGTCCCAGTGCTCTGCTCCTCTCTTTTCACTCCTGCTGCCAGAAGCCCAGGGAGGATGGGAGGGCTTAGAACATGGCTGGGCACTGTGGTTTCTTCCAGAGAAGTGGAGGGCATTTGCTTTACCTTGCCACAACCACTTGGGATAGGGTCTGCACCTCAGGAAAACTGTTTCCGTGGGAAGCCGGCTTTTTGCAAAGGGGTCTCAGGGCCGTGGGCCTCGGGTGTCCCTCCGTCTCCCCAAAGCACAGGGACGAGGTGAGGGGCTTAGACCATGCCTGGGCAATGTTGTTTCTTACACCTGGGTGTGTGGCATTTTGTTGAGCTGGCTACCCCCACTTGGGATAGGTGTTCCACAGCAAGCACCTATTGTTCGTCGAAAGCCGTTTTTGCCCCAGGGGTCTCCGGGCTGTGTTCGTTGGGGTTGAACTCCTGCTAGCAAAACCGCCGGGTTGAGGGAACGGTTCAGGCAGTGCCTGGGCCCTGTGGTCTCTTCCAGGTCAGTGTATGGCATTTACTTCTCCTTGCCACAGGCACCTGGGAGCATGTCTGCACGTGGAGAAAGACTTTCCCGTGGGAGGCCGGTTTTTGTCAAACGGGTCCCAGTGCAATGCTCCTCTCTTTTCACTCCTGCTGCCAGAAGCCCAGGGAGGATGGGTGGGCTTAGAACATGGCTGGGCACTGGGGTTTCTTCCAGAGAAGTGGAGGGCATTTGCTTTACCTTGCCACAACCACTTGGGATAGGGTCTGCACCTCAGGAAAACTGTTTCCGTGGGAAGCCGGCTTTTTGCAAAGGGGTCTCAGGGCCGTGGGCCTCGGGTGTCCCTCCGGCTCCCCAAAGCACAGGGACGAGGTGAGGGGCTTAGACCATGCCTGGGCAATGTTGTTTCTTACACCTGGGTGTGTGGCATTTTGTTGAGCTGTCTACCCCCACTTGGGGTAGGTGTTCCACAGCAAGCACCTATTGTTCAACGGAAGCCGTTTTTGCCCCAGGGGTCTCCGGGCTGTGTTCCTTGGGCTTGAACTCCTGCTAGCAAAACCGCCGGGTTGAGGGAAGGGTTCAGACTGTGCCTGGGCCCTGTGGTCTCTTCCAGGTCAGTGTATGGCATTTCCTTCCCCTTGTCACAGGCACCTGGGAGCATGTCTGCACGTGGAGAAAGGCTTTCCCGTGGGAAGCCAGTTATTGTCAAACGGGTCCCAGTGCTCTGCTCCTCTCTTTTCACTCCTGCTGCCAGAAGCCCAGGGAGGATGGGAGGGCTTAGAACATGGCTGGGCACTGTGGTTTCTTCCAGAGAAGTGGAGGGCATTGGCTTTACCTTGCCACAACCACTTGGGAGAGGGTCTACACCTCAGGAAAACTGTCTCCGTGGGAAGCCGGCTTTTTGCAAAGGGGTCTCAGGGCCGTGGGCCTCGGGTGTCCCTCCGGCTCCCCAAAGCACAGGGACGAGGTGAGGGGCTTAGACCATGCCTGGGCAATGTTGTTTCTTACACCTGGGTGTGTGGCATTTTGTTGAGCTGCCTACCCCCACTTGGGATAGGTGTTCCACAGCAAGCACCTATTGTTCGTCAGAAGCCGTTTTTGCCCCAGGAGACTCCGGGCTGTGTTCGTTGGGGTTGAACTCCTGCTAGCAAAACCGCCGGGTTGAGGGAAGGGTTCAGACTGTGCCTGGGCCCTGTGGTCTCTTCCAGGTCAGTGTATGGCATTTCCTTCCCCTTGCCCCAGGCACCTGGGAGCATGTCTGCACGTGGAGAAAGACTTTCCCGTGGGAAGCCGGTTTTTGTCAAACGGGTCCCAGTGCTCTGCTCCTCTCTTTTCACTCCTGCTGCCAGAAGCCCAGGGAGGATGGGGGGCTTAGAACATGGCTGGGCACTGTGGTTTCTTCCAGAGAAGTGGAGGGCATTGGCTTTACCTTGCCACAACCACTTGGGAGAGGGTCTACACCTCAGGAAAACTATCTCCGTGGGAAGCCGGCTTTTTGCAAAGGGGTCTCAGGGCCGTGGGCCTCGGGTGTCCCTACGGCTCCCCAAAGCACAGGGACGAGGTGAGGGGCTTAGACCATGCCTGGGCAATGTAGCTTCTTACACCTGGGTGTGTGGCATTTTGTTGAGCTGGCTACCCCCACTTGGGATAGGTGTTCCACAGCAAGCACCTATTGTTCGTCGGAAGCCGTTTTTTCCCCAGGGGTCTCCGGGCTGTGTTCGTTGGGCTTGAACTCCTGCTAGCAAAACGGCCGGGTTGAGGGAAGGGTTCAGACTGTGCCTGGGCCCTGTGGTCTCTTCCAGGTCAGTGTATGGCATTTCCTTCCCCTTGCCCCAGGCACCTGGGAGCATGTCTGCACGTGGAGAAAGACTTTCCCGTGGGAAGCCGGTGTTTGTCAAACGGGTCCCAGTGCTCTGCTCCTCTCTATTCACTCCTGCTGCCAGAAGCCCAGGGAGGATGGGAGGGCTTAGAACATGGCTGGGCACTGTGGTTTCTTCCTGAGAAGTGGAGGGCATTTGCCTTACCTTGCCACAACCACTTGGGATAGGGTCTGCACCTCAAGAAAACTGTCTCCGTGGGAAGCCGGCTTTTTGCAAAGGGGTCTCAGGGCCGTGGGCTTCGGGTGTCCTTCCGGCTCCCCAAAGCACAGGGACGAGGTGAGGGGCTTAGACCATGCCTGGGCAATGTTGTTTCTTACACCTGGGTGTGTGGCATTTTGTTGAGCTGCCTACCCCCACTTGGGATAGGTGTTCCACAGCAAGCACCTATTGTTCGTCGGAAGCCGTTTTTGCCCCAGGAGTCTCCGGGCTGTGTTCGTTGGGGTTGAACTCCTGCTAGCAAAACCGCCGGGTTGAGGGAAGGGTTCAGACTGTGCCTGGGCCCTGTGGTCTCTTCCAGGTCAGTGTATGGCATTTCCTTCCCCTTGCCACAGGCACCTGGGAGCATGTCTGCACGTGGAGAAAGACTTTCCCGTGGGAAGACGGTTTTTGTCAAACGGGTCCCAGTGCTCTGCTCCTCTCTTTTCACTCCTGCTGCCAGAAGCCCAGGGAGGATGGGAGGGCTTAGAACATGCCTGGGCACTGTGGTTTCTTCCAGAGAAGTGGAGGGCATTGGCTTTACCTTGCCACAAACACTTGGGAGAGGGTCTACACCTCAGGAAAACTGTCTCCGTGGGAAGCCGGCTCTTTGCAAAGGGGTCTCAGGGCCGTGGGCCTCGGGTGTCCCTCCGGCTCCCCAAAGCACAGGGACGAGGTGAGGGGCTTAGACCATGCCTGGGCAATGTTGTTTCTTACACCTGGGTGTGTGGCATTTTGTTGAGCTGGCTACCCCCACTTGGGGTAGGTGTTCCACAGCAAGCACCTATTGTTAGTCAGAAGACGTTTTTGCCCCACGGCTCTCCGGGCTGTGTTCGTTGGGCTTGAACTCCTGCTAGCAAAACCGCCGTGTTGAGGGAAGGGTTCAGACTGTGCCTGGGCCCTGTGGTCTCTTCCAGGTCAGTGTATGGCATTTCCTTCCCCTTGCCACAGGCACCTGGGAGCATGTCTGCACGTGGAGAAAGACTTTCCCGTGGGAAGCCGGTTTTTGTCAAACGGGTCCCAGTGCTCTGCTCCTCTCTTTTCACTCCTGCTGCCAGAAGCCCATGGAGGATGGGAGGGCTTAGAACATGGCTGGGCACTGTGGTTTCTTCCAGAGAAGTGGAGGGCATTTGCTTTACCTTGCCACAACCACTTGGGATAGGGTCTGCACCTCAGGAAAACTGTTTCCGTGGGAAGCCGGCTTTTTGCAAAGGGGTCTCAGGGCCGTGGGCCTCGGGTGTCCCTCCGGCTCCCCAAAGCACAGGGACGAGGTGAGGGGCTTAGACCATGCCTGGGCAATGTTGTTTCTTACACCTGGGTGTGTGGCATTTTGTTGAGCTGGCTACCCCCACTTGGGATAGGTGTTCCACAGCAAGCACCTATTGTTCGTCGGAAGCCGTTTTTGCCCCAGGGGTCTCCGGGCTGTGTTCGTTGGGCTTGAACTCCTGCTAGCAAAACCGCCGGGTTGAGGGAAGGGTTCAGGCAGTGCCTGGGCCCTGTGGTCTCTTCCAGGTCAGTGTATGGCATTTCCTTCTCCTTGCCACAGGCACCTGGGAGCATGTCTGCACGTGGAGAAAGACTTTCCCGTGGGAGGCCGGTTTTTGTCAAACGGGTCCCAGTGCAATGCTCCTCTCTTTTCACTCCTGCTGCCAGAAGCCCAGGGAGGATGGGTGGGCTTAGAACATGGCTGGGCACTGGGGTTTCTTCCAGAGAAGTGGAGGGCATTGGCTTTACCTTGCCACAACCACTTGGGATAGGGTCTGCACCTCAAGAAAACTGTTTCCGTGGGAAGCCGGCTTTTTGCAAAGGGGTCTCAGGGCCGTAGGCCTCGGGTGTCCCTCCGGCTCCCCAAAGCACAGGGAAGAGGTGAGGGGCTTAGACCATGCCTGGGCAATGTTGCTTCTTACACCTAGGTGTGTGGCATTTTGTTGAGCTGGCTACCCCCACTTGGGATAGGTGTTCCACAGCAAGCACCTATTGTTCGTCGGAAGCCGTCTTTGCCCCAGGGGTCTCCGGGCTGTGTTCGTTGGGGTTGAACTCCTGCTAGCAAAACCGCCGGGTTGAGGGAAGGGTTCAGACTGTGCCTGGGCCCTGTGGTCTCTTCCAGGTCAGTGTATGGCATTTCCTTCCCCTTGCCACAGGCACCTGGGAGCATGTCTGCACGTGGAGAAAGACTTTCCCGTGGGAAGCCGGTTTTTGTCAAACGGGTCCCAGTGCTCTGCTCCTCTCTTTTCACTCCTGCTGCCAGAAGCCCAGGGAGGATGGGAGGGCTTAGAACATGCCTGGGCACTGTGGTTTCTTCCAGAGAAGTGGAGGGCATTGGCTTTACCTTGCCACAACCACTTGGGATAGGGTCTGCACCTCAAGAAAACTGTTTCCGTGGGAAGCCGGCTTTTTGCAAAGGGGTCTCAGGGCCGTGGGCCTCGGGTGTCCCTCCGGCTCCCCAAAGCACAGGGACGAGGTGAGGGGCTTAGACCATGCCTGGGCAATGTTGCTTCTTACACCTGGGTGTGTGGCATTTTGTTGAGCTGGCTACCCCCACTTGGGATAGGTGTTCCACAGCAAGCACCTATTGTTCGTCGGAAGCCGTTTTTGCCCCAGGGGTCTCCGGGCTGTGTTCGTTGGGGTTGAACTCCTGCTAGCAAAACCGCCGGGTTGAGGGAAGGGTTCAGACTGTGCCTGGGCCCTGTGGTCTCTTCCAGGTCAGTGTATGGCATTTCCTTCCCCTTGCCACAGGCACCTGGGAGCATGTCTGCACGTGGAGAAAGACTTTCCCGTGGGAAGCCGGTTTTTGTCAAACGGGTCCCAGTGCTCTGCTCCTCTCTTTTCACTCCTGCTGCCAGAAGCCCAGGGAGGATGGGAGGGCTTAGAACATGCCTGGGCACTGTGGTTTCTTCCAGAGAAGTGGAGGGCATTGGCTTTACCTTGCCACAACCACTTGGGAGAGGGTCTGCACCTCAGGAAAACTGTTTCCGTGGGAAGCCGGCTTTTTGCAAAGGGGTCTCAGGGCCGTGGGCCTCGGGTGTCCCTCCGGCTCCCCAAAGCACAGGGACGAGGTGAGGGGCTTAGACCATGCCTGGGCAATGTTGTTTCTTACACCTGGGTGTGTGGCATTTTGTTGAGCTGCCTACCCCCACTTGGGATAGGTGTTCCACAGCAAGCACCTATTGTTCGTCGGAAGCCGTTTTTGCCCCAGGAGTCTCCGGGCTGTGTTCGTTGGGGTTGTGCTCCTGCTAGCAAAACCGCCGGGTTGAGGGAAGGGTTCAGACTGTGCCTGGGCCCTGTGGTCTCTTCCAGGTCAGTGTATGGCATTTCCTTCCCCTTGCCACAGGCACCTGGGAGCATGTCTGCACGTGGAGAAAGACTTTCCCGTGGGAAGCCGGTTTTTGTCAAACGGGTCCCAGTGCTCTGCTCCTCTCTATTCACTCCTGCTGCCAGAAGCCCAGGGAGAATGGGAGGGCTTGGAACATGGCTGGGCACTGTGGTTTCTTCTAGAGAAGTGGGGGGCATTGGCTTTATCTTGCCACAACCACTTGGGATAGGGTCTGCACCTCAGGAAAACTGTTTCCGTGGGATGCCGGCTTTTTGCAAAGGGGTCCCAGGGCCGTGGGCCTCGGGTGTCCTTCCGGCTCCCCAAAGCACAGGGACGAGGTGAGGGGCTTAGACCATGCCTGGGCAATGTTGTTTCTTACACCTGGGTGTGTGGCATTTTGTTGAGCTGGCTACCCCCACTTAGGGTAGGTGTTCCACAGCAAGCACCTATTGTTCGTCTGAAGCCGTTTTTGCCCCAGGGCTCTCCGGGCTGTGTTCGTTGGGGTTGAACTCCTGCTAGCAAAACCGCCGGGTTGAGGGAAGGGTTCAGACTGTGCCTGGGCCCTGTGGTCTCTTCCAGGTCAGTGTATGGCATTTCCTTCCCCTTGCCACAGGCACCTGGGAGCATGTCTGCACGTGGAGAAAGACTTTCCCGTGGGAAGCCGGTTTTTGTCAAACGCGTCCCAGTGCTCTGCTCCTCTCTTTTCACTCCTGCTGCCAGAAGCCCAGGGAGGATGGGAGGGCTTAGAACATGGCTGGGCACTGTGGTTTCTTCCAGAGAAGTGGAGGGCATTTGCTTTACCTTGCCACAACCACTTGGGATAGGGTCTGCACCTCAGGAAAACTGTTTCCGTCGGAAGCCGGCTTTTTGCAAAGGGGTCTCAGGGCCGTGTGCCTCGGCTGTCCCTCCGGCTCCCCAAAGCACAGGGACGAGGTGAGGGGCTTAGACCATGCCTGGGCAATGTTGTTTCTTACACCTGGGTGTGTGGCATTTTGTTGAGCTGGCTACTCCCACTTGGGATAGGTGTTCCACAGCAAGCACCTATTGTTCGTCGGAAGCCGTTTTTGCCCCAGGGTTCTCCGGGCTGTGTTCGTTGGGGTTGAACTCCTGCTAGCAAAACCGCCGGGTTGAGGGAAGGGTTCAGACTGTGCCTGGGCCCTGTGGTCTCTTCCAGTTCAGTGTATGGCATTTCCTTCCCCTTGCCACAGGCTCCTGGGAGCATATCTGCACGTGGAGAAAGACTTTCCCGTGGGAAGCCGGTTTTTGTCAAACGGGTCCCAGTGCTCTGCTCCTCTCTTTTCACTCCTGCTACCAGAAGCCCAGGGAGGATGGGAGGGCTTAGAACATGGCTGGGCCCTGTGGTTTCTTCCAGAGAAGTGGAGGGCATTTGCTTTACCTTGCCACAACCACTTGGGATAGGTGGGCACCTCAGGAAAACTGTGTCCGTGGGAAGCCGGCTTTTTGCAATGGGGTCTCAGGGTCGTGGGTCTCGGCTATCCCTCCGGCTCCCCAAAGCACAGGGACGAGGTGAGGGGCTTAGACCATGCCTGGGCAATGTTGTTTCTTACACCTGGGTGTGTGGCATTTTGTTGAGCTGGCTACCCCCACTTGGGATAGGTGTTCCACAGCAAGCACCTATTGTTCGTCGGAAGCCGTTTTTGCCCCAGGGGTCTCCGGGCTATGTTCCTTGCGGTTGAACTCCTGCTAGCAAAACCGCCGGGTTGAGGGAAGGGTTCAGACTGTGCCTGGGCCCTGTGGTCTCTTCCAGGTCAGTGTATGGCATTTCCTTCCCCTTGCCCCAGGCACCTGGGAGCATGTCTGCACGTGGAGAAAGACTTTCCCGTGGGAAGCCGGTTTTTGTCAAACGGGTCCCAGTGCTCTGCTCCTCTCTTTTCACTCCTGCTACCAGAAGCCCAGGGAGGATGGAAGGGCTTAGAACATGGCTGGGCTCTGTGGTTTCCTCCAGAGAAGTGGAGGGCATTTGCTTTACCTTGCCACAACCACTTGGGATAGGGTCTGCACCTCAGGAAAACTGTCTCCGTGGGAAGCCGGCTTTTTTCAAAGGGGTCTCAGGGCCGTGTGCCTCGGCTGTCCCTCCGGCTCCCCAAAGCACAGGGACGAGGTGAGGGGCTTAGACCATGCCTGGGCAATGTTGTTTCTTACACCTGGGTGTGTGGCATTTTGTTGAGCTGGCTACCCCCACTTGGGATAGGTGTTATACAGCAAGCACCTATTGTTCGTCGGAAGGCGTTTTTGCCCCAGGGGTCTCCGGGCTGTGTTCGTTGGGGTTGAACTCCTGCTAGCAAAACCGCCGGGTTGAGGGAAGGGTTCAGACTGTGCCTGGGCCCTGTGGTCTCTTCCAGGTCAGTGTATGGCATTTCCTTCCCCTTGCCCCAGGCACCTGGGAGCATATCTGCACGTGGAGAAAGACTTTCCCGTGGGAAGCCGGTTTTTGTCAACCGGGTCCCAGTGCTCTGCTCCTCTCTTTTCACTCCTGCTACCAGAATTCCAGGGAGGATGGGAGGGCTTAGAACATGGCTGGGCACTGTGGTTTCTTCCAGAGAAGTGGAGGGCATTTGCTTTACCTTGCCACAACCACTTGGGATAGGTGGGCACCTCAGGAAAACTGTTTCCATGGGAAGCCGGCTTTTTGCAAAGGGGTCTCAGGGCCGTGTGCCTCGGCTGTACCTCCGGCTCCCCAAAGCACAGGGACGAGGTGAGGGGCTTAGACCATGCCTGGGCAATGTTGTTTCTTCCACCTGGGTGTGTGGCATTTTGTTGTGCTGGCTACCCCCACTTGGGATAGGTGTTCCACAGCAAGCACCTATTGTTCATCGGAAGCCGTTTTTGCCCCAGGGGTCTCCGGGCTGTGTTCGTTGGGGTTGAACTCCTGCTAGCAAAACCGCCGGGTTGAGGGAAGGGTTCAGACTGTGCCTGGGCCCTGTGGTCTCTTCCAGGTCAGTGTATGGCATTTCCTTCCCCTTGCCCCAGGCACCTGGGAGCATGTCTGCACGTGGAGAAAGACTTTCCCGTGGGAAGCCGGTTTTTGTCAAACGGGTCCCAGTGCTCTGCTCCTCTCTTTTCACTCCTGCTACCAGAAGCCCAGGGAGGATGGGAGGGCTTAGAACATGGCTGGGCACTGTGGTTTCTTCCAGAGAAGTGGAGGGCATTTGCTTTACCTTGCCACAACCACTTGGGATAGGGTCTGCACCTCAGGAAAACTGTCTCCGTGGGAAGCCGGCTTTTTGCAAAGGGGTCTCAGGGCCGTGTGCCTCGGCTGTCCCTCCGGCTCCCCAAAGCACAGGGACGAGGTGAGGGGCTTAGACCATGCCTGGGCAATGTTGTTTCTTACACCTGGGTGTGTGGCATTTTGTTGAGCTGGCTACCCCCACTTGGGATAGGTGTTCCACAGCAAGCACCTATTGTTCATCGGAAGCCGTTTTTGCCCCAGGGGTCTCCGGGCTGTGTTCGTTGGGGTTGAACTCCTGCTAGCAAAACCGCCGGGTTGAGGGAAGGGTTCAGACTGTGCCTGGGCCCTGTGGTCTCCTCCAGGTCAGTGTATGGCATTTCCTTCCCCTTGCCACAGGCCCCTGGGAGCATGGCTGCACGTGGAGAAAGACTTTCCCGTGGGAAGCCGGTTTTTGTCAAACGGGTCCCAGTGCTCTGCTCCTCTCTTTTCACTCCTGCTACCAGAAGCCCAGGGACGACGGGAGGGCTTAGAACATGGCTGCGCCCTGTGGTTTCTTCCAGAGAAGTGGAGGGCATTGGCTTTACCTTGCCACAACCACTTGGGATAGGTGGGCACCTCAGGAAAACTGTGTCCGTGGGAAGCCGGCTTTTTGCAAAGGGGTCTCAGGGTCGTGGGCCTCGGCTGTCCCTCCGGCTCCCCAAAGCACAGGGACGAGGTGAGGGGCTTAGACCATGCCTGGGCAATGTTGTTTCTTACACCTGGGTGTGTGGCATTTTGTTGAGCTGGCTACCCCCACTTGGGATAGGTGTTCCACAGCAAGCACCTATTCTTCGTCGGAAGCCGTTTTTGCCCCAGGGGTCTCCGGGCTATGTTCCTTGCGGTTGAACTCCTGCTAGCAAAACCGCCGGGTTGAGGGAAGGGTTCAGACTGTGCCTGGGCCCTGTGGTATCTTCCAGGTCAGTGTATGGCATTTCCTTCCCCTTGCCCCAGGCACCTGGGAGCATGTCTGCACGTGGAGAAAGACTTTCCCGTGGGAAGCCGGGTTTTGTCAAACGGGTCCCAGTGATCTGCTCCTCTCTTTCACTCCTGCTGCCAGAAGCCCAGGGAGGATGGGAGGGCTTAGAACATGGCTGGGCACTGTGGTTTCTTCCAGAGAAGTGGAGGGCATTGGCTTTACCTTGCCACAACCACTTGGGATAGGGTCTGCACCTCAGGAAAACTGTTTCCGTGGGAAGCCGGCTTTTTGCAAAGGGGTCTCAGGGTCGTGGGCCTCGGCTGTCCCTCCGGTTCCCCAAAGCACAGGGACGCGGTGAGGGGCTTAGACCATGCCTGGGCAATGTTGTTTCTTACACCTGGGTGTGTGGCATTTTGTTGAGCTGGCTACCCCCACTTGGGATAGGTGTTCCACAGCAAGCTCCTATTGTTCTTCGGAAGCCGTTTTTGCCCCAGGGGTCTCTGGGCTGTTTCGTTGGGGTTGAACTCCTGCTAGCAAAACTGCCGGGTTGAGGGAGGGTTCAGACTGTGCCTGGGCCCTGTGGTCTCTTCCAGGTCAGTGTATGGCATTTCCTTCCACTTGCCACAGGCACCTGGGACCATGTGTGCACGTGGAGAAAGACTTTCTCGTGGGAAGCCGGGTTTTGTCAAACGGGTCCCAGTGCTCTGCTCCTCTCTTTTCACTCCTGCTGCCAGAAGCCCAGGGAGGATGGGAGGGCTTAGAACATGGCTGGGCACTGTGGTTTCTTCCAGAGAAGTGGAGGGCATTTGCTTTACCTTGCCACAACCACTTGGGATAGGGTCTGCACCTCAGGAAAACTGTTTCCGTGGCAAGCCGGCTTTTTGCAAAGGGGTCTCAGGGTCGTGGGCCTCGGCTGTCCCTCCGGCTCCCCAAAGCACAGGGACGAGGTGAGGGGCTTAGACCATGCCTGGGCAATGTTGTTTCTTACACCTGGGTGTGTGGCATTTTGTTGAGCTGGCTTCCCCCACTTGGGATAGGTGTTCCACAGCAAGCACCTATTGTTCGTCGGAAGCCGTTTTTGCCCCAGGGGTCTCCGGGCTGTGTTCGTTGGGGTTGAACTCCTGTTAGCAAAACCGCCGGGTTGAGGGAAGGGTACAGACTGTGCCTGGGCCCTGTGGACTCTTCCATGTCAGTGTATGGCATTTCCTTCCCCTTGCCCCAGGCACCTGGGAGCATGTCTGCACGTGGAGAAAGACTTTCCCGTGGGAAGCCGGGTTTTGTCAAACGGGTCCCAGTGCTCTGCTCCTCTCTTTTCACTCCTGCTGCCAGAAGCCCAGGGAGGATGGGAGGGCTTAGAACATGGCTGGGCACTGTGGTTTCTTCCAGAGAAGTGGAGGGCATTTGCTTTACCTTGCCACAACCACTTGGGATAAGGTCTGCACCTCAGGAAAACTATTTCCGTGGGAAGCCGGCTTTTTGCAAAGGGGTCTCAGAGTCATGGGCCTCGGCTGTCCCTCCGGCTCCCCAAAGCACAGGGACGAGGTGAGCGACTTAGACCAAGCCTGGGCAATGTTGTTACTTACACCTGGGTGTGTGGCATTTTGTTGAGCTGGCTTCCCCCACTTGGGAATAGGTGTTCCACAGCAAGAACCTATTGATCGTCGGAGGCCGTTTTTGCCCCAGGGGTCTCCGGGCTGTGTTTGTTGGGGTTGAACTCCTGCTTGCAAAACCGTCGTGTTGAGGGAAGGGTTCAGACTGTGCCTGGGCCCTCTGGTCTCTTCCAGGTCAGTGTATGGCATTTCCTTCCCCTTGCCACAGGCACCTGGGAGCATGTCTGCGGGTGTAGAAAGACTTTCCCGTGGGAAGCCGGGATTTGTCAAACGGGTCCCAGTGCTCTGCTCCTCTCTTTCACTCCTGCTGCCAGAAGCCCAGGGAGGATGGGAGGGCTTAGAACATGGCTGGGCACTGTGGTTTCTTCCAGAGAAGTGGAGGGCATTGGCTTTACCTTGCCACAACCACTTGGGATAGGGTCTGCACCTCAGGAAAACTGTTTCCGTCGGAAGCCAGCTTTTTGCAAAGGGGTCTCAGGGTCGTGGGCCTCGGCTGTCCCTCCGGCTCCCCAAAGCACAGGGACGAGGTGAGGGGCTTAGACCATGCCTGGGCAATGTTGTTTCTTACACCTGGGTGTGTGGCATTTTGTTGAGCTGGCTACCCCCACTTGGGATAGGTGTTCCACAGCAAGCACCTATTGTTCATCGGAAGCCGTTTTTGCCCCAGGGGTCTCCGGGCTGTGTTCGTTGGGGTTGAACTCCTGCTAGCAAAACCGCCGGGTTGACGGAAGGGTTCAGACTGTGCCTGGGCCCTGTGGTCTCTTCCAGGTCAGTGTATGGCATTTCCTTCCCCTTGCCACAGGCCCCTGGGAGCATGTCTGCACGTGGAGAAAGACTTTCCCGTGGGAAGCCGGTTTTTGTCAAACGGGTCCCAGTGCTCTACTCCTCTCTTTTCACTCCTGCTACCAGAAGCCCAGGGAGGATGGGAGGGCTTAGAACATGGCTGGGCCCTGTGGTTTCTTCCAGAGAAGTGGAGGGCATTTGCTTTACCTTGCCACAACCACTTGGGATAGGTGGGCACCTCAGGAAAACTGTGTCCGTGGGAAGCCGGCTTTTTGCAAAGGGGTCTCAGGGTCGTGGGCCTCGGCTGTCCCTCCGGCTCCCCAAAGCACAGGGACGAGGTGAGGGGCTTAGACCATGCCTGGGCAATGTTGTTTCTTACACCTGGGTGTGTGGCATTTTGTTGAGCTGGCTACCCCCACTTTGGATAGGTGTTCCACAGCAAGCACCTATTGTTCGTCGGAAGCCGTTTTTGCCCCAGGGGTCTCCGGGCTATGTTCCTTGCGGTTGAACTCCTGCTAGCAAAACCGCCGGGTTGAGGGAAGGGTTCAGACTGTGCCTGGGCCCTGTGGTCTCTTCCAGGTCAGTGTATGGCATTTCCTTCCCCTTGCCCCAGGCACCTGGGAGCATGTCTGCACGTGGAGAAAGACTTTCCCGTGGGAAGCCGGTTTTTGTCAAACGGGTCCCAGTGCTCTGCTCCTCTCTTTTCACTCCTGCTACCAGAAGCCCAGGGAGGATGGGAGGGCTTAGAACATGGCTGGGCACTGTGGTTTCTTCCAGAGAAGTGGAGGGCATTGGCTTTACCTTGCCACAACCACTTGGGATAGGGTCTGCACCTCAGGAAAACTGTCTCCGTGGGAAGCCGGCTTTTTGCAAAGGGGTCTCAGGGCCGTGTGCCTCGGCTGTCCCTCCGGCTCCCCAAAGCACAGGGACGAGGTGAGGGGCTTAGACCATGCCTGGGCAATGTTGTTTCTTCCACCTGGGTGTGTGGCATTTTGTTGAGCTGGCTACCCCCACTTGGGATAGGTATTCCACAGCAAGCACCTATTGTTCGTCGGAAGCCGTTTTTGCCTCAGGGGACTCCGGGCTGTGTTCGTTGGGGTTGAACTCCTGCTAGCAAAACCGCCGGGTTGAGGGAAGGGTTGAGACTGTGCCTGGGCCCTGTGGTCTCTTCCAGGTCAGTGTATGGCATTTCCTTCCCCTTGCCACAGGCACCTGGGAGCATGTCTGCACGTGGAGAAAGACTTTCCCGTGGGAAGCCGGTTTTTGTCAAACGGGTCCCAGTGCTCTGCTCCTCTCTTTTCACTCCTGCTACCAGAAGCCCCGGGAGGATGGGAGGGCTTAGAACATTCCTGGGCACTGTGGTTTCTTCCAGAGAAGTGGAGGGCATTTGCTTTACCTTGCCACAACCACTTGGGATAGGGTCTGCACCTCAGGAAAACTGTCTCCGTGGGAAGCCGGCTTTTTGCAAAGGGGTCTCAGGGCCGTGTGCTTCGGCTGTCCCTCCGGCTCCCCAAAGCACAGGGACGAGGTGAGGGGCTTAGACCATGCCTGGGCAATGTTGTTTCTTACACCTGGGTGTGTGGCATTTTGTTGAGCTGGCTACCCCCACTTGGGATAGGTGTTCCACAGCAAGCACCTATTGTTCGTCGGAAGCCGATTTTGCCCCAGGGGTCTCCGGGCTGTGTTCCTTGGGGTTGAACTCCTGCTAGAAAAACCGCCGGGTTGAGGGAAGGGTTCAGACTGTGCCTGGGCCCTGTGGTCTCTTCCAGGTCAGTGTATGGCATTTCCTTCCCCTTGTCCCAGGCACCTGGGAGCATGTCTGTACGTGGAGAAAGACTTTCCCGTGGGAAGCCGGTTTTTGTCAAACGGGTCCCAGTGATCTGCTCCTCTCTTTTCACTCCTGCTACCAGAAGCCCAGGGAGGATGGGAGGGCTTAGAACATGGCTGGGCACTGTGGTTTCTTCCAGAGAAGTGGAGGGCATTTGCTTTACCTTGCCACAACCACTTGGGATAGGGTCTGCACCTCAGGAAAACTGTCTCCGTGGGAAGCCGGCTTTTTGCAAAGGGGTCTCAGGGCCGTGTGCCTCGGCTGTCCCTCCGGCTCCCCAAAGCACAGGGACGAGGTGAGGGGCTTAGACCATGCCTGGGCAATGTTGTTTCTTACACCTGGGTGTGTGGCATTTTGTTGAGCTGGCTACCCCCACTTGGGATAGGTGTTCCACAGCAAGCACCTATTGTTCGTCAGAAGCCGTTTTTGCCCCAGGAGTCTCCGGGCTGTGTTCGTTGGGGTTGAACTCCTGCTAGCAAAACCGCCGGGTTGAGGGAAGGGTTCAGACTGTGCCTGGGCCCTGTGGTCTCTTCCAGGTCAGTGTATGGCATTTCCTTCCCCTTGCCACAGGCACCTGGGAGCATGTCTGCACGTGGAGAAAGACTTTCCCGTGGGAAGCCGGTTTTTGTCAAACGGGTCCCAGTGCTCTGCTCCTCTCTTTTCACTCCTGCTACCAGAAGCCCTGGGAGGATGGGAGGGCTTAGAACATTCCTGGGCACTGTGGTTTCTTCCAGAGAAGTGGAGGGCATTTGCTTTACCTTGCCACAACCACTTGGGATAGGGTCTGCACCTCAGGAAAACTGTCTCCGTGGGAAGCCGGCTTTTTGCAAAGGGGTCTCAGGGCCGTGTGCTTCGGCTGTCCCTCCGGCTCCCCAAAGCACAGGGACGAGGTGAGGGGCTTAGACCATGCCTGGGCAATGTTGTTTCTTACACCTGGGTGTGTGGCATTTTGTTGAGCTGGCTACCCCCACTTGGGATAGGTGTTCCACAGCAAGCACCTATTGTTCGTCGGAAGCCGATTTTGCCCCAGGGGTCTCCGGGCTGTGTTCGTTGGGGTTGAACTCCTGCTAGCAAAACCGCCGGGTTGAGGGAAGGGTTCAGACTGTGCCTGGGCCCTGTGGTCTCTTCCAGGTCAGTGTATGGCATTTCCTTCCCCTTGCCCCAGGCACCTGGGAGCATGTCTGTACGTGGAGAAAGACTTTCCCGTGGGAAGCCGGTTTTTGTCAAACGGGTCCCAGTGATCTGCTCCTCTCTTTTCACTCCTGCTACCAGAAGCCCAGGGAGGATGGGAGGGCTTAGAACATGGCTGGGCACTGTGGTTTCTTCCAGAGAAGTGGAGGGCATTTGCTTTACCTTGCCACAACCACTTGGGATAGGGTCTGCACCTCAGGAAAACTGTCTCCGTGGGAAGCCGGCTTTTTGCAAAGGGGTCTCAGGGCCGTGTGCCTCGGCTGTCCCTCCGGCTCCCCAAAGCACAGGGACGAGGTGAGGGGCTTAGACCATGCCTGGGCAAAGTTGCTTCTTACACCTGGGTGTGTGGCATTTTGTTGAGCTGGCTACCCCCACTTGGGATAGGTGTTCCACAGCAAGCACCTATTGTTCATCGGAAGCCGTTTTTGCCCCAGGGGTCTCCGGGCTGTGTTCGTTGGGGTTGAACTCCTGCTAGCAAAACCGCCGGGTTGAGGGAAGGGTTCAGACTGTGCCTGGGCCCTGTGGTCTCCTCCAGGTCAGTGTATGGCATTTCCTTCCCCTTGCCACAGGCCCCTGGGAGCATGGCTGCACGTGGAGAAAGACTTTCCCGTGGGAAGCCGGTTTTTGTCAAACGGGTCCCAGTGCTCTGCTCCTCTCTTTTCACTCCTGCTACCAGAAGCCCAGGGACGACGGGAGGGCTTAGAACATGGCTGCGCCCTGTGGTTTCTTCCAGAGAAGTGGAGGGCATTGGCTTTACCTTGCCACAACCACTTGGGATAGGTGGGCACCTCAGGAAAACTGTGTCCGTGGGAAGCCGGCTTTTTGCAAAGGGGTCTCAGGGTCGTGGGCCTCGGCTGTCCCTCCGGCTCCCCAAAGCACAGGGACGAGGTGAGGGGCTTAGACCATGCCTGGGCAATGTTGTTTCTTACACCTGGGTGTGTGGCATTTTGTTGAGCTGGCTACCCCCACTTGGGATAGGTGTTCCACAGCAAGCACCTATTCTTCGTCGGAAGCCGTTTTTGCCCCAGGGGTCTCCGGGCTATGTTCCTTGCGGTTGAACTCCTGCTAGCAAAACCGCCGGGTTGAGGGAAGGGTTCAGACTGTGCCTGGGCCCTGTGGTATCTTCCAGGTCAGTGTATGGCATTTCCTTCCCCTTGCCCCAGGCACCTGGGAGCATGTCTGCACGTGGAGAAAGACTTTCCCGTGGGAAGCCGGGTTTTGTCAAACGGGTCCCAGTGCTCTGCTCCTCTCTTTCACTCCTGCTGCCAGAAGCCCAGGGAGGATGGGAGGGCTTAGAACATGGCTGGGCACTGTGGTTTCTTCCAGAGAAGTGGAGGGCATTGGCTTTACCTTGCCACAACCACTTGGGATAGGGTCTGCACCTCAGGAAAACTGTTTCCGTGGGAAGCCGGCTTTTTGCAAAGGGGTCTCAGGGTCGTGGGCCTCGGCTGTCCCTCCGGCTCCCCAAAGCACAGGGACGAGGTGAGGGGCTTAGACCATGCCTGGGCAATGTTGTTTCTTACACCTGGGTGTGTGGCATTTTGTTGAGCTGGCTTCCCCCACTTGGGATAGGTGTTCCACAGCAAGCACCTATTGTTCGTCGGAAGCCGTTTTTGCCCCAGGGGTCTCCGGGCTGTGTTCGTTGGGGTTGAACTCCTGCTAGCAAAACCGCCGGGTTGAGGGAAGGGTACAGACTGTGCCTGGGCCCTGTGGACTCTTCCATGTCAGTGTATGGCATTTCCTTCCCCTTGCCCCAGGCACCTGGGAGCATGTCTGCACGTGGAGAAAGACTTTCCCGTGGGAAGCCGGGTTTTGTCAAACGGGTCCCAGTGCTCTGCTCCTCTCTTTTCACTCCTGCTGCCAGAAGCCCAGGGAGGATGGGAGGGCTTAGAACATGGCTGGGCACTGTGGTTTCTTCCAGAGAAGTGGAGGGCATTTGCTTTACCTTGCCACAACCACTTGGGATAAGGTCTGCACCTCAGGAAAACTATTTCCGTGGGAAGCCGGCTTTTTGCAAAGGGGTCTCAGAGTCATGGGCCTCGGCTGTCCCTCCGGCTCCCCAAAGCACAGGGACGAGGTGAGCGACTTAGACCAAGCCTGGGCAATGTTGTTACTTACACCTGGGTGTGTGGCATTTTTTGAGCTGGCTTCCCCCACTTGGGAATAGGTGTTCCACAGCAAGAACCTATTGATCGTCGGAGGCCGTTTTTGCCCCAGGGGTCTCCGGGCTGTGTTCGTTGGGGTTGAACTCCTGCTTGCAAAACCGCCGTGTTGAGGGAAGGGTTCAGACTGTGCCTGGGCCCTCTGGTCTCTTCCAGGTCAGTGTATGGCATTTCCTTCCCCTTGCCCCAGGCACCTGGGAGCATGTCTGCACGTGGAGAAAGACTTTCCCGTGGGAAGCCGGTTTTTGTCAAACGGGTCCCAGTGCTCTGCTCCTCTCTTTTCACTCATGCTGCCAGAAGCCCAGGGAGGATGGGAGGGCTTAGAACATGGCTGGGCACTGTGGTTTCTTCCAGAGAAGTGGAGGGCATTTGCTTTACCTTGCCACAACCACTTGGGATAGGTTCTGCACCTCAGGAAAACTGTCTCCGTGGGAAGCCGGCTTTTTGCAAAGGGGTCTCAGGGCCGTGTGCCTCGGGTGTCCCTCCGGCTCCCCAAAGCACAGGGACGAGGTGAGGGGCTTAGACCATGCCTGGGCAATGTTGTTTCTTACACCTGGGTGTGTGACATTTTGTTGAGCTGGCTACCCCCACTTGGGATAGGTGTTCCACAGCAAGCACCTATTGTTCGTCGGAAGCCGTTTTTGCCCCAGGGGTCTCCGGGCTGTGTTCGTTGGGGTTGAACTCCTGCTAGCAAAACCGCCGGGTTGAGGGAAGGGTTCAGACTGTGCCTGAGCCCTGTGGTCTCTTCCAGGTCAGTGTATGGCATTTCCTTCCCCTTGCCACAGGCACCTGGGAGCATGTCTGCGGGTGGAGAAAGACTTTCCCGTGGGAAGCCGGGTTTTGTCAAACGGGTCCCAGTGCTCTGCTCCTCTCTTTCACTCCTGCTGCCAGAAGCCCAGGGAGGATGGGAGGGCTTAGAACATGGCTGGGCACTGTGGTTTCTTCCAGAGAAGTGGAGGGCATTGGCTTTACCTTGCCACAACCACTTGGGATAGGGTCTGCACCTCAGGAAAACTGTTTCCGTCGGAAGCCAGCTTTTTGCAAAGGGGTCTCAGGGTCGTGGGCCTCGGCTGTCCCTCCGGCTCCCCAAAGCACAGGGACGAGGTGAGGGGCTTAGACCATGCCTGGGCAATGTTGTTTCTTACACCTGGGTGTGTGGCATTTTGTTGAGCTGGCTACCCCCACTTGGGATAGGTGTTCCACAGCAAGCACCTATTGTTCATCGGAAGCCGTTTTTGCCCCAGGGGTCTCCGGGCTGTGTTCGTTGGGGTTGAACTCCTGCTAGCAAAACCGCCGGGTTGACGGAAGGGTTCAGACTGTGCCTGGGCCCTGTGGTCTCTTCCAGGTCAGTGTATGGCATTTCCTTCCCCTTGCCACAGGCCCCTGGGAGCATGTCTGCACGTGGAGAAAGACTTTCCCGTGGGAAGCCGGTTTTTGTCAAACGGGTCCCAGTGCTCTACTCCTCTCTTTTCACTCCTGCTACCAGAAGCCCAGGGAGGATGGGAGGGCTTAGAACATGGCTGGGCCCTGTGGTTTCTTCCAGAGAAGTGGAGGGCATTTGCTTTACCTTGCCACAACCACTTGGGATAGGTGGGCACCTCAGGAAAACTGTGTCCGTGGGAAGCCGGCTTTTTGCAAAGGGGTCTCAGGGTCGTGGGCCTCGGCTGTCCCTCCGGCTCCCCAAAGCACAGGGACGAGGTGAGGGGCTTAGACCATGCCTGGGCAATGTTGTTTCTTACACCTGGGTGTGTGGCATTTTGTTGAGCTGGCTACCCCCACTTTGGATAGGTGTTCCACAGCAAGCACCTATTGTTCGTCGGAAGCCGTTTTTGCCCCAGGGGTCTCCGGGCTATGTTCCTTGCGGTTGAACTCCTGCTAGCAAAACCGCCGGGTTGAGGGAAGGGTTCAGACTGTGCCTGGGCCCTGTGGTCTCTTCCAGGTCAGTGTATGGCATTTCCTTCCCCTTGCCCCAGGCACCTGGGAGCATGTCTGCACGTGGAGAAAGACTTTCCCGTGGGAAGCCGGTTTTTGTCAAACGGGTCCCAGTGCTCTGCTCCTCTCTTTTCACTCCTGCTACCAGAAGCCCAGGGAGGATGGGAGGGCTTAGAACATGGCTGGGCACTGTGGTTTCTTCCAGAGAAGTGGAGGGCATTTGCTTTAGCTTGCCACAACCACTTGGGATAGGGTCTGCACCTCAGGAAAACTGTCTCCGTGGGAAGCCGGCTTTTTGCAAAGGGGTCTCAGGGCCGTGTGCCTCGGCTGTCCCTCCGGCTCCCCAAAGCACAGGGACGAGGTGAGGGGCTTAGACCATGCCTGGGCAATGTTGTTTCTTCCACCTGGGTGTGTGGCATTTTGTTGAGCTGGCTACCCCCACTTGGGATAGGTATTCCACAGCAAGCACCTATTGTTCGTCGGAAGCCGTTTTTGCCTCAGGGGACTCCGGGCTGTGTTCGTTGGGGTTGAACTCCTGCTAGCAAAACCGCCGGGTTGAGGGAAGGGTTGAGACTGTGCCTGGGCCCTGTGGTCTCTTCCAGGTCAGTGTATGGCATTTCCTTCCCCTTGCCACAGGCACCTGGGAGCATGTCTGCACGTGGAGAAAGACTTTCCCGTGGGAAGCCGGTTTTTGTCAAACGGGTCCCAGTGCTCTGCTCCTCTCTTTTCACTCCTGCTACCAGAAGCCCCGGGAGGATGGGAGGGCTTAGAACATTCCTGGGCACTGTGGTTTCTTCCAGAGAAGTGGAGGGCATTTGCTTTACCTTGCCACAACCACTTGGGATAGGGTCTGCACCTCAGGAAAACTGTCTCCGTGGGAAGCCGGCTTTTTGCAAAGGGGTCTCAGGGCCGTGTGCTTCGGCTGTCCCTCCGGCTCCCCAAAGCACAGGGACGAGGTGAGGGGCTTAGACCATGCCTGGGCAATGTTGTTTCTTACACCTGGGTGTGTGGCATTTTGTTGAGCTGGCTACCCCCACTTGGGATAGGTGTTCCACAGCAAGCACCTATTGTTCGTCGGAAGCCGATTTTGCCCCAGGGGTCTCCGGGCTGTGTTCCTTGGGGTTGAACTCCTGCTAGCAAAACCGCCGGGTTGAGGGAAGGGTTCAGACTGTGCCTGGGCCCTGTGGTCTCTTCCAGGTCAGTGTATGGCATTTCCTTCCCCTTGTCCCAGGCACCTGGGAGCATGTCTGTACGTGGAGAAAGACTTTCCCGTGGGAAGCCGGTTTTTGTCAAACGGGTCCCAGTGATCTGCTCCTCTCTTTTCACTCCTGCTACCAGAAGCCCAGGGAGGATGGGAGGGCTTAGAACATGGCTGGGCACTGTGGTTTCTTCCAGAGAAGTGGAGGGCATTTGCTTTACCTTGCCACAACCACTTGGGATAGGGTCTGCACCTCAGGAAAACTGTCTCCGTGGGAAGCCGGCTTTTTGCAAAGGGGTCTCAGGGCCGTGTGCCTCGGCTGTCCCTCCGGCTCCCCAAAGCACAGGGACGAGGTGAGGGGCTTAGACCATGCCTGGGCAATGTTGTTTCTTACACCTGGGTGTGTGGCATTTTGTTGAGCTGGCTACCCCCACTTGGGATAGGTGTTCCACAGCAAGCACCTATTGTTCGTCAGAAGCCGTTTTTGCCCCAGGAGTCTCCGGGCTGTGTTCGTTGGGGTTGAACTCCTGCTAGCAAAACCGCCGGGTTGAGGGAAGGGTTCAGACTGTGCCTGGGCCCTGTGGTCTCTTCCAGGTCAGTGTATGGCATTTCCTTCCCCTTGCCACAGGCACCTGGGAGCATGTCTGCACGTGGAGAAAGACTTTCCCGTGGGAAGCCGGTTTTTGTCAAACGGGTCCCAGTGCTCTGCTCCTCTCTTTTCACTCCTGCTACCAGAAGCCCCGGGAGGATGGGAGGGCTTAGAACATTCCTGGGCACTGTGGTTTCTTCCAGAGAAGTGGAGGGCATTTGCTTTACCTTGCCACAACCACTTGGGATAGGGTCTGCACCTCAGGAAAACTGTCTCCGTGGGAAGCCGGCTTTTTGCAAAGGGGTCTCAGGGCCGTGTGCTTCGGCTGTCCCTCCGGCTCCCCAAAGCACAGGGACGAGGTGAGGGGCTTAGACCATGCCTGGGCAATGTTGTTTCTTACACCTGGGTGTGTGGCATTTTGTTGAGCTGGCTACCCCCACTTGGGATAGGTGTTCCACAGCAAGCACCTATTGTTCGTCGGAAGCCGATTTTGTCCCAGGGGTCTCCGGGCTGTGTTCCTTGGGGTTGAACTCCTGCTAGCAAAACCGCCGGGTTGAGGGAAGGGTTCAGACTGTGCCTGGGCCCTGTGGTCTCTTCCAGGTCAGTGTATGGCATTTCCTTCCCCTTGTCCCAGGCACCTGGGAGCATGTCTGTACGTGGAGAAAGACTTTCCCGTGGGAAGCCGGTTTTTGTCAAACGGGTCCCAGTGATCTGCTCCTCTCTTTTCACTCCTGCTACCAGAAGCCCAGGGAGGATGGGAGGGCTTAGAACATGGCTGGGCACTGTGGTTTCTTCCAGAGAAGTGGAGGGCATTTGCTTTACCTTGCCACAACCACTTGGGATAGGGTCTGCACCTCAGGAAAACTGTCTCCGTGGGAAGCCGGCTTTTTGCAAAGGGGTCTCAGGGCCGTGTGCCTCGGCTGTCCCTCCGGCTCCCCAAAGCACAGGGACGAGGTGAGGGGCTTAGACCATGCCTGGGCAATGTTGTTTCTTACACCTGGGTGTGTGGCATTTTGTTGAGCTGGCTACCCCCACTTGGGATAGGTGTTCCACAGCAAGCACCTATTGTTCGTCAGAAGCCGTTTTTGCCCCAGGGGTCTCCGGGCTGTGTTCGTTGGGCTTGAACTCCTGCTAGCAAAACCGCCGGGTTGAGGGAAGGGTTCAGACTGTGCCTGGGCCCTGTGGTCTCTTCCAGGTCAGTGTATGGCATTTCCTTCCCCTTGCCACAGGCACCTGGGAGCATGTCTGCACGTGGAGAAAGACTTTCCCGTGGGAAGCCGGTTTTTGTCAAACGGGTCCCAGTGCTCTGCTCCTCTCTTTTCACTCCTGCTGCCAGAAGCCCAGGGAGGATGGGAGGGCTTAGAACATGGCTGGGCACTGTGGTTTCTTCCAGAGAAGTGGAGGGCATTGGCTTTACCTTGCCACAACCACTTGGGAGAGGGTCTACACCTCAGGAAAACTGTCTCCGTGGGAAGCCGGCTTTTTGCAAAGGGGTCTCAGGGCCGTGGGCCTCGGGTGTCCCTCCGGCTCCCCAAAGCACAGGGACGAGGTGAGGGGCTTAGACCATGCCTGGGCAATGTTGTTTCTTACACCTGGGTGTGTGGCATTTTGTTGAGCTGGCTACCCCCACTTGGGATAGGTGTTCCACAGCAAGCACCTATTGTTCGTCGGAAGCCGTTTTTGCCCCAGGGGTCTCCGGGCTGTGTTCGTTGGGCTTGAACTCCTGCTAGCAAAACCGCCGGGTTGAGGGAAGGGTTCAGACTGTGCCTGGGCCCTGTGGTCTCTTCCAGGTCAGTGTATGGCATTTCCTTCCCCTTGCCACAGGCACCTGGGAGCATGTCTGCACGTGGAGAAAGACTTTCCCGTGGGAAGCCGGTTTTTGTCAAACGGGTCCCAGTGCTCTGCTCCTCTCTTTTCACTCCTGCTGCCAGAAGCCCAGGGAGGATGGGAGGGCTTAGAACATGCCTGGGCACTGTGGTTTCTTCCAGAGAAGTGGAGGGCATTGGCTTTACCTTGCCACAACCACTTGGGATAGGGTCTGCCCCTCAGGAAAACTGTTTCCGTGGGAAGCCGGCTTTTTGCAAAGGGGTCTCAGGGCCGTGGGCCTCGGGTGTCCCTCCGGCTCCCCAAAGCACAGGGACGAGGTGAGGGGCTTAGACCATGCCTGGGCAATGTTGTTTCTTACACCTGGGTGTGTGGCATTTTGTTGAGCTGGCTACCCCCACTTGGGGTAGGTGTTCCACAGCAAGCACCTATTGTTCGTCGGAAGCCGTTTTTGCCCCAGTGGTCTCCGGGCTGTGTTCGTTGGGCTTGAACTCCTGCTAGCAAAACCGCCGGGTTGAGGGAAGGGTTCAGACTGTGCCTGGGCCCTGTGGTCTCTTCCAGGTCAGTGTATGGCATTTCCTTCCCCTTGCCACAGGCACCTGGGAGCATGTCTGCACGTGGAGAAAGACTTTCCCGTGGGAAGCCGGTTTTTGTCAAACGGGTCCCAGTGCTCTGCTCCTCTCTTTTCACTCATGCTGCCAGAAGCCCAGGGAGGATGGGAGGGCTTAGAACATGCCTGGGCACTGTGGTTTCTTCCAGAGAAGTGGAGGGCATTGGCTTTACCTTGCCACAACCACTTGGGATAGGGTCTGCACCTCAGGAAAACTGTTTCCGTGGGAAGCCGGCTTTTTGCAAAGGGGTCTCAGGGCCGTGGGCCTCGGGTGTCCCTCCGGCTCCCCAAAGCACAGGGACGAGGTGAGGGGCTTAGACCATGCCTGGGCAATGTTGTTTCTTACACCTGGGTGTGTGGCATTTTGTTGAGCTGCCTACCCCCACTTGGGGTAGGTGTTCCACAGCAAGCACCTATTGTTCGTCGGAAGCCCTTTTTGCCCCAGGGGTCTCCGGGCTGTGTTCGTTGGGGTTGAACTCCTGCTAGCAAAACCGCCGGGTTGAGGGAAGGGTTCAGACTGTGCCTGGGCCCTGTGGTCTCTTCCAGGTCAGTGTATGGCATTTCCTTCCCCTTGCCACAGGCACCTGGGAGCATGTCTGCACGTGGAGAAAGACTTTCCCGTGGGAAGCCGGTTTTTGTCAAACGGGTCCCAGTGCTCTGCTCCTCTCTTTTCACTCCTGCTGCCAGAAGCCCAGGGAGGATGGGAGGGCTTAGAACATGGCTGGGCACTGTGGTTTCTTCCAGAGAAGTGGAGGGCATTGGCTTTACCTTGCCACAACCACTTGGGAGAGGGTCTACACCTCAGGAAAACTGTCTCCGTGGGAAGCCGGCTTTTTGCAAAGGGGTCTCAGGGCCGTGGGCCTCGGGTGTCCCTCCGGCTCCCCAAAGCACAGGGACGAGGTGAGGGGCTTAGACCATGCCTG
Organism: Ursus americanus; assembly: GCF_024610735.1. Classification (NCBI taxonomy): domain Eukaryota; kingdom Metazoa; phylum Chordata; class Mammalia; order Carnivora; family Ursidae; genus Ursus; species Ursus americanus. The sequence continues at coordinate 37,257,053 of NC_142156.1, read as the reverse complement.
GGCAATGTTGTTTCTTACACCTGGGTGTGTGGCATTTTGTTGAGCTGGCTACCCCCACTTGGGATAGGTGTTCCACAGCAAGCACCTATTGTTCGTCGGAAGCCGTTTTTGCCCCAGGGGTCTCCGGGCTGTGTTCGTTGGGGTTGAACTCCTGCTAGCAAAACCGCCGGGTTGAGGGAAGGATTCAGACTGTGCCTGGGCCCTGTGGTCTCTTCCAGGTCAGTGTATGGCATTTCCTTCCCCTTGCCCCAGGCACCTGGGAGCATGTCTGCACGTGGAGAAAGACTTTCCCGTGGGAAGCCGGTTTTTGTCAAACGGGTCCCAGTGCTCTGCTCCTCTCTTTTCACTCCTGCTGCCAGAAGCCCAGGGAGGATGGGAGGGCTTAGAACATGGCTGGGCACTGTGGTTTCTTCCAGAGAAGTGGAGAGCATTGGCTTTACCTTGCCACAACCACTTGGGAGAGGGTCTACACCTCAGGAAAACTATCTCCGTGGTAAGCCGGCTTTTTGCAAAGGGGTCTCAGGGCCGTGGGCCTCGGGTGTCCCTCCGGCTCCCCAAAGCACAGGGACGAGGTGAGGGGCTTAGACCATGCCTGGGCAATGTTGTTTCTTACACCTGGGTGTGTGGCATTTTGTTGAGCTGGCTACCCCCACTTGGGATAGGTGTTCCACAGCAAGCACCTATTGTTCGTCGGAAGCCGTTTTTTCCCCAGGGGTCTCCGGGCTGTGTTCGTTGGGCTTGAACTCCTGCTAGCAAAACCGCCGGGTTGAGGGAAGGGTTCAGACTGTGCCTGGGCCCTGTGGTCTCTTCCAGGTCAGTGTATGGCATTTCCTTCCCCTTGCCACAGGCACCTGGGAGCATGTCTGCACGTGGAGAAAGACTTTCCCGTGGGAAGCCGGTTTTTGTCAAACGGGTCCCAGTGCTCTGCTCCTCTCTTTTCACTCCTGCTGCCAGAAGCCCAGGGAGGATGGGAGGGCTTAGAACATGCCTGGGCACTGTGGTTTCTTCCAGAGAAGTGGAGGGCATTGGCTTTACATTGCCACAACCACTTGGGAGAGGGTCTGCATCTCAAGAAAACTGTTTCCGTGGGAAGCCGGCTTTTTGCAAAGGGGACTCAGGGTCGTGGGCCTCGGCTGTCCCTCCGGCGCCCCAAAGCACAGGGACGAGGTGAGGGGCTTAGACCATGCCTGGGCAATGTTGTTTCTTACACCTGGGTGTGTGGCATTTTGTTGAGCTGGCTTCCCCCACTTGGGATAGGTGTTCCACAGCAAGCACCTATTGTTCGTCGGAAGCCGTTTTTGCACCAGGGGTCTCCGGGCTGTGTTCGTTGGGGTTGAACTCCTGCTAGCAAAACCGCCGGGTTGAGGGAAGGGTTCAGACTGTGCCTGGGCCCTGTGGTCTCTTCCATGTCAGTGTATGGCATTTCCTTCCCCTTGCCCCAGGCACCTGGGAGCATGTCTGCACGTGGAGAAAGACTTTCCCGTGGGAAGCCGGGTTTTGTCAAACGGGTCCCAGTGCTCTGCTCCTCTCTTTTCACTCCTGCTGCCAGAAGCCCAGGGAGGATGGGAGGGCTTAGAACATGGCTGGGCACTGTGGTTTCTTCCAGAGAAGTGGAGGGCATTTGCTTTACCTTGCCACAACCACTTGGGATAGGGTCTGCACCTCAGGAAAACTGTGTCCGTGGGAAGCCGGCTTTTTGCAAAGGGGTCTCAGGGTCGTGGGCCTCGGCTGTCCCTCCGGCTCCCCAAAGCACAGGGACGAGGTGAGCGACTTAGACCATGCCTGGGCAATGTTGTTTCTTACACCTGGGTGTGTGGCATTTTGTTGAGCTGGCTTCCCCCACTTGGGAATAGGTGTTCCACAGCAAGCACCTATTGTTCGTCGGAAGCCGTTTTTGCCCCAGGGGTCTCCGGGCTATGTTCCTTGCGGTTGAACTCCTGCTAGCAAAACCGCCGGGTTGAGGGAAGGGTTCAGACTGTGCCTGGGCCCTGTGGTCTCTTCCAGGTCAGTGTATGGCATTTCCTTCCCCTTGCCCCAGGCACCTGGGAGCATGTCTGCACGTGGAGAAAGACTTTCCCGTGGGAAGCCGGTTTTTGTCAAACGGGTCCCAGTGCTCTGCTCCTCTCTTTTCACTCCTGCTACCAGAAGCCCAGGGAGGATGGGAGGGCTTAGAACATGGCTGGGCACTGTGGTTTCTTCCAGAGAAGTGGAGGGCATTTGCTTTACCTTGCCACAACCACTTGGGATAGGGTCTGCACCTCAGGAAAACTGTCTCCGTGGGAAGCCGGCTTTTTGCAAAGGGGTCTCAGGGCCGTGTGCCTCGGCTGTCCCTCCGGCTCCCCAAAGCACAGGGACGAGGTGAGGGGCTTAGAGCATGCCTGGGCAATGTTGTTTCTTACACCTGGGTGTGTGGCATTTTGTTGAGCTGGCTACCCCCACTTGGGGTAGGTATTCCACAGCAAGCACCTATTGTTCGTCGGAAGCCGTTTTTGCCCCAGGGGTCTCCGGGCTGTGTTCGTTGGGGTTGAACTCCTGCTAGCAAAACCGCCGGGTTGAGGGAAGGGTTGAGACTGTGCCTGGGCCCTGTGGTCTCTTCCAGGTCAGTGTATGGCATTTCCTTCCCCTTGCCACAGGCACCTGGGAGCATGTCTGCACGTGGAGAAAGACTTTCCCGTGGGAAGCCTGTTTTTGTCAAACGGGTCCCAGTGCTCTGCTCCTCTCTTTTCACTCCTGCTACCAGAAGCCCAGGGAGGATGGGAGGGCTTAGAACATTCCTGGGCACTGTGGTTTCTTCCAGAGAAGTGGAGGGCATTTGCTTTACCTTGCCACAACCACTTGGGATAGGGTCTGCACCTCAGGAAAAGTGTCTCCGTGGGAAGCCGGCTTTTTGCAAAGGGGTCTCAGGGCCGTGTGCCTCGGCTGTCCCTCCGGCTCCCCAAAGCACAGGGACGAGGTGAGGGGCTTAGACCATGCCTGGGCAATGTTGTTTCTTACACCTGGGTGTGTGGCATTTTTTTGAGCTGGCTACCCCCACTTGGGATAGGTGTTCCACAGCAAGCACCTATTCTTCGTCGTAAGCCGTTTTTGCCCCAGGGGTCTCCGGGCTGTGTTCGTTGGGGTTGAACTCCTGCTAGCAAAATCGCCGGGTTGAGGGAAGGGTTGAGACTGTGCCTGGGTCCTGTGGTCTCTTCCAGGTCAGTGTATGGCATTTCCTTCCCCTTGCCCCAGGCACCTGGGAGCATGTCTGCACGTGGAGAAAGACTTTCCCGTGGGAAGCCGGGTTTTGTCAAACGGGTCCCAGTGCTCTGCTCCTCTCTTTTCACTCCTGCTGCCAGAAGCCCAGGGAGGATGGGAGGGCTTAGAACATGGCTGGGCACTGTGGTTTCTTCCAGAGAAGTGGAGGGCATTTGCTTTACCTTGCCACAACCACTTGGGATAGGGTCTGCACCTCAGGAAAACTATTTCCGTGGGAAGCCGGCTTTTTGCAAAGGGGTCTCAGAGTCATGGGCCTCGGCTGTCCCTCCGGCTCCCCAAAGCACAGGGACGAGGTGAGCGACTTAGACCAAGCCTGGGCAATGTTGTTACTTACACCTGGGTGTGTGGCATTTTGTTGAGCTGGCTTCCCCACTTGGGAATAGGTGTTCCACAGCAAGAACCTATTGATCGTCGGAATCCGTTTTTGCCCCAGGGGTCTCCGGGCTGTGTTCGTTGGGGTTGAACTCCTGCTTGCAAAACCGCCGTGTTGAGGGAAGGGTTCAGACTGTGCCTGGGCCCTGTGGTCTCTTCCAGGTCAGTGTATGGCATTTCCTTCCCCTTGCCCCAGGCACCTGGGAGCATGTCTGCACGTGGAGAAAGACTTTCCCGTGGGAAGCCGGGTTTTGTCAAACGGGTCCCAGTGCTCTGCTCCTCTCTTTTCACTCCTGCTGCCAGAAGCCCAGGGAGGATGGGAGGGCTTAGAACATGGCTGGGCACTGTGGTTTCTTCCAGAGAAGTGGAGGGCATTTGCTTTAGCTTGCCACAACCACTTGGGATAGGTTCTGCACCTCAGGAAAACTGTCTCGTGGGAAGCCGGCTTTTTGCAAAGGGGTCTCAGGGCCGTGTGCCTCGGGTGTCCCTCCGGCTCCCCAAAGCACAGGGACGAGGTGAGGGGCTTAGACCATGCCTGGGCAATGTTTTTCTTACACCTGGGTGTGTGGCATTTTGTTGAGCTGGCTACCCCCACTTGGGATAGGTGTTCCATAGCAAGCACCTATTGATCGTCGGAAGCCGTTTTTGCCCCAGGGGTCTCCGGGCTGTGTTCGTTGGGGTTGAACTCCTGCTAGCAAAACCGCCGGGTTGAGGGAAGGGTTCAGACTGTGCCTGGGCCCTGTGGTCTCTTCCAGGTCAGTGTATGGCATTTCCTTCCCCATGCCACAGGCACCTGGGAGCATGTCTGCGCGTGGAGAAAGACTTTCCCGTGGGAAGCCGGGTTTTGTCAAACGGGTCCCAGTGCTCTGCTCCTCTCTTTTCACTCCTGCTGCCAGAAGCCCAGGGAGGATGGGAGGGCTTAGAACATGGCTGGGCACTGTGGTTTCTTCCAGAGAAGTGGAGGGCATTTGCTTTACCTTGCCACAACCACTTGGGATAGGTGGGCACCTCAGGAAAACTGTTTCCATGGGAAGCCGGCTTTTTGCAAGGGGGTCTCAGGGCCGTGTGCCTCGGCTGTACCTCCGGCTCCCCAAAGCACAGGGACGAGGTGAGGGGCTTAGACCATGCCTGGGCAATGTTGTTTCTTACACCTGGGTGTGTGGCATTTTGTTGTGCTGGCTACCCCCACTTAGGATAGGTGTTCCACAGCAAGCACCTATTGTTCTTCGGAAGCCGTTTTTGCCCCAGGGGTCTCCGGGCTGTGTTCCTTGGGGTTGAACTCCTGCTAGCAAAACCGCCGGGTTGAGGGAAGGGTTCAGACTGTGCCTGGGCCCTGTGGTCTCTTCCAGGTCAGTGTATGGCATTTCCTTCCCCTTGCCCCAGGCACCTGGGAGCATGTCTGCACATGGAGAAAGACTTTCCCGTGGGAAGCCGGTTTTTGTCAAACGGGTCCCAGTGCTCTGCTCCTCTCTTTTCACTCCTGCTACCAGAAGCCCAGGGAGGATGGGAGGGCTTAGAACATGGCTGGGCCCTGTGGTTTCTTCCAGAGAAGTGGAGGGCATTTGCTTTACCTTGCCACAACCACTTGGGATAGGTGGGCACCTCAGGAAAACTGTGTCCGTGGGAAGCCGGCTTTTTGCAAAGGGGTCTCAGGGTCGTGGGCCTCGGCTGTCCCTCCGGCTCCCCAAAGCACAGGGACGAGGTGAGGGGCTTAGACCATGCCTGGGCAATGTTGTTTCTTACACCTGGGTGTGTGGCATTTTGTTGAGCTGGCTACCCCCACTTGGGATAGGTGTTCCACAGCAAGCACCTATTGTTCGTCGGAAGCCGTTTTTGCCCCAGGGGTCTCCGGGCTATGTTCCTTGCGGTTGAACTCCTGCTAGCAAAACCGCCGGGTTGAGGGAAGGGTTCAGACTGTGCCTGGGCCCTGTGGTCTCTTCCAGGTCAGTGTATGGCATTTCCTTCCCCTTGCCCCAGGCACCTGGGAGCATGTCTGCACGTGGAGAAAGACTTTCCCGTGGGAAGCCGGTTTTTGTCAAACGGGTCCCAGTGCTCTGCTCCTCTCTTTTCACTCCTGCTGCCAGAAGCCCAGGGAGGATGGGAGGGCTTAGAACATGGCTGGGCACTGTGGTTTCTTCCAGAGAAGTGGAGGGCATTTGCTTTAGCTTGCCACAACCACTTGGGATAGGTTCTGCACCTCAGGAAAACTGTCTCCGTGGGAAGCCGGCTTTTTGCAAAGGGGTCTCAGGGCCGTGTGCCTCGGGTGTCCCTCCGGCTCCCCAAAGCACAGGGACGAGGTGAGGGGCTTAGACCATGCCTGGGCAATGTTTTTCTTACACCTGGGTGTGTGGCATTTTGTTGAGCTGGCTACCCCCACTTGGGATAGGTGTTCCATAGCAAACACCTATTGATCGTCGGAAGCCGTTTTTGCCCCAGGGGTCTCCGGGCTGTGTTCGTTGGGGTTGAACTCCTGCTAGCAAAACCGCCGGGTTGAGGGAAGGGTTCAGACTGTGCCTGGGCCCTGTGGTCTCTTCCAGGTCAGTGTATGGCATTTCCTTCCCCATGCCACAGGCACCTGGGAGCATGTCTGCGCGTGGAGAAAGACTTTCCCGTGGGAAGCCGGGTTTTGTCAAACGGGTCCCAGTGCTCTGCTCCTCTCTTTTCACTCCTGCTGCCAGAAGCCCAGGGAGGATGGGAGGGCTTAGAACATGGCTGGGCACTGTGGTTTCTTCCAGAGAAGTGGAGGGCATTTGCTTTACCTTGCCACAACCACTTGGGATAGGTGGGCACCTCAGGAAAACTGTTTCCATGGGAAGCCGGCTTTTTGCAAGGGGGTCTCAGGGCCGTGTGCCTCGGCTGTACCTCCGGCTCCCCAAAGCACAGGGACGAGGTGAGGGGCTTAGACCATGCCTGGGCAATGTTGTTTCTTACACCTGGGTGTGTGGCATTTTGTTGTGCTGGCTACCCCCACTTGGGATAGGTGTTCCACAGCAAGCACCTATTGTTCTTCGGAAGCCGTTTTTGCCCCAGGGGTCTCCGGGCTGTGTTCCTTGGGGTTGAACTCCTGCTAGCAAAACCGCCGGGTTGAGGGAACGGTTCAGACTGTGCCTGGGCCCTGTGGTCTCTTCCAGGTCAGTGTATGGCATTTCCTTCCCCTTGCCCCAGGCACCTGGGAGCATGTCTGCACGTGGAGAAAGACTTTCCCGTGGGAAGCCGGTTTTTGTCAAACGGGTCCCAGTGCTCTGCTCCTCTCTTTTCACTCCTGCTGCCAGAAGCCCAGGGAGGATGGGAGGGCTTAGAACATGGCTGGGCACTGTGGTTTCTTCCAGAGAAGTGGAGGGCATTGGCTTTACCTTGCCACAACCACTTGGGATAGGGTCTGCACCTCAAGAAAACTGTTTCCGTGGGAAGCCGGCTTTTTGCAAAGGGGTCTCAGGGCCGTAGGCCTCGGGTGTCCCTCTGGCTCCCCAAAGCACAGGGACGAGGTGAGGGGCTTAGACCATGCCTGGGCAATGTTGCTTCTTACACCTGGGTGTGTGGCATTTTGTTGAGCTGGCTAACCCCACTTGGGATAGGTGTTCCACAGCAAGCACCTATTGTTCGTCGGAAGCCGTTTTTGCCCAAGGAGTCTCCGGGCTGTGTTCGTTGGGGTTGTGCTACTGCTAGCAAAACCGCCGGGTTGAGGGAAGGGTTCAGACTGTGCCTGGGCCCTGTGGTCTCTTCCAGGTCAGTGTATGGCATTTCCTTCCCCTTGCCACAGGCACCTGGGAGCATGTCTGCACGTGGAGAAAGACTTTCCCGTGGGAAGCCGGTTTTTGTCAAACGGGTCCCAGTGCTCTGCTCCTCTCTATTCACTCCTGCTGCCAGAAGCCCAGGGAGAATGGGAGGGCTTGGAACATGGCTGGGCACTGTGGTTTCTTCCAGAGAAGTGGAGGGCATTGGCTTTAGCTTGCCACAAACACTTGGGAGAGGGTCTACACCTCAGGAAAACTGTCTCCGTGGGAAGCCGGCTCTTTGCAAAGGGGTCTCAGGGCCGTGGGCCTCGGGTGTCCCTCCGGCTCCCCAAAGCACAGGGACGAGGTGAGGGGCTTAGACCATGCCTGGGCAATGTTGTTTCTTACACCTGGGTGTGTGGCATTTTGTTGAGCTGGCTACCCCCACTTGGGGTAGGTGTTCCACAGCAAGCACCTATTGTTAGTCAGAAGACGTTTTTGCCCCACGGCTCTCCGGGCTGTGTTCGTTGGGCTTGAACTCCTGCTAGCAAAACCGCCGTGTTGAGGGAAGGGTTCAGACTGTGCCTGGGCCCTGTGGTCTCTTCCAGGTCAGTGTATGGCATTTCCTTCCCCTTGCCACAGGCACCTGGGAGCATGTCTGCACGTGGAGAAAGACTTTCCCGTGGGAAGCCGGTTTTTGTCAAACGGGTCCCAGTGCTCTGCTCCTCTCTTTTCACTCCTGCTGCCAGAAGCCCATGGAGGATGGGAGGGCTTAGAACATGGCTGGGCACTGTGGTTTCTTCCAGAGAAGTGGAGGGCATTTGCTTTACCTTGCCACAACCACTTGGGATAGGGTCTGCACCTCAGGAAAACTGTTTCCGTGGGAAGCCGGCTTTTTGCAAAGGGGTCTCAGGGCCGTGGGCCTCGGGTGTCCCTCCGGCTCCCCAAAGCACAGGGACGAGGTGAGGGGCTTAGACCATGCCTGGGCAATGTTGTTTCTTACACCTGGGTGTGTGGCATTTTGTTGAGCTGGCTACCCCCACTTGGGATAGGTGTTCCACAGCAAGCACCTATTGTTCGTCGGAAGCCGTTTTTGCCCCAGGGGTCTCCGGGCTGTGTTCGTTGGGCTTGAACTCCTGCTAGCAAAACCGCCGGGTTGAGGGAAGGGTTCAGGCAGTGCCTGGGCCCTGTGGTCTCTTCCAGGTCAGTGTATGGCATTTCCTTCTCCTTGCCACAGGCACCTGGGAGCATGTCTGCACGTGGAGAAAGACTTTCCCGTGGGAGGCCGGTTTTTGTCAAACGGGTCCCAGTGCAATGCTCCTCTCTTTTCACTCCTGCTGCCAGAAGCCCAGGGAGGATGGGTGGGCTTAGAACATGGCTGGGCACTGGGGTTTCTTCCAGAGAAGTGGAGGGCATTGGCTTTACCTTGCCACAACCACTTGGGATAGGGTCTGCACCTCAAGAAAACTGTTTCCGTGGGAAGCCGGCTTTTTGCAAAGGGGTCTCAGGGCCGTAGGCCTCGGGTGTCCCTCCGGCTCCCCAAAGCACAGGGAAGAGGTGAGGGGCTTAGACCATGCCTGGGCAATGTTGCTTCTTACACCTAGGTGTGTGGCATTTTGTTGAGCTGGCTACCCCCACTTGGGATAGGTGTTCCACAGCAAGCACCTATTGTTCGTCGGAAGCCGTCTTTGCCCCAGGGGTCTCCGGGCTGTGTTCGTTGGGGTTGAACTCCTGCTAGCAAAACCGCCGGGTTGAGGGAAGGGTTCAGACTGTGCCTGGGCCCTGTGGTCTCTTCCAGGTCAGTGTATGGCATTTCCTTCCCCTTGCCACAGGCACCTGGGAGCATGTCTGCACGTGGAGAAAGACTTTCCCGTGGGAAGCCGGTTTTTGTCAAACGGGTCCCAGTGCTCTGCTCCTCTCTTTTCACTCCTGCTGCCAGAAGCCCAGGGAGGATGGGAGGGCTTAGAACATGCCTGGGCACTGTGGTTTCTTCCAGAGAAGTGGAGGGCATTGGCTTTACCTTGCCACAACCACTTGGGATAGGGTCTGCACCTCAAGAAAACTGTTTCCGTGGGAAGCCGGCTTTTTGCAAAGGGGTCTCAGGGCCGTGGGCCTCGGGTGTCCCTCCGGCTCCCCAAAGCACAGGGACGAGGTGAGGGGCTTAGACCATGCCTGGGCAATGTTGCTTCTTACACCTGGGTGTGTGGCATTTTGTTGAGCTGGCTACCCCCACTTGGGATAGGTGTTCCACAGCAAGCACCTATTGTTCGTCGGAAGCCGTTTTTGCCCCAGGGGTCTCCGGGCTGTGTTCGTTGGGGTTGAACTCCTGCTAGCAAAACCGCCGGGTTGAGGGAAGGGTTCAGACTGTGCCTGGGCCCTGTGGTCTCTTCCAGGTCAGTGTATGGCATTTCCTTCCCCTTGCCACAGGCACCTGGGAGCATGTCTGCACGTGGAGAAAGACTTTCCCGTGGGAAGCCGGTTTTTGTCAAACGGGTCCCAGTGCTCTGCTCCTCTCTTTTCACTCCTGCTGCCAGAAGCCCAGGGAGGATGGGAGGGCTTAGAACATGCCTGGGCACTGTGGTTTCTTCCAGAGAAGTGGAGGGCATTGGCTTTACCTTGCCACAACCACTTGGGAGAGGGTCTGCACCTCAGGAAAACTGTTTCCGTGGGAAGCCGGCTTTTTGCAAAGGGGTCTCAGGGCCGTGGGCCTCGGGTGTCCCTCCGGCTCCCCAAAGCACAGGGACGAGGTGAGGGGCTTAGACCATGCCTGGGCAATGTTGTTTCTTACACCTGGGTGTGTGGCATTTTGTTGAGCTGCCTACCCCCACTTGGGATAGGTGTTCCACAGCAAGCACCTATTGTTCGTCGGAAGCCGTTTTTGCCCCAGGAGTCTCCGGGCTGTGTTCGTTGGGGTTGTGCTCCTGCTAGCAAAACCGCCGGGTTGAGGGAAGGGTTCAGACTGTGCCTGGGCCCTGTGGTCTCTTCCAGGTCAGTGTATGGCATTTCCTTCCCCTTGCCACAGGCACCTGGGAGCATGTCTGCACGTGGAGAAAGACTTTCCCGTGGGAAGCCGGTTTTTGTCAAACGGGTCCCAGTGCTCTGCTCCTCTCTATTCACTCCTGCTGCCAGAAGCCCAGGGAGAATGGGAGGGCTTGGAACATGGCTGGGCACTGTGGTTTCTTCTAGAGAAGTGGGGGGCATTGGCTTTATCTTGCCACAACCACTTGGGATAGGGTCTGCACCTCAGGAAAACTGTTTCCGTGGGATGCCGGCTTTTTGCAAAGGGGTCCCAGGGCCGTGGGCCTCGGGTGTCCTTCCGGCTCCCCAAAGCACAGGGACGAGGTGAGGGGCTTAGACCATGCCTGGGCAATGTTGTTTCTTACACCTGGGTGTGTGGCATTTTGTTGAGCTGGCTACCCCCACTTAGGGTAGGTGTTCCACAGCAAGCACCTATTGTTCGTCTGAAGCCGTTTTTGCCCCAGGGCTCTCCGGGCTGTGTTCGTTGGGGTTGAACTCCTGCTAGCAAAACCGCCGGGTTGAGGGAAGGGTTCAGACTGTGCCTGGGCCCTGTGGTCTCTTCCAGGTCAGTGTATGGCATTTCCTTCCCCTTGCCACAGGCACCTGGGAGCATGTCTGCACGTGGAGAAAGACTTTCCCGTGGGAAGCCGGTTTTTGTCAAACGCGTCCCAGTGCTCTGCTCCTCTCTTTTCACTCCTGCTGCCAGAAGCCCAGGGAGGATGGGAGGGCTTAGAACATGGCTGGGCACTGTGGTTTCTTCCAGAGAAGTGGAGGGCATTTGCTTTACCTTGCCACAACCACTTGGGATAGGGTCTGCACCTCAGGAAAACTGTTTCCGTCGGAAGCCGGCTTTTTGCAAAGGGGTCTCAGGGCCGTGTGCCTCGGCTGTCCCTCCGGCTCCCCAAAGCACAGGGACGAGGTGAGGGGCTTAGACCATGCCTGGGCAATGTTGTTTCTTACACCTGGGTGTGTGGCATTTTGTTGAGCTGGCTACTCCCACTTGGGATAGGTGTTCCACAGCAAGCACCTATTGTTCGTCGGAAGCCGTTTTTGCCCCAGGGTTCTCCGGGCTGTGTTCGTTGGGGTTGAACTCCTGCTAGCAAAACCGCCGGGTTGAGGGAAGGGTTCAGACTGTGCCTGGGCCCTGTGGTCTCTTCCAGTTCAGTGTATGGCATTTCCTTCCCCTTGCCACAGGCTCCTGGGAGCATATCTGCACGTGGAGAAAGACTTTCCCGTGGGAAGCCGGTTTTTGTCAAACGGGTCCCAGTGCTCTGCTCCTCTCTTTTCACTCCTGCTACCAGAAGCCCAGGGAGGATGGGAGGGCTTAGAACATGGCTGGGCCCTGTGGTTTCTTCCAGAGAAGTGGAGGGCATTTGCTTTACCTTGCCACAACCACTTGGGATAGGTGGGCACCTCAGGAAAACTGTGTCCGTGGGAAGCCGGCTTTTTGCAAAGGGGTCTCAGGGTCGTGGGTCTCGGCTATCCCTCCGGCTCCCCAAAGCACAGGGACGAGGTGAGGGGCTTAGACCATGCCTGGGCAATGTTGTTTCTTACACCTGGGTGTGTGGCATTTTGTTGAGCTGGCTACCCCCACTTGGGATAGGTGTTCCACAGCAAGCACCTATTGTTCGTCGGAAGCCGTTTTTGCCCCAGGGGTCTCCGGGCTATGTTCCTTGCGGTTGAACTCCTGCTAGCAAAACCGCCGGGTTGAGGGAAGGGTTCAGACTGTGCCTGGGCCCTGTGGTCTCTTCCAGGTCAGTGTATGGCATTTCCTTCCCCTTGCCCCAGGCACCTGGGAGCATGTCTGCACGTGGAGAAAGACTTTCCCGTGGGAAGCCGGTTTTTGTCAAACGGGTCCCAGTGCTCTGCTCCTCTCTTTTCACTCCTGCTACCAGAAGCCCAGGGAGGATGGAAGGGCTTAGAACATGGCTGGGCTCTGTGGTTTCCTCCAGAGAAGTGGAGGGCATTTGCTTTACCTTGCCACAACCACTTGGGATAGGGTCTGCACCTCAGGAAAACTGTCTCCGTGGGAAGCCGGCTTTTTTCAAAGGGGTCTCAGGGCCGTGTGCCTCGGCTGTCCCTCCGGCTCCCCAAAGCACAGGGACGAGGTGAGGGGCTTAGACCATGCCTGGGCAATGTTGTTTCTTACACCTGGGTGTGTGGCATTTTGTTGAGCTGGCTACCCCCACTTGGGATAGGTGTTATACAGCAAGCACCTATTGTTCGTCGGAAGGCGTTTTTGCCCCAGGGGTCTCCGGGCTGTGTTCGTTGGGGTTGAACTCCTGCTAGCAAAACCGCCGGGTTGAGGGAAGGGTTCAGACTGTGCCTGGGCCCTGTGGTCTCTTCCAGGTCAGTGTATGGCATTTCCTTCCCCTTGCCCCAGGCACCTGGGAGCATATCTGCACGTGGAGAAAGACTTTCCCGTGGGAAGCCGGTTTTTGTCAACCGGGTCCCAGTGCTCTGCTCCTCTCTTTTCACTCCTGCTACCAGAATTCCAGGGAGGATGGGAGGGCTTAGAACATGGCTGGGCACTGTGGTTTCTTCCAGAGAAGTGGAGGGCATTTGCTTTACCTTGCCACAACCACTTGGGATAGGTGGGCACCTCAGGAAAACTGTTTCCATGGGAAGCCGGCTTTTTGCAAAGGGGTCTCAGGGCCGTGTGCCTCGGCTGTACCTCCGGCTCCCCAAAGCACAGGGACGAGGTGAGGGGCTTAGACCATGCCTGGGCAATGTTGTTTCTTCCACCTGGGTGTGTGGCATTTTGTTGTGCTGGCTACCCCCACTTGGGATAGGTGTTCCACAGCAAGCACCTATTGTTCATCGGAAGCCGTTTTTGCCCCAGGGGTCTCCGGGCTGTGTTCGTTGGGGTTGAACTCCTGCTAGCAAAACCGCCGGGTTGAGGGAAGGGTTCAGACTGTGCCTGGGCCCTGTGGTCTCTTCCAGGTCAGTGTATGGCATTTCCTTCCCCTTGCCCCAGGCACCTGGGAGCATGTCTGCACGTGGAGAAAGACTTTCCCGTGGGAAGCCGGTTTTTGTCAAACGGGTCCCAGTGCTCTGCTCCTCTCTTTTCACTCCTGCTACCAGAAGCCCAGGGAGGATGGGAGGGCTTAGAACATGGCTGGGCACTGTGGTTTCTTCCAGAGAAGTGGAGGGCATTTGCTTTACCTTGCCACAACCACTTGGGATAGGGTCTGCACCTCAGGAAAACTGTCTCCGTGGGAAGCCGGCTTTTTGCAAAGGGGTCTCAGGGCCGTGTGCCTCGGCTGTCCCTCCGGCTCCCCAAAGCACAGGGACGAGGTGAGGGGCTTAGACCATGCCTGGGCAATGTTGTTTCTTACACCTGGGTGTGTGGCATTTTGTTGAGCTGGCTACCCCCACTTGGGATAGGTGTTCCACAGCAAGCACCTATTGTTCATCGGAAGCCGTTTTTGCCCCAGGGGTCTCCGGGCTGTGTTCGTTGGGGTTGAACTCCTGCTAGCAAAACCGCCGGGTTGAGGGAAGGGTTCAGACTGTGCCTGGGCCCTGTGGTCTCCTCCAGGTCAGTGTATGGCATTTCCTTCCCCTTGCCACAGGCCCCTGGGAGCATGGCTGCACGTGGAGAAAGACTTTCCCGTGGGAAGCCGGTTTTTGTCAAACGGGTCCCAGTGCTCTGCTCCTCTCTTTTCACTCCTGCTACCAGAAGCCCAGGGACGACGGGAGGGCTTAGAACATGGCTGCGCCCTGTGGTTTCTTCCAGAGAAGTGGAGGGCATTGGCTTTACCTTGCCACAACCACTTGGGATAGGTGGGCACCTCAGGAAAACTGTGTCCGTGGGAAGCCGGCTTTTTGCAAAGGGGTCTCAGGGTCGTGGGCCTCGGCTGTCCCTCCGGCTCCCCAAAGCACAGGGACGAGGTGAGGGGCTTAGACCATGCCTGGGCAATGTTGTTTCTTACACCTGGGTGTGTGGCATTTTGTTGAGCTGGCTACCCCCACTTGGGATAGGTGTTCCACAGCAAGCACCTATTCTTCGTCGGAAGCCGTTTTTGCCCCAGGGGTCTCCGGGCTATGTTCCTTGCGGTTGAACTCCTGCTAGCAAAACCGCCGGGTTGAGGGAAGGGTTCAGACTGTGCCTGGGCCCTGTGGTATCTTCCAGGTCAGTGTATGGCATTTCCTTCCCCTTGCCCCAGGCACCTGGGAGCATGTCTGCACGTGGAGAAAGACTTTCCCGTGGGAAGCCGGGTTTTGTCAAACGGGTCCCAGTGATCTGCTCCTCTCTTTCACTCCTGCTGCCAGAAGCCCAGGGAGGATGGGAGGGCTTAGAACATGGCTGGGCACTGTGGTTTCTTCCAGAGAAGTGGAGGGCATTGGCTTTACCTTGCCACAACCACTTGGGATAGGGTCTGCACCTCAGGAAAACTGTTTCCGTGGGAAGCCGGCTTTTTGCAAAGGGGTCTCAGGGTCGTGGGCCTCGGCTGTCCCTCCGGTTCCCCAAAGCACAGGGACGCGGTGAGGGGCTTAGACCATGCCTGGGCAATGTTGTTTCTTACACCTGGGTGTGTGGCATTTTGTTGAGCTGGCTACCCCCACTTGGGATAGGTGTTCCACAGCAAGCTCCTATTGTTCTTCGGAAGCCGTTTTTGCCCCAGGGGTCTCTGGGCTGTTTCGTTGGGGTTGAACTCCTGCTAGCAAAACTGCCGGGTTGAGGGAGGGTTCAGACTGTGCCTGGGCCCTGTGGTCTCTTCCAGGTCAGTGTATGGCATTTCCTTCCACTTGCCACAGGCACCTGGGACCATGTGTGCACGTGGAGAAAGACTTTCTCGTGGGAAGCCGGGTTTTGTCAAACGGGTCCCAGTGCTCTGCTCCTCTCTTTTCACTCCTGCTGCCAGAAGCCCAGGGAGGATGGGAGGGCTTAGAACATGGCTGGGCACTGTGGTTTCTTCCAGAGAAGTGGAGGGCATTTGCTTTACCTTGCCACAACCACTTGGGATAGGGTCTGCACCTCAGGAAAACTGTTTCCGTGGCAAGCCGGCTTTTTGCAAAGGGGTCTCAGGGTCGTGGGCCTCGGCTGTCCCTCCGGCTCCCCAAAGCACAGGGACGAGGTGAGGGGCTTAGACCATGCCTGGGCAATGTTGTTTCTTACACCTGGGTGTGTGGCATTTTGTTGAGCTGGCTTCCCCCACTTGGGATAGGTGTTCCACAGCAAGCACCTATTGTTCGTCGGAAGCCGTTTTTGCCCCAGGGGTCTCCGGGCTGTGTTCGTTGGGGTTGAACTCCTGTTAGCAAAACCGCCGGGTTGAGGGAAGGGTACAGACTGTGCCTGGGCCCTGTGGACTCTTCCATGTCAGTGTATGGCATTTCCTTCCCCTTGCCCCAGGCACCTGGGAGCATGTCTGCACGTGGAGAAAGACTTTCCCGTGGGAAGCCGGGTTTTGTCAAACGGGTCCCAGTGCTCTGCTCCTCTCTTTTCACTCCTGCTGCCAGAAGCCCAGGGAGGATGGGAGGGCTTAGAACATGGCTGGGCACTGTGGTTTCTTCCAGAGAAGTGGAGGGCATTTGCTTTACCTTGCCACAACCACTTGGGATAAGGTCTGCACCTCAGGAAAACTATTTCCGTGGGAAGCCGGCTTTTTGCAAAGGGGTCTCAGAGTCATGGGCCTCGGCTGTCCCTCCGGCTCCCCAAAGCACAGGGACGAGGTGAGCGACTTAGACCAAGCCTGGGCAATGTTGTTACTTACACCTGGGTGTGTGGCATTTTGTTGAGCTGGCTTCCCCCACTTGGGAATAGGTGTTCCACAGCAAGAACCTATTGATCGTCGGAGGCCGTTTTTGCCCCAGGGGTCTCCGGGCTGTGTTTGTTGGGGTTGAACTCCTGCTTGCAAAACCGTCGTGTTGAGGGAAGGGTTCAGACTGTGCCTGGGCCCTCTGGTCTCTTCCAGGTCAGTGTATGGCATTTCCTTCCCCTTGCCACAGGCACCTGGGAGCATGTCTGCGGGTGTAGAAAGACTTTCCCGTGGGAAGCCGGGATTTGTCAAACGGGTCCCAGTGCTCTGCTCCTCTCTTTCACTCCTGCTGCCAGAAGCCCAGGGAGGATGGGAGGGCTTAGAACATGGCTGGGCACTGTGGTTTCTTCCAGAGAAGTGGAGGGCATTGGCTTTACCTTGCCACAACCACTTGGGATAGGGTCTGCACCTCAGGAAAACTGTTTCCGTCGGAAGCCAGCTTTTTGCAAAGGGGTCTCAGGGTCGTGGGCCTCGGCTGTCCCTCCGGCTCCCCAAAGCACAGGGACGAGGTGAGGGGCTTAGACCATGCCTGGGCAATGTTGTTTCTTACACCTGGGTGTGTGGCATTTTGTTGAGCTGGCTACCCCCACTTGGGATAGGTGTTCCACAGCAAGCACCTATTGTTCATCGGAAGCCGTTTTTGCCCCAGGGGTCTCCGGGCTGTGTTCGTTGGGGTTGAACTCCTGCTAGCAAAACCGCCGGGTTGACGGAAGGGTTCAGACTGTGCCTGGGCCCTGTGGTCTCTTCCAGGTCAGTGTATGGCATTTCCTTCCCCTTGCCACAGGCCCCTGGGAGCATGTCTGCACGTGGAGAAAGACTTTCCCGTGGGAAGCCGGTTTTTGTCAAACGGGTCCCAGTGCTCTACTCCTCTCTTTTCACTCCTGCTACCAGAAGCCCAGGGAGGATGGGAGGGCTTAGAACATGGCTGGGCCCTGTGGTTTCTTCCAGAGAAGTGGAGGGCATTTGCTTTACCTTGCCACAACCACTTGGGATAGGTGGGCACCTCAGGAAAACTGTGTCCGTGGGAAGCCGGCTTTTTGCAAAGGGGTCTCAGGGTCGTGGGCCTCGGCTGTCCCTCCGGCTCCCCAAAGCACAGGGACGAGGTGAGGGGCTTAGACCATGCCTGGGCAATGTTGTTTCTTACACCTGGGTGTGTGGCATTTTGTTGAGCTGGCTACCCCCACTTTGGATAGGTGTTCCACAGCAAGCACCTATTGTTCGTCGGAAGCCGTTTTTGCCCCAGGGGTCTCCGGGCTATGTTCCTTGCGGTTGAACTCCTGCTAGCAAAACCGCCGGGTTGAGGGAAGGGTTCAGACTGTGCCTGGGCCCTGTGGTCTCTTCCAGGTCAGTGTATGGCATTTCCTTCCCCTTGCCCCAGGCACCTGGGAGCATGTCTGCACGTGGAGAAAGACTTTCCCGTGGGAAGCCGGTTTTTGTCAAACGGGTCCCAGTGCTCTGCTCCTCTCTTTTCACTCCTGCTACCAGAAGCCCAGGGAGGATGGGAGGGCTTAGAACATGGCTGGGCACTGTGGTTTCTTCCAGAGAAGTGGAGGGCATTGGCTTTACCTTGCCACAACCACTTGGGATAGGGTCTGCACCTCAGGAAAACTGTCTCCGTGGGAAGCCGGCTTTTTGCAAAGGGGTCTCAGGGCCGTGTGCCTCGGCTGTCCCTCCGGCTCCCCAAAGCACAGGGACGAGGTGAGGGGCTTAGACCATGCCTGGGCAATGTTGTTTCTTCCACCTGGGTGTGTGGCATTTTGTTGAGCTGGCTACCCCCACTTGGGATAGGTATTCCACAGCAAGCACCTATTGTTCGTCGGAAGCCGTTTTTGCCTCAGGGGACTCCGGGCTGTGTTCGTTGGGGTTGAACTCCTGCTAGCAAAACCGCCGGGTTGAGGGAAGGGTTGAGACTGTGCCTGGGCCCTGTGGTCTCTTCCAGGTCAGTGTATGGCATTTCCTTCCCCTTGCCACAG
Organism: Ursus americanus; assembly: GCF_024610735.1. Lineage (NCBI taxonomy): Eukaryota > Metazoa > Chordata > Mammalia > Carnivora > Ursidae > Ursus > Ursus americanus. The sequence continues at coordinate 37,238,963 of NC_142156.1, read as the reverse complement.
GCACCTGGGAGCATGTCTGCACGTGGAGAAAGACTTTCCCGTGGGAAGCCGGTTTTTGTCAAACGGGTCCCAGTGCTCTGCTCCTCTCTTTTCACTCCTGCTACCAGAAGCCCCGGGAGGATGGGAGGGCTTAGAACATTCCTGGGCACTGTGGTTTCTTCCAGAGAAGTGGAGGGCATTTGCTTTACCTTGCCACAACCACTTGGGATAGGGTCTGCACCTCAGGAAAACTGTCTCCGTGGGAAGCCGGCTTTTTGCAAAGGGGTCTCAGGGCCGTGTGCTTCGGCTGTCCCTCCGGCTCCCCAAAGCACAGGGACGAGGTGAGGGGCTTAGACCATGCCTGGGCAATGTTGTTTCTTACACCTGGGTGTGTGGCATTTTGTTGAGCTGGCTACCCCCACTTGGGATAGGTGTTCCACAGCAAGCACCTATTGTTCGTCGGAAGCCGATTTTGCCCCAGGGGTCTCCGGGCTGTGTTCCTTGGGGTTGAACTCCTGCTAGAAAAACCGCCGGGTTGAGGGAAGGGTTCAGACTGTGCCTGGGCCCTGTGGTCTCTTCCAGGTCAGTGTATGGCATTTCCTTCCCCTTGTCCCAGGCACCTGGGAGCATGTCTGTACGTGGAGAAAGACTTTCCCGTGGGAAGCCGGTTTTTGTCAAACGGGTCCCAGTGATCTGCTCCTCTCTTTTCACTCCTGCTACCAGAAGCCCAGGGAGGATGGGAGGGCTTAGAACATGGCTGGGCACTGTGGTTTCTTCCAGAGAAGTGGAGGGCATTTGCTTTACCTTGCCACAACCACTTGGGATAGGGTCTGCACCTCAGGAAAACTGTCTCCGTGGGAAGCCGGCTTTTTGCAAAGGGGTCTCAGGGCCGTGTGCCTCGGCTGTCCCTCCGGCTCCCCAAAGCACAGGGACGAGGTGAGGGGCTTAGACCATGCCTGGGCAATGTTGTTTCTTACACCTGGGTGTGTGGCATTTTGTTGAGCTGGCTACCCCCACTTGGGATAGGTGTTCCACAGCAAGCACCTATTGTTCGTCAGAAGCCGTTTTTGCCCCAGGAGTCTCCGGGCTGTGTTCGTTGGGGTTGAACTCCTGCTAGCAAAACCGCCGGGTTGAGGGAAGGGTTCAGACTGTGCCTGGGCCCTGTGGTCTCTTCCAGGTCAGTGTATGGCATTTCCTTCCCCTTGCCACAGGCACCTGGGAGCATGTCTGCACGTGGAGAAAGACTTTCCCGTGGGAAGCCGGTTTTTGTCAAACGGGTCCCAGTGCTCTGCTCCTCTCTTTTCACTCCTGCTACCAGAAGCCCTGGGAGGATGGGAGGGCTTAGAACATTCCTGGGCACTGTGGTTTCTTCCAGAGAAGTGGAGGGCATTTGCTTTACCTTGCCACAACCACTTGGGATAGGGTCTGCACCTCAGGAAAACTGTCTCCGTGGGAAGCCGGCTTTTTGCAAAGGGGTCTCAGGGCCGTGTGCTTCGGCTGTCCCTCCGGCTCCCCAAAGCACAGGGACGAGGTGAGGGGCTTAGACCATGCCTGGGCAATGTTGTTTCTTACACCTGGGTGTGTGGCATTTTGTTGAGCTGGCTACCCCCACTTGGGATAGGTGTTCCACAGCAAGCACCTATTGTTCGTCGGAAGCCGATTTTGCCCCAGGGGTCTCCGGGCTGTGTTCGTTGGGGTTGAACTCCTGCTAGCAAAACCGCCGGGTTGAGGGAAGGGTTCAGACTGTGCCTGGGCCCTGTGGTCTCTTCCAGGTCAGTGTATGGCATTTCCTTCCCCTTGCCCCAGGCACCTGGGAGCATGTCTGTACGTGGAGAAAGACTTTCCCGTGGGAAGCCGGTTTTTGTCAAACGGGTCCCAGTGATCTGCTCCTCTCTTTTCACTCCTGCTACCAGAAGCCCAGGGAGGATGGGAGGGCTTAGAACATGGCTGGGCACTGTGGTTTCTTCCAGAGAAGTGGAGGGCATTTGCTTTACCTTGCCACAACCACTTGGGATAGGGTCTGCACCTCAGGAAAACTGTCTCCGTGGGAAGCCGGCTTTTTGCAAAGGGGTCTCAGGGCCGTGTGCCTCGGCTGTCCCTCCGGCTCCCCAAAGCACAGGGACGAGGTGAGGGGCTTAGACCATGCCTGGGCAAAGTTGCTTCTTACACCTGGGTGTGTGGCATTTTGTTGAGCTGGCTACCCCCACTTGGGATAGGTGTTCCACAGCAAGCACCTATTGTTCATCGGAAGCCGTTTTTGCCCCAGGGGTCTCCGGGCTGTGTTCGTTGGGGTTGAACTCCTGCTAGCAAAACCGCCGGGTTGAGGGAAGGGTTCAGACTGTGCCTGGGCCCTGTGGTCTCCTCCAGGTCAGTGTATGGCATTTCCTTCCCCTTGCCACAGGCCCCTGGGAGCATGGCTGCACGTGGAGAAAGACTTTCCCGTGGGAAGCCGGTTTTTGTCAAACGGGTCCCAGTGCTCTGCTCCTCTCTTTTCACTCCTGCTACCAGAAGCCCAGGGACGACGGGAGGGCTTAGAACATGGCTGCGCCCTGTGGTTTCTTCCAGAGAAGTGGAGGGCATTGGCTTTACCTTGCCACAACCACTTGGGATAGGTGGGCACCTCAGGAAAACTGTGTCCGTGGGAAGCCGGCTTTTTGCAAAGGGGTCTCAGGGTCGTGGGCCTCGGCTGTCCCTCCGGCTCCCCAAAGCACAGGGACGAGGTGAGGGGCTTAGACCATGCCTGGGCAATGTTGTTTCTTACACCTGGGTGTGTGGCATTTTGTTGAGCTGGCTACCCCCACTTGGGATAGGTGTTCCACAGCAAGCACCTATTCTTCGTCGGAAGCCGTTTTTGCCCCAGGGGTCTCCGGGCTATGTTCCTTGCGGTTGAACTCCTGCTAGCAAAACCGCCGGGTTGAGGGAAGGGTTCAGACTGTGCCTGGGCCCTGTGGTATCTTCCAGGTCAGTGTATGGCATTTCCTTCCCCTTGCCCCAGGCACCTGGGAGCATGTCTGCACGTGGAGAAAGACTTTCCCGTGGGAAGCCGGGTTTTGTCAAACGGGTCCCAGTGCTCTGCTCCTCTCTTTCACTCCTGCTGCCAGAAGCCCAGGGAGGATGGGAGGGCTTAGAACATGGCTGGGCACTGTGGTTTCTTCCAGAGAAGTGGAGGGCATTGGCTTTACCTTGCCACAACCACTTGGGATAGGGTCTGCACCTCAGGAAAACTGTTTCCGTGGGAAGCCGGCTTTTTGCAAAGGGGTCTCAGGGTCGTGGGCCTCGGCTGTCCCTCCGGCTCCCCAAAGCACAGGGACGAGGTGAGGGGCTTAGACCATGCCTGGGCAATGTTGTTTCTTACACCTGGGTGTGTGGCATTTTGTTGAGCTGGCTTCCCCCACTTGGGATAGGTGTTCCACAGCAAGCACCTATTGTTCGTCGGAAGCCGTTTTTGCCCCAGGGGTCTCCGGGCTGTGTTCGTTGGGGTTGAACTCCTGCTAGCAAAACCGCCGGGTTGAGGGAAGGGTACAGACTGTGCCTGGGCCCTGTGGACTCTTCCATGTCAGTGTATGGCATTTCCTTCCCCTTGCCCCAGGCACCTGGGAGCATGTCTGCACGTGGAGAAAGACTTTCCCGTGGGAAGCCGGGTTTTGTCAAACGGGTCCCAGTGCTCTGCTCCTCTCTTTTCACTCCTGCTGCCAGAAGCCCAGGGAGGATGGGAGGGCTTAGAACATGGCTGGGCACTGTGGTTTCTTCCAGAGAAGTGGAGGGCATTTGCTTTACCTTGCCACAACCACTTGGGATAAGGTCTGCACCTCAGGAAAACTATTTCCGTGGGAAGCCGGCTTTTTGCAAAGGGGTCTCAGAGTCATGGGCCTCGGCTGTCCCTCCGGCTCCCCAAAGCACAGGGACGAGGTGAGCGACTTAGACCAAGCCTGGGCAATGTTGTTACTTACACCTGGGTGTGTGGCATTTTTTGAGCTGGCTTCCCCCACTTGGGAATAGGTGTTCCACAGCAAGAACCTATTGATCGTCGGAGGCCGTTTTTGCCCCAGGGGTCTCCGGGCTGTGTTCGTTGGGGTTGAACTCCTGCTTGCAAAACCGCCGTGTTGAGGGAAGGGTTCAGACTGTGCCTGGGCCCTCTGGTCTCTTCCAGGTCAGTGTATGGCATTTCCTTCCCCTTGCCCCAGGCACCTGGGAGCATGTCTGCACGTGGAGAAAGACTTTCCCGTGGGAAGCCGGTTTTTGTCAAACGGGTCCCAGTGCTCTGCTCCTCTCTTTTCACTCATGCTGCCAGAAGCCCAGGGAGGATGGGAGGGCTTAGAACATGGCTGGGCACTGTGGTTTCTTCCAGAGAAGTGGAGGGCATTTGCTTTACCTTGCCACAACCACTTGGGATAGGTTCTGCACCTCAGGAAAACTGTCTCCGTGGGAAGCCGGCTTTTTGCAAAGGGGTCTCAGGGCCGTGTGCCTCGGGTGTCCCTCCGGCTCCCCAAAGCACAGGGACGAGGTGAGGGGCTTAGACCATGCCTGGGCAATGTTGTTTCTTACACCTGGGTGTGTGACATTTTGTTGAGCTGGCTACCCCCACTTGGGATAGGTGTTCCACAGCAAGCACCTATTGTTCGTCGGAAGCCGTTTTTGCCCCAGGGGTCTCCGGGCTGTGTTCGTTGGGGTTGAACTCCTGCTAGCAAAACCGCCGGGTTGAGGGAAGGGTTCAGACTGTGCCTGAGCCCTGTGGTCTCTTCCAGGTCAGTGTATGGCATTTCCTTCCCCTTGCCACAGGCACCTGGGAGCATGTCTGCGGGTGGAGAAAGACTTTCCCGTGGGAAGCCGGGTTTTGTCAAACGGGTCCCAGTGCTCTGCTCCTCTCTTTCACTCCTGCTGCCAGAAGCCCAGGGAGGATGGGAGGGCTTAGAACATGGCTGGGCACTGTGGTTTCTTCCAGAGAAGTGGAGGGCATTGGCTTTACCTTGCCACAACCACTTGGGATAGGGTCTGCACCTCAGGAAAACTGTTTCCGTCGGAAGCCAGCTTTTTGCAAAGGGGTCTCAGGGTCGTGGGCCTCGGCTGTCCCTCCGGCTCCCCAAAGCACAGGGACGAGGTGAGGGGCTTAGACCATGCCTGGGCAATGTTGTTTCTTACACCTGGGTGTGTGGCATTTTGTTGAGCTGGCTACCCCCACTTGGGATAGGTGTTCCACAGCAAGCACCTATTGTTCATCGGAAGCCGTTTTTGCCCCAGGGGTCTCCGGGCTGTGTTCGTTGGGGTTGAACTCCTGCTAGCAAAACCGCCGGGTTGACGGAAGGGTTCAGACTGTGCCTGGGCCCTGTGGTCTCTTCCAGGTCAGTGTATGGCATTTCCTTCCCCTTGCCACAGGCCCCTGGGAGCATGTCTGCACGTGGAGAAAGACTTTCCCGTGGGAAGCCGGTTTTTGTCAAACGGGTCCCAGTGCTCTACTCCTCTCTTTTCACTCCTGCTACCAGAAGCCCAGGGAGGATGGGAGGGCTTAGAACATGGCTGGGCCCTGTGGTTTCTTCCAGAGAAGTGGAGGGCATTTGCTTTACCTTGCCACAACCACTTGGGATAGGTGGGCACCTCAGGAAAACTGTGTCCGTGGGAAGCCGGCTTTTTGCAAAGGGGTCTCAGGGTCGTGGGCCTCGGCTGTCCCTCCGGCTCCCCAAAGCACAGGGACGAGGTGAGGGGCTTAGACCATGCCTGGGCAATGTTGTTTCTTACACCTGGGTGTGTGGCATTTTGTTGAGCTGGCTACCCCCACTTTGGATAGGTGTTCCACAGCAAGCACCTATTGTTCGTCGGAAGCCGTTTTTGCCCCAGGGGTCTCCGGGCTATGTTCCTTGCGGTTGAACTCCTGCTAGCAAAACCGCCGGGTTGAGGGAAGGGTTCAGACTGTGCCTGGGCCCTGTGGTCTCTTCCAGGTCAGTGTATGGCATTTCCTTCCCCTTGCCCCAGGCACCTGGGAGCATGTCTGCACGTGGAGAAAGACTTTCCCGTGGGAAGCCGGTTTTTGTCAAACGGGTCCCAGTGCTCTGCTCCTCTCTTTTCACTCCTGCTACCAGAAGCCCAGGGAGGATGGGAGGGCTTAGAACATGGCTGGGCACTGTGGTTTCTTCCAGAGAAGTGGAGGGCATTTGCTTTAGCTTGCCACAACCACTTGGGATAGGGTCTGCACCTCAGGAAAACTGTCTCCGTGGGAAGCCGGCTTTTTGCAAAGGGGTCTCAGGGCCGTGTGCCTCGGCTGTCCCTCCGGCTCCCCAAAGCACAGGGACGAGGTGAGGGGCTTAGACCATGCCTGGGCAATGTTGTTTCTTCCACCTGGGTGTGTGGCATTTTGTTGAGCTGGCTACCCCCACTTGGGATAGGTATTCCACAGCAAGCACCTATTGTTCGTCGGAAGCCGTTTTTGCCTCAGGGGACTCCGGGCTGTGTTCGTTGGGGTTGAACTCCTGCTAGCAAAACCGCCGGGTTGAGGGAAGGGTTGAGACTGTGCCTGGGCCCTGTGGTCTCTTCCAGGTCAGTGTATGGCATTTCCTTCCCCTTGCCACAGGCACCTGGGAGCATGTCTGCACGTGGAGAAAGACTTTCCCGTGGGAAGCCGGTTTTTGTCAAACGGGTCCCAGTGCTCTGCTCCTCTCTTTTCACTCCTGCTACCAGAAGCCCCGGGAGGATGGGAGGGCTTAGAACATTCCTGGGCACTGTGGTTTCTTCCAGAGAAGTGGAGGGCATTTGCTTTACCTTGCCACAACCACTTGGGATAGGGTCTGCACCTCAGGAAAACTGTCTCCGTGGGAAGCCGGCTTTTTGCAAAGGGGTCTCAGGGCCGTGTGCTTCGGCTGTCCCTCCGGCTCCCCAAAGCACAGGGACGAGGTGAGGGGCTTAGAAGACCATGCCAGGGCAATGTTGTTTCTTACACCTGGGTGTGTGGCATTTTGTTGAGCTGGCTACCCCCACTTGGGATAGGTGTTCCACAGCAAGCACCTATTGTTCGTCGGAAGCCGTTTTTGCCCCAGGGGTCTCCGGGCTGTGTTCGTTGGGGTTGAACTCCTGCTAGCAAAACCGCCGGGTTGAGGGAAGGGTTCAGACTGTGCCTGGGCCCTGTGGTCTCTTCCAGGTCAGTGTATGGCATTTCCTTCCCCTTGCCACAGGCACCTGGGAGCATGTCTGCACGTGGAGAAAGACTTTCCCGTGGGAAACCTTTTTTGTCAAACGGGTCCCAGTGCTCTGCTCCTCTCTTTTCACTCCTGCTGCCAGAAGCCCAGGGAGGATGGGAGGGCTTAGAACATGGCTGGGCACTGTGGTTTCTTCCAGAGAAGTGGAGGGCATTGGCTTTACCTTGCCACAACCACTTGGGAGAGGGTCTACACCTCAGGAAAACTGTCTCCGTGGGAAGCCGGCTTTTTGCAAAGGGGTCTCAGGGCCGTGGGCCTCGGGTGTCCCTCCGGCTCCCCAAAGCACAGGGACGAGGTGAGGGGCTTAGACCATGCCTGGGCAATGTTGTTTCTTACACCTGGGTGTGTGGCATTTTGTTGAGCTGGCTACCCCCACTTGGGATAGGTGTTCCACAGCAAGCACCTATTGTTCGTCAGAAGCCGTTTTTGCCCCAGGGGTCTCCGGGCTGTGTTCGTTGGGCTTGAACTCCTGCTAGCAAAACCGCCGGGTTGAGGGAAGGGTTCAGACTGTGCCTGGGCCCTGTGGTCTCTTCCAGGTCAGTATATGGCATTTCCTTCCCCTTGCCACAGGCACCTGGGAGCATGTCTGCACGTGGAGAAAGACTTTCCCGTGGGAAGCCGGTTTTTGTCAAACGGGTCCCAGTGCTCTGCTCCTCTCTATTCACTCCTGCTGCCAGAAGCCCAGGTAGGATGGGAGGGCTTAGAACATGGCTGGGCACTGTGGTTTCTTCCAGAGAAGTGGAGGGCATTTGCTTTACCTTGCCACAACCACTTGGGATAGGGTCTGCACCTCAGGAAAACTGTTTCCGTGGGAAGCCGGCTTTTTGCAAAGGGGTCTCAGGGCCGTGGGCCTCGGGTGTCCCTCCGGCTCCCCAAAGCACAGGGACGAGGTGAGGGGCTTAGACCATGCCTGGGCAATGTTGTTTCTTACACCTGGGTGTGTGGCATTTTGTTGAGCTGGCTACCCCCACTTGGGATAGGTGTTCCACAGCAAGCACCTATTGTTCGTCGGAAGCCGTTTTTGCCCCAGGGGTCTCCGGGCTGTGTTCGTTGGGCTTGAACTCCTGCTAGCAAAACCGCCGGGTTGAGGGAAGGGTTCAGACTGTGCCTGGGCCCTGTGGTCTCTTGCAGGTCAGTGTATGGCATTTCCTTCCCCTTGCCACAGGCACCTGAGACCATGTCTGCACGTGGAGAAAGACTTTCCCGTGGGAAGCCGGTTTTTGTCAAACGGGGCCCAGTACTCTGCTCCTCTCTTTTCACTCCTGCTGCCAGAAGCCCAGGGAGGATGGGAGGGCTTAGAATATGGCTGGGCACTGTGGTTTCTTCCAGAGAAGTGGAGGGCATTGGCTTTACCTTGCCACAACCACTTGGGAGAGGGTCTACACCTCAGGAAAACTGTCTCCGTGGGAAGCCGGCTTTTTGCAAAGGGGCCTCAGGGCCGTGGGCCTCGGGTGTCCCTCCGGCTCCCCAAAGCACAGGGACGAGGTGAGGGGCTTAGACCATGCCAGGGCAATGTTGTTTCTTACACCTGGGTGTGTGGCATTTTGTTGAGCTGGCTACCCCCACTTGGGATAGGTGTTCCACAGCAAGCACCTATTGTTCGTCAGAAGCCGTTTTTGCCCCAGGGGTCTCCGGGCTGTGTTCGTTGGGCTTGAACTCCTGCTAGCAAAACCGCCGGGTTGAGGGAAGGGTTCAGACTGTGCCTGGGCCCTGTGGTCTCTTCCAGGTCAGTGTATGGCATTTCCTTCTCCTTGCCACAGGCACCTGGGAGCATGTCTGCACGTGGAGAAAGACTTTCCCGTGGGAAGCCGGTTTTTGTCAAACGGGTCCCAGTGCTCTGCTCCTCTCTATTCACTCCTGCTGCCAGAAGCCCAGGTAGGATGGGAGGGCTTAGAACATGGCTGGGCACTGTGGTTTCTTCCAGAGAAGTGGAGGGCATTTGCTTTACCTTGCCACAACCACTTGGGATAGTGTCTGCACCTCAGGAAAACTGTTTCCGTGGGAAGCCGGCTTTTTGCAAAGGGGTCTCAGGGCCGTGGGCCTCGGGTGTCCCTCCGGCTTCCCAAAGCACAGGGACGAGGTGAGGGGCTTAGACCATGCCTGGGCAATGTTGTTTCTTACACCTGGGTGTGTGGCATTTTGTTGAGCTGGCTACCCCCACTTGGGATAGGTGTTCCACAGCAAGCACCTATTGTTCGTCGGAAGCCGTTTTTGCCCCAGGGGTCTCCGGGCTGTGTTCGTTGGGGTTGAACTCCTGCTAGCAAAACCGCCGGGTTGAGGGAAGGGTTCAGTCTGTGCCTGGGCCCTGTGGTCTCTTCCAGGTCAGTGTATGGCATTTCCTTCCCCTTGCCACAGGCACCTGGGAGCATGTCTGCACGTGGAGAAAGACTTTCCCGTGGGAAGCCGGTTTTTGTCAAACGGGGCCCAGTACTCTGCTCCTCTCTTTTCACTCCTGCTGCCAGAAGCCCAGGGAGGATGGGAGGGCTTAGAACATGGCTGGGCACTGTGGTTTCTTCCAGAGAAGTGGAGGGCATTGGCTTTACCTTGCCACAACCACTTGGGAGAGGGTCTACACCTCAGGAAAACTGTCTCCGTGGGAAGCCGGCTTTTTGCAAAGGGGCCTCAGGGCCGTGGGCCTCGGGTGTCCCTCCGGCTCCCCAAAGCACAGGGACGAGGTGAGGGGCTTAGACCATGCCAGGGCAATGTTGTTTCTTACACCTGGGTGTGTGGCATTTTGTTGAGCTGGCTACCCCCACTTGGGATAGGTGTTCCACAGCAAGCACCTATTGTTCGTCGGAAGCCGTTTTTGCCCCAGGGGTCTCCAGGCTGTGTTCGTTGGGCTTGAACTCCTGCTAGCAAAACCGCCGGGTTGAGGGAAGGGTTCAGACTATGCCTGGGCCCTGTGGTCTCTTCCAGGTCAGTGTATGGCATTTCCTTCCCCTTGCCACAGGCACCTGGGAGCATGTCTGCACGTGGAGAAAGACTTTCCCGTGGGAAACCTTTTTTGTCAAACGGGTCCCAGTGCTCTGCTCCTCTCTTTTCACTCCTGCTGCCAGAAGCCCAGGGAGGATGGGAGGGCTTAGAATATGGCTGGGCACTGTGGTTTCTTCCAGAGAATTGGAGGGCATTTGCTTTACCTTGCCACAACCACTTGTGAGAGGGTCTGCACCTCAGGAAAACTGTTTCCGTGGGAAGCCGGCTTTTTGCAAAGGGGTCTCAGGGCCGTGGGCCTCGGCTGTCCCTCCGGCTCCCCAAACCACAGGGACGAGGTGAGGGGCTTAGACCATGGCTGGACAATGTTGTTTCTTACAACTGGGTGTGTGGCATTTTGTTGAGCTGGCTACCCCCACTTCGGATAGGTGTTCCACATCAAGCACCTATTGTTCGTCGGAAGCCGTTATTGCCCCAGGGGTCTCTGGCTATGTTCGTTGGGGTTGAACTCCTGCTAGCAAAACCGCCGCGTTGAGGGAAGGGTTCAGACTGTGCCTGGGCCCTGTGGTCTCTTCCAGGTCAGTGTATGGCATTTCCTTCCCCTTGCCACAGGCACCTGGGAGCATGTCTGCACGTGGAGAAAGACTTTCCCGTGGGAAGCCGGTTTTTGTCAAACGGGTCCCAGTGCTCTGCTCTTCTCTTTTCACTCCTGCTGCCAGAAGCCCAGGGAGGATGGGAGGGCTTAGAACATGGCTGGGCACTGTGGTTTCTTCCAGAGAAGTGGAGGGCATTGGCTTTACCTTGCCACAACCACTTGGGAGAGGGTCTACACCTCAGGAAAACTGTCTCCGTGGGAAGCCGGCTTTTTGCAAAGGGGTCTCAGGGCCGTGGGCCTCGGGTGTCCCTCCGGCTCCCCAAAGCACAGGGACGAGGTGAGGGGCTTAGACCATGCCAGGGCAATGTTGTTTCTTACACCTGGGTGTGTGGCATTTTGTTGAGCTGGCTACCCCCACTTGGGATAGGTGTTCCACAGCAAGCACCTATTGTTCGTCGGAAGCCGTTTTTGCCCCAGGGGTCTCCGGGCTGTGTTCGTTGGGGTTGAACTCCTGCTAGCAAAACCGCCGGGTTGAGGGAAGGATTCAGACTGTGCCTGGGCCCTGTGGTCTCTTCCAGGTCAGTGTATGGCATTTCCTTCCCCTTGCCACAGGCACCTGGGAGCATGTCTGCACGTGGAGAAAGACTTTCCCGTGGGAAGCCGGTTTTTGTCAAACGGGTCCCAGTGCTCTGCTCCTCTCTTTTCACTCCTGCTGCCAGAAGCCCAGGGAGGATGGGAGGGCTTAGAACATGCCTGGGCACTGTGGTTTCTTCCAGAGAAGTGGAGGGCATTGGCTTTACCTTGCCACAACCACTTGGGATAGGGTCTGCACATCAAGAAAACTGTTTCCGTGGGAAGCCGGCTTTTTGCAAAGGGGTCTCAGGGCCGTAGGCCTCGGGTGTCCCTCCGGCTCCCCAAAGCACAGGGACGAGGTGAGGGGCTTAGACCATGCCTGGGCAATGTTGCTTCTTACACCTGGGTGTGTGGCATTTTGTTGAGCTGGCTACCCCCACTTGGGATAGGTGTTCCACAGCAAGCACCTATTGTTCGTCGGAAGCCGTTTTTGCCCCAGGGGTCTCCGGGCTGTGTTCGTTGGGGTTGAACTCCTGCTAGCAAAACCGCCGGGTTGAGGGAAGGGTTCAGACTGTGCCTGGGCCCTGTGGTCTCTTCCAGGTCAGTGTATGGCATTTCCTTCCCCTTGCCACAGGCACCTGGGAGCATGTCTGCACGTGGAGAAAGACTTTCCCGTGGGAAGCCGGTTTTTGTCAAACGGGTCCCAGTGCTCTGCTCCTCTCTTTTCACTCCTGCTGCCAGAAGCCCAGGGAGGATGGGAGGGCTTAGAACATGCCTGGGCACTGTGGTTTCTTCCAGAGAAGTGGAGGGCATTGGCTTTACCTTGCCACAACCACTTGGGATAGGGTCTGCACATCAAGAAAACTGTTTCCGTGGGAAGCCGGCTTTTTGCAAAGGGGTCTCAGGGCCGTAGGCCTCGGGTGTCCCTCCGGCTCCCCAAAGCACAGGGACGAGGTGAGGGGCTTAGACCATGCCTGGGCAATGTTGCTTCTTACACCTGGGTGTGTGGCATTTTGTTGAGCTGGCTACCCCCACTTGGGATAGGTGTTCCACAGCAAGCACCTATTGTTCGTCGGAAGCCTTTTTTGCCCCAGGGGTCTCCGGGCTGTGTTCGTTGGGCTTGAACTCCTGCTAGCAAAACCGCCGGGTTGAGGGAAGGGTTCAGACTGTGCCTGGGCCCTGTGGTCTCTTCCAGGTCAGTGTATGGCATTTCCTTCCCCTTGCCACAGGCACCTGGGAGCATGTCTGCACGTGGAGAAAGACTTTCCCGTGGGAAGCCGGTTTTTGTCAAACGGGTCCCAGTGCTCTGCTCCTCTCTTTTCACTCCTGCTGCCAGAAGCCCAGGGAGGATGGGAGGGCTTAGAACATGCCTGGGCACTGTGGTTTCTTCCAGAGAAGTGGAGGGCATTGGCTTTACCTTGCCACAACCACTTGTGAGAGGGTCTGCACCTCAGGAAAACTGTTTCCGTGGGAAGCCGGCTTTTTGCAAAGGGGTCTCAGGGCCGTGGGCCTCGGGTGTCCCTCCGGCTCCCCAAAGCACAGGGACGAGGTGAGGGGCTTAGACCATGCCTGGGCAATGTTGTTTCTTACACCTGGGTGTGTGGCATTTTGTTGAGCTGGCTACCCCCACTTGGGATAGGTGTTCCACAGCAAGCACCTATTGTTCGTCGGAAGCCGTTTTTGCCCCAGGGGTCTCCGGGCTGTGTTCGTTGGGGTTGAACTCCTGCTAGCAAAACCGCCGGGTTGAGGGAAGGGTTCAGACTGTGCCTGGGCCCTGTGGTCTCTTCCAGGTCAGTGTATGGCATTTCCTTCCCCTTGCCACAGGCACCTGGGAGCATGTCTGCACGTGGAGAAAGACTTTCCCGTGGGAAGCCGGTTTTTGTCAAACGGGGCCCAGTACTCTGCTCCTCTCTTTTCACTCCTGCTGCCAGAAGCCCAGGGAGGATGGGAGGGCTTAGAACATGGCTGGGCACTGTGGTTTCTTCCAGAGAAGTGGAGGGCATTGGCTTTACCTTGCCACAACCACTTGGGAGAGGGTCTACACCTCAGGAAAACTGTCTCCGTGGGAAGCCGGCTTTTTGCAAAGGGGCCTCAGGGCCGTGGGCCTCGGGTGTCCCTCCGGCTCCCCAAAGCACAGGGACGAGGTGAGGGGCTTAGACCATGCCAGGGCAATGTTGTTTCTTACACCTGGGTGTGTGGCATTTTGTTGAGCTGGCTACCCCCACTTGGGATAGGTGTTCCACAGCAAGCACCTATTGTTCGTCGGAAGCCGTTTTTGCCCCAGGGGTCTCCGGGCTGTGTTCGTTGGGGTTGAACTCCTGCTAGCAAAACCGCCGGGTTGAGGGAAGGGTTCAGACTGTGCCTGGGCCCTGTGGTCTCTTCCAGGTCAGTGTATGGCATTTCCTTCCCCTTGCCACAGGCACCTGGGAGCATGTCTGCACGTGGAGAAAGACTTTCCCGTGGGAAACCTTTTTTGTCAAACGGGTCCCAGTGCTCTGCTCCTCTCTTTTCACTCCTGCTGCCAGAAGCCCAGGGAGGATGGGAGGGCTTAGAACATGGCTGGGCACTGTGGTTTCTTCCAGAGAAGTGGAGGGCATTGGCTTTACCTTGCCACAACCACTTGGGAGAGGGTCTACACCTCAGGAAAACTGTCTCCGTGGGAAGCCGGCTTTTTGCAAAGGGGTCTCAGGGCCGTGGGCCTCGGGTGTCCCTCCACCTCCCCAAAGCACAGGGACGAGGTGAGGGGCTTAGACCATGCCTGGGCAATGTTGTTTCTTACACCTGGGTGTGTGGCATTTTGTTGAGCTGGCTACCCCCACTTGGGATAGGTGTTCCACAGCAAGCACCTATTGTTCGTCGGAAGCCGTTTTTGCCCCAGGGGTCTCCGGGCTGTGTTCGTTGGGCTTGAACTCCTGCTAGCAAAACCGCCGGGTTGAGGGAAGGGTTCAGACTGTGCCTGGGCCCTGTGGTCTCTTCCAGGTCAGTGTATGGCATTTCCTTCCCCTTGCCACAGGCACCTGGGAGCATGTCTGCACGTGGAGAAAGACTTTCCCGTGGGAAGCCGGTTTTTGTCAAACGGGTCCCAGTGCTCTGCTCCTCTCTATTCACTCCTGCTGCCAGAAGCCCAGGTAGGATGGGAGGGCTTAGAACATGGCTGGGCACTGTGGTTTCTTCCAGAGAAGTGGAGGGCATTTGCTTTACCTTGCCACAACCACTTGGGATAGGGTCTGCACCTCAGGAAAACTGTTTCCGTGGGAAGCCGGCTTTTTGCAAAGGGGTCTCAGGGCCGTGGGCCTCGGGTGTCCCTCCGGCTCCCCAAAGCACAGGGACGAGGTGAGGGGCTTAGACCATGCCTGGGCAATGTTGTTTCTTACACCTGGGTGTGTGGCATTTTGTTGAGCTGGCTACCCCCACTTGGGATAGGTGTTCCACAGCAAGCACCTATTGTTCGTCGGAAGCCGTTTTTGCCCCAGGGGTCTCCGGGCTGTGTTCGTTGGGGTTGAACTCCTGCTAGCAAAACCGCCGGGTTGAGGGAAGGGTTCAGACTGTGCCTGGGCCCTGTGGTCTCTTGCAGGTCAGTGTATGGCATTTCCTTCCCCTTGCCACAGGCACCTGAGAGCATGTCTGCACGTGGAGAAAGACTTTCCCGTGGGAAGCCGGTTTTTGTCAAACGGGTCCCAGTACTCTGCTCCTCTCTTTTCACTCCTGCTGCCAGAAGCCCAGGGAGGATGGGAGGGCTTAGAACATGGCTGGGCACTGTGGTTTCTTCCAGAGAAGTGGAGGGCATTGGCTTTACCTTGCCACAACCACTTGGGAGAGGGTCTACACCTCAGGAAAACTGTCTCCGTGGGAAGCCGGCTTTTTGCAAAGGGGCCTCAGGGCCGTGGGCCTCGGGTGTCCCTCCGGCTCCCCAAAGCACAGGGACGAGGTGAGGGGCTTAGACCATGCCAGGGCAATGTTGTTTCTTACACCTGGGTGTGTGGCATTTTGTTGAGCTGGCTACCCCCACTTGGGATAGGTGTTCCACAGCAAGCACCTATTGTTCGTCAGAAGCCGTTTTTGCCCCAGGGGTCTCCGGGCTGTGTTCGTTGGGCTTGAACTCCTGCTAGCAAAACCGCCGGGTTGAGGGAAGGGTTCAGACTGTGCCTGGGCCCTGTGGTCTCTTCCAGGTCAGTGTATGGCATTTCCTTCCCCTTGCCACAGGCACCTGGGAGCATGTCTGCACGTGGAGAAAGACTTTCCCGTGGGAAGCCGGTTTTTGTCAAATGGGTCCCAGTGCTCTGCTCCTCTCTTTTCACTCCTGCTGCCAGAAGCCCAGGGAAGATGGGAGGGCTTAGAACATGCCTGGGCACTGTGGTTTCTTCCAGAGAAGTGGAGGGCATTGGCTTTACCTTGCCACAACCACTTGGGATAGGGTCTGCACATCAAGAAAACTGTTTCCGTGGGAAGCCGGCTTTTTGCAAAGGGGTCTCAGGGCCGTAGGCCTCGGTTGTCCCTCCGGCTCCCCAAAGCACAGGGACGAGGTGAGGGGCTTAGACCATGCCTGGGCAATGTTGCTTCTTACACCTGGGTGTGTGGCATTTTGTTGAGCTGGCTACCCCCACTTGGGATAGGTGTTCCACATCAAGCACCTATTGTTCGTCGGAAGCCTTTTTTGCCCCAGGGGTCTCCGGGCTGTGTTCGTTGGGGTTGAACTCCTGCTAGCAAAACCGCCGGGTTGAGGGAAGGGTTCAGACTGTGCCTGGGCCCTGTGGTCTCTTCCAGGTCAGTGTATGGCATTTCCTTCTCCTTGCCACAGGCACCTGGGAGCATGTCTGCACGTGGAGAAAGACTTTCCCGTGGGAAGCCGGTTTTTGTCAAACGGGTCCCAGTGCTCTGCTCCTCTCTATTCACTCCTGCTGCCAGAAGCCCAGGTAGGATGGGAGGGCTTAGAACATGGCTGGGCACTGTGGTTTCTTCCAGAGAAGTGGAGGGCATTTGCTTTACCTTGCCACAACCACTTGGGATAGGGTCTGCACCTCAGGAAAACTGTTTCCGTGGGAAGCCGGCTTTTTGCAAAGGGGTCTCAGGGCCGTGGGCCTCGGGTGTCCCTCCGGCTTCCCAAAGCACAGGGACGAAGTGAGGGGCTTAGACCATGCCTGGGCAATGTTGTTTCTTACACCTGGGTGTGTGGCATTTTGTTGAGCTGGCTACCTCCACTTGGGATAGGTGTTCCACAGCAAGCACCTATTGTTGGTCGGAAGCCGTTTTTGCCCCAGGGGTCTCCGGGCTGTGTTCGTTGGGGTTGAACTCCTGCTAGCAAAACCGCCGGGTTGAGGGAAGGGTTCAGACTGTGCCTGGGCCCTGTGGTCTCTTCCAGGTCAGTGTATGGCATTTCCTTCCCCTTGCCACAGGCACCTGGGAGCATGTCTGCACGTGGAGAAAGACTTTCCCGTGGGAAGCCGGTTTTTGTCAAACGGGGCCCAGTACTCTGCTCCTCTCTTTTCACTCCTGCTGCCAGAAGCCCAGGGAGGATGGGAGGGCTTAGAACATGGCTGGGCACTGTGGTTTCTTCCAGAGAAGTGGAGGGCATTGGCTTTACCTTGCCACAACCACTTGGGAGAGGGTCTACACCTCAGGAAAACTGTCTCCGTGGGAAGCCGGCTTTTTGCAAAGGGGCCTCAGGGCCGTGGGCCTCGGGTGTCCCTCCGGCTCCCCAAAGCACAGGGACGAGGTGAGGGGCTTAGACCATGCCAGGGCAATGTTGTTTCTTACACCTGGGTGTGTGGCATTTTGTTGAGCTGGCTACCCCCACTTGGGATAGGTGTTCCACAGCAAGCACCTATTGTTCGTCGGAAGCCGTTTTTGCCCCAGGGGTCTCCGGGCTGTGTTCGTTGGGGTTGAACTCCTGCTAGCAAAACCGCCGGGTTGAGGGAAGGGTTCAGACTATGCCTGGGCCCTGTGGTCTCTTCCAGATCAGTGTATGGCATTTCCTTCCCCTTGCCACAGGCACCTGGGAGCATGTCTGCACGTGGAGAAAGACTTTCCCGTGGGAAACCTTTTTTGTCAAACGGGTCCCAGTGCTCTGCTCCTCTCTTTTCACTCCTGCTGCCAGAAGCCCAGGGAGGATGGGAGGGCTTAGAATATGGCTGGGCACTGTGGTTTCTTCCAGAGAATTGGAGGGCATTTGCTTTACCTTGCCACAACCACTTGTGAGAGGGTCTGCACCTCAGGAAAACTGTTTCCGTGGGAAGCCGGCTTTTTGCAAAGGGGTCTCAGGGCCGTGGGCTTCGGCTGTCCCTCCGGCTCCCCAAACCACAGGGACGAGGTGAGGGGCTTAGACCATGGCTGGACAATGTTGTTTCTTACAACTGGGTGTGTGGCATTTTGTTGAGCTGGCTACCCCCACTTGGGATAGGTGTTCCACATCAAGCACCTATTGTTCGTCGGAAGCCGTTATTGCCCCAGGGGTCTCCTGGCTATGTTCGTTGGGGTTGAACTCCTGCTAGCAAAACCGCCGCGTTGAGGGAAGGGTTCAGACTGTGCCTGGGCCCTGTGGTCTCTTCCAGGTCAGTGTATGGCATTTCCTTCCCCTTGCCACAGGCACCTGGGAGCATGTCTGCACGTGGAGAAAGACTTTCCTGTGGGAAGCCGGTTTTTGTCAACCGGGTCCCAGTGCTCTGCTCTTCTCTTTTCACTCCTGCTGCCAGAAGCCCAGGGAGGATGGGAGGGCTTAGAACATGGCTGGGCACTGTGGTTTCTTCCAGAGAAGTGGAGGGCATTGGCTTTACCTTGCCACAACCACTTGGGAGAGGGTCTACACCTCAGGAAAACTGTCTCCGTGGGAAGCCGGCTTTTTGCCGTTTTTGCCCCAGGGGTCTCCGGGCTGTGTTCGTTGGGGTTGAACTCCTGCTAGCAAAACCGCCGGGTTGAGGGAAGGGTTCAGACTATGCCTGGGCCCTGTGGTCTCTTCCAGGTCAGTGTATGGCATTTCCTTCCCCTTGCCACAGGCACCTGGGAGCATGTCTGCACGTGGAGAAAGACTTTCCCGTGGGAAACCTTTTTTGTCAAACGGGTCCCAGTGCTCTGCTCCTCTCTTTTCACTCCTGCTGCCAGAAGCCCAGGGAGGATGGGAGGGCTTAGAATATGGCTGGGCACTGTGGTTTCTTCCAGAGAATTGGAGGGCATTTGCTTTACCTTGCCACAACCACTTGTGAGAGGGTCTGCACCTCAGGAAAACTGTTTCCGTGGGAAGCCGGCTTTTTGCAAAGGGGTCTCAGGGCCGTGGGCCTCGGCTGTCCCTCCGGCTCCCCAAACCACAGGGACGAGGTGAGGGGCTTAGACCATGGCTGGACAATGTTGTTTCTTACAACTGGGTGTGTGGCATTTTGTTGAGCTGGCTACCCCCACTTGGGATAGGTGTTCCACAGCAAGCACCTATTGTTCGTCGGAAGCCGTTATTGCCCCAGGGGTCTCCTGGCTATGTTCGTTGGGGTTGAACTCCTGCTAGCAAAACCGCCGCGTTGAGGGAAGGGTTCAGACTGTGCCTGGGCCCTGTGGTCTCTTCCAGGTCAGTGTATGGCATTTCCTTCCCCTTGCCACAGGCACCTGGGAGCATGTCTGCACGTGGAGAAAGACTTTCCCGTGGGAAGCCGGTTTTTGTCAAACGGGTCCCAGTACTCTGCTCCTCTCTTTTCACTCCTGCTGCCAGAAGCCCAGGGAGGATGGGAGGGCTTAGAACATGCCTGGGCACTGTGGTTTCTTCCAGAGAAGTGGAGGGCATTGGCTTTACCTTGCCACAACCACTTGGGAGAGGGTCTACACCTCAGGAAAACTGTCTCCGTGGGAAGCCGGCTTTTCAAAGGGGCCTCAGGGCCGTGTTCCTCGGGTGTCCCTCCGGCTCCCCAAAGCACAGGGACGAGGTGAGGGGCTTAGACCATGCCAGGGCAATGTTGTTTCTTACACCTGGGTGTGTGGCATTTTGTTGAGCTGGCTACCCCCACTTGGGATAGGTGTTCCACAGCAAGCACCTATTGTTCGTCGGAAGCCTTTTTTGCCCCAGGGGTCTCCGGGCTGTGTTCGTTGGGGTTGAACTCCTGCTAGCAAAACCGCCGGGTTGAGGGAAGGGTTCAGACTATGCCTGGGCCCTGTGGTCTCTTCCAGGTCAGTGTATGGCATTTCCTTCCCCTTGCCACAGGCACCTGGGAGCATGTCGGCACGTGGAGAAAGACTTTCCCGTGGGAAACCTTTTTTGTCAAACAGGTCCCAGTGCTCTGCTCCTCTCTTTTCACTCCTGCTGCCAGAAGCCCAGGGAGGATGGGAGGGCTTAGAACATGGCTGGGCACTGTGGTTTCTTCCAGAGAAGTGGAGGGCATTGGCTTTACCTTGCCACAACCACTTGGGATAGGGTCTGCACCTCAGGAAAACTGTCTCTGTGGGAAGCCGGCTTTTTGCAAAGGGGTCTCAGGGCCGTGGGCCTCGGGTGTCCCTCCGGCTCCCCAAAGCACAGGGACGAGGTGAGGGGCTTAGACCATGCCTGGGCAATGTTGTTTCTTACACCTGGGTGTGTGGCATTTTGTTGAGCTGGCTACCCCCACTTGGGATAGGTGTTCCACAGCAAGCACCTATTGTTCGTCGGAAGCCGTTTTTGCCCCAGGGGTCTCCGGGCTGTGTTCGTTGGGGTTGAACTCCTGCTAGCAAAACCGCCGGGTTGAGGGAAGGGTTCAGACTGTGCCTGGGCCCTGTGGTCTCTTCCAGGTCAGTGTATGGCATTTCCTTCCCCTTGCCACAGGCACCTGGGAGCATGTCTGCACGTGGAGAAAGACTTTCCCGTGGGAAGCCGGTTTTTGTCAAACGGGTCCCAGTGCTCTGCTCCTCTCTTTTCACTCCTGCTGCCAGAAGCCCAGGGAGGATGGGAGGGCTTAGAACATGCCTGGGCACTGTGGTTTCTTCCAGAGAAGTGGAGGGCTTTGGCTTTACCTTGCCACAACCACTTGGGATAGGGTCTGCACATCAAGAAAACTGTTTCCGTGGGAAGCCGGCTTTTTGCAAAGGGGTCTCACGGCCGTAGGCCTCGGGTGTCCCTCCGGCTCCCCAAAGCACAGGGACGAGGTGAGGGGCTTAGACCATGCCTGGGCAATGTTGCTTCTTACACCTGGGTGTGTGGCATTTTGTTGAGCTGGCTACCCCCACTTGGGATAGGTGTTCCACAGCAAGCACCTATTGTTCGTCGGAAGCCTTTTTTGCCCCAGGGGTCTCCGGGCTGTGTTCGTTGGGGTTGAACTCCTGCTAGCAAAACCGCCGGGTTGAGGGAAGGGTTCAGACTGTGCCTGGGCCCTGTGGTCTCTTCCAGGTCAGTGTATGGCATTTCCTTCTCCTTGCCACAGGCACCTGGGAGCATGTCTGCACGTGGAGAAAGACTTTCCCGTGGGAAGCCGGTTTTTGTCAAACGGGTCCCAGTGCTCTGCTCCTCTCTATTCACTCCTGCTGCCAGAAGCCCAGGTAGGATGGGAGGGCTTAGAACATGGCTGGGCACTGTGGTTTCTTCCAGAGAAGTGGAGGGCATTTGCTTTACCTTGCCACAACCACTTGGGATAGGGTCTGCACCTCAGGAAAACTGTTTCCGTGGGAAGCCGGCTTTTTGCAAAGGGGTCTCAGGGCCGTGGGCCTCGGGTGTCCCTCCGGCTCCCCAAAGCACAGGGACGAGGTGAGGGGCTTAGACCATGCCTGGGCAATGTTGTTTCTTACACCTGGGTGTGTGGCATTTTGTTGAGCTGGCTACCCCCACTTGGGATAGGTGTTCCACAGCAAGCACCTATTGTTCGTCGGAAGCCGTTTTTGCCCCAGGGGTCTCCGGGCTGTGTTCGTTGGGGTTGAACTCCTGCTAGCAAAACCGCCGGGTTGAGGGAAGGGTTCAGACTGTGCCTGGGCCCTGTGGTCTCTTCCAGGTCAGTGTATGGCATTTCCTTCCCCTTGCCACAGGCACCTGGGAGCATGTCTGCACGTGGAGAAAGACTTTCCCGTGGGAAGCCGGTTTTTGTCAAACGGGTCCCAGTACTCTGCTCCTCTCTTTTCACTCCTGCTGCCAGAAGCCCAGGGAGGATGGGAGGGCTTAGAACATGGCTGGGCACTGTGGTTTCTTCCAGAGAAGTGGAGGGCATTGGCTTTACCTTGCCACAACCACTTGGGAGAGGGTCTACACCTCAGGAAAACTGTCTCCGTGGGAAGCCGGCTTTTTGCAAAGGGGCCTCAGGGCCGTGGGCCTCGGGTGTCCCTCCGGCTCTCCAAAGCACAGGGACGAGGTGAGGGGCTTAGACCATGCCAGGGCAATGTTGTTTCTTACACCTGGGTGTGTGGCATTTTGTTGAGCTGGCTACCCCCACTTGGGATAGGTGTTTCACAGCAAGCACCTATTGTTCGTCGGAAGCCGTTTTTGCCCCAGGGGTCTCCGGGCTGTGTTCGTTGGGGTTGAACTCCTGCTAGCAAAACCGCCGGGTTGAGGGAAGGGTTCAGACTATGCCTGGGCCCTGTGGTCTCTTCCAGGTCAGTGTATGGCATTTCCTTCCCCTTGCCACAGGCACCTGGGAGCATGTCTGCACGTGGAGAAAGACTTTCCCGTGGGAAACCTTTTTTGTCAAACGGGTCCCAGTGCTCTGCTCCTCTCTTTTCACTCCTGCTGCCAGAAGCCCAGGGAGGATGGGAGGGCTTAGAACATGGCTGGGCACTGTGGTTTCTTCCAGAGAATTGGAGGGCATTTGCTTTACCTTGCCACAACCACTTGGGATAGGGTCTGCACCTCAGGAAAACTGTTTCCGTGGGAAGCCGGCTTTTTGCAAAGGGGTCTCAGGGCCGTGGGCCTCGGCTGTCCCTCCGGCTCCCCAAACCACAGGGACGAGGTGAGGGGCTTAGACCATGGCTGGACAATGTTGTTTCTTACAACTGGGTGTGTGGCATTTTGTTGAGCTGGCTACCCCCACTTGGGATAGGTGTTCCACATCAAGCACCTATTGTTCGTCGGAAGCCGTTATTGCCCCAGGGGTCTCCTGGCTATGTTCGTTGGGGTTGAACTCCTGCTAGCAAAACCGCCGCGTTGAGGGAAGGGTTCAGACTGTGCCTGGGCCCTGTGGTCTCTTCCAGGTCAGTGTATGGCATTTCCTTCCCCTTGCCACAGGCACCTGGGAGCATGTCTGCACGTGGAGAAAGACTTTCCTGTGGGAAGCCGGTTTTTGTCAAACGGGTCCCAGTGCTCTGCTCTTCTCTTTTCACTCCTGCTGCCAGAAGCCCAGGGAGGATGGGAGGGCTTAGAACATGGCTGGGCACTGTGGTTTCTTCCAGAGAAGTGGAGGGCATTGGCTTTACCTTGCCACAACCACTTGGGAGAGGGTCTACACCTCAGGAAAACTGTCTCCGTGGGAAGCTGGCTTTTTGCAAAGGGGTCTCAGGGCCGTGGGCCTCGGGTGTCCCTCCGGCTCCCCAAAGCACAGGGACGAGGTGAGGGGCTTAGACCATGCCTGGGCAATGTTGCTTCTTACACCTGGGTGTGTGGCATTTTGTTGAGCTGGCTACCCCCACTTGGGATAGGTGTTCCACAGCAAGCACCTATTGTTCGTCGGAAGCCGTTTTTGCCCCAGGGCTCTCCGGGCTGTGTTCGTTGGGGTTGAACTCCTGCTAGCAAAACCGCCGGGTTGAGGGAAGGGTTCAGACTGTGCCTGGGCCCTGTGGTCTCTTCCAGGTCAGTGTATGGCATTTCCTTCCCCTTGCCACAGGCACCTGGGAGCATGTCTGCACGTGGAGAAAGACTTTCCCGTGGGAAGCCGGTTTTTGTCAAACGGGTCCCAGTGCTCTGCTCCTCTCTTTTCACTCCTGCTGCCAGAAGCCCAGGGAGGATGGGAGGGCTTAGAACATGCCTGGGCACTGTGGTTTCTTCCAGAGAAGTGGAGGGCATTGGCTTTACCTTGCCACAACCACTTGGGATAGGGTCTGCACCTCAAGAAAACTGTTTCCGTGGGAAGCCGGCTTTTTGCAAAGGGGTCTCAGGGCCGTAGGCCTCGGGTGTCCCTCCGGCTCCCCAAAGCACAGGGACGAGGTGAGGGGCTTAGACCATGCCTGGGCAATGTTGTTTCTTACACCTGGGTGTGTGGCATTTTGTTGAGCTGGCTACCCCCACTTGGGATAGGTGTTCCACAGCAAGCACCTATTGTTCATCGGAAGCCTTTTTTGCCCCAGGGGTCTCCGGGCTGTGTTCGTTGGGGTTGAACTCCTGCTAGCAAAACCGCCGGGTTGAGGGAAGGGTTCAGACTGTGCCTGGGCCCTGTGGTCTCTTCCAGGTCAGTGTATGGCATTTCCTTCTCCTTGCCACAGGCACCTGGGAGCATGTCTGCTCGTGGAGAAAGACTTTCCCGTGGGAAGCCGGTTTTTGTCAAACGGGTCGCAGTGCTCTGCTCCTCTCTTTTCACTCCTGCTGCCAGAAGCCCAGGGAGGATGGGAGGGCTTAGAACATGGCTGGGCACTGTGGTTTCTTCCAGAGAAGTGGAGGGCATTGGCTTTACCTTGCCACAACCACTTTGAGAGGGTCTGCACCTCAGGAAAACTGTTTCCGTGGGAAGCCGGCTTTTTGCAAAGGGGTCTCAGGGCCGTGGGCCTCGGCTGTCCCTCCGGCTCCCCAAACCACAGGGACGAGGTGAGGGGCTTAGACCATGGCTGGACAATGTTGTTTCTTACAACTGGGTGTGTGGCATTTTGTTGAGCTGGCTACCCCCACTTGGGATAGGTGTTCCACATCAAGCACCTATTGTTCGTCGGAAGCCGTTATTGCCCCAGGGGTCTCCTGGCTATGTTCGTTGGGGTTGAACTCCTGCTAGCAAAACCGCCGCGTTGAGGGAAGGGTTCAGACTGTGCCTGGGCCCTGTGGTCTCTTCCAGGTCAGTGTATGGCATTTCCTTCCCCTTGCCACAGGCACCTGGGAGCATGTCTGCACGTGGAGAAAGACTTTCCTGTGGGAAGCCGGTTTTTGTCAAACGGGTCCCAGTGCTCTGCTCTTCTCTTTTCACTCCTGCTGCCAGAAGCCCAGGGAGGATGGGAGGGCTTAGAACATGGCTGGGCACTGTGGTTTCTTCCAGAGAAGTGGAGGGCATTGGCTTTACCTTGCCACAACCACTTGGGAGAGGGTCTACACCTCAGGAAAACTGTCTCCGTGGGAAGCCGGCTTTTTGCAAAGGGGTCTCAGGGCCGTGGGCCTCGGGTGTCCCTCCGGCTCCCCAAAGCACAGGGACGAGGTGAGGGGCTTAGACCATGCCAGGGCAATGTTGTTTCTTACACCTGGGTGTGTGGCATTTTGTTGAGCTGGCTACCCCCACTTGGGATAGGTGTTCCACAGCAAGCACCTATTGTTCGTCAGAAGCCGTTTTTGCCCCAGGGGTCTCCGGGCTGTGTTCGTTGGGCTTGAACTCCTGCTAGCAAAACCGCCGGGTTGAGGGAAGGGTTCAGACTGTGCCTGGGCCCTGTGGTCTCTTCCAGGTCAGTGTATGGCATTTCCTTCCCCTTGCCACAGGCACCTGGGAGCATGTCTGCACGTGGAGAAAGACTTTCCCGTGGGAAGCCGGTTTTTGTCAAACGGGTCCCAGTGCTCTGCTCCTCTCTTTTCACTCCTGCTGCCACAAGCCCAGGGAGGATGGGAGGGCTTAGAACATGCCTGGGCACTGTGGTTTCTTCCAGAGAAGTGGAGGGCATTGGCTTTACCTTGCCACAACCACTTGGGATAGGGTCTGCACATCAAGAAAACTGTTTCCGTGGGAAGCCGGCTTTTTGCAAAGGGGTCTCAGGGCCGTAGGCCTCGGGTGTCCCTCCGGCTCCCCAAAGCACAGGGACGAGGTGAGGGGCTTAGACCATGCCTGGGCAATGTTGCTTCTTACACCTGGGTGTGTGGCATTTTGTTGAGCTGGCTACCCCCACTTGGGATAGGTGTTCCACAGCAAGCACCTCTTCTCATCGGAAGCCTTTTTTTCCCCAGGGGTCTCCGGGCTGTGTTCGTTGGGGTTGAACTCCTGCTAGCAAAACCGCCGGGTTGAGGGAAGGGTTCAGACTGTGCCTGGGCCCTGTGGTCTCTTCCAGGTCAGTGTATGGCATTTCCTTCTCCTTGCCACAGGCACCTGGGAGCATGTCTGCACGTGGAGAAAGACTTTCCCGTGGGAAGCCGGTTTTTGTCAAACGGGTCCCAGTGCTCTGCTCCTCTCTATTCACTCCTGCTGCCAGAAGCCCAGGGAGGATGGGAGGGCTTAGAACATGGCTGGGCACTGTGGTTTCTTCCAGAGAAGTGGAGGGCATTGGCTTTACCTTGCCACAACCACTTGGGAGAGGGTCTACACCTCAGGAAAACTGTCTCCGTGGGAAGCCGGCTTTTTGCAAAGGGGTCTCAGGGCCGTGGGCCTCGGGTGTCCCTCCACCTCCCCAAAGCACAGGGACGAGGTGAGGGGCTTAGACCATGCCTGGGCAATGTTGCTTCTTACACCTGGGTGTGGGGCATTTTGTTGAGCTGGCTACCCCCACTTGGGATAGGTGTTCCACAGGAAGCACCTATTGTTCGTCGGAAGCCGTTTTTGCCCCTGGAGTCTCCGGGCTGTGTTCGTTGGGGTTGAACTCCTGCTAGCAAAACCGCCGGGTTGAGGGAAGGGTTCAGACTGTGCCTGGGCCCTGTGGTCTCTTCCAGGTCAGTGTATGGCATTTCCTTCCCCTTGCCACAGGCACCTGGGAGCATGTCTGCACGTGGAGAAAGACTTTCCCGTGGGAAGCCGGTTTTTGTCAAACGGGTCCCAGTGCTCTGCTCCTCTCTATTCACTCCTGCTGCCAGAAGCCCAGGTAGGATGGGAGGGCTTAGAACATGGCTGGGCACTGTGGTTTCTTCCAGAGAAGTGGAGGGCATTTGCTTTACCTTGCCACAACCACTTGGGATAGGGTCTGCACCTCAGGAAAACTGTTTCCGTGGGAAGCCGGCTTTTTGCAAAGGGGGCTCAGGGCCGTGGGCCTCGGGTGTCCTTCCGGCTCCCCAAACCACAGGGACGAGGTGAGGGGCTTAGACCATGCCTGGGCAATGTTGTTTCTTACACCTGGGTGTGTGGCATTTTGTTGAGCTGGCTACCCCCACTTGGGATAGGTGTTCCACAGCAAGCACCTATTGTTCGTCGGAAGCCGTTTTTGCCCCAGGGGTCTCCGGGCTGTGTTCATTGGGGTTGAACTCCTGCTAGCAAAACCGCCGGGTTGAGGGAAGGGTTCAGACTGTGCCTGGGCCCTGTGGTCTCTTCCAGGTCAGTGTATGGCATTTCCTTCCCCTTGCCACAGGCACCTGGGAGCATGTCTGCACGTGGAGAAAGACTTTCCCGTGGGAAGCCGGTTTTTGTCAAACGGGTCCCAGTACTCTGCTCCTCTCTTTTCACTCCTGCTGCCAGAAGCCCAGGGAGGATGGGAGGGCTTAGAACATGGCTGGGCACTGTGGTTTCTTCCAGAGAAGTGGAGGGCATTGGCTTTACCTTGCCACAACCACTTGGGAGAGGGTCTACACCTCAGGAAAACTGTCTCCGTGGGAAGCCGGCTTTTTGCAAAGGGGCCTCAGGGCCGTGGGCCTCGGGTGTCCCTCCGGCTCCCCAAAGCACAGGGACGAGGTGAGGGGCTTAGACCATGCCAGGGCAATGTTGTTTCTTACACCTGGGTGTGTGGCATTTTGTTGAGCTGGCTACCCCCACTTGGGATAGGTGTTCCACAGCAAGCACCTATTGTTCGTCGGAAGCCGTTTTTGCCCCAGGGGTCTCCGGGCTGTGTTCGTTGGGGTTGAACTCCTGCTAGCAAAACCGCCGGGTTGAGGGAAGGGTTCAGACTATGCCTGGGCCCTGTGGTCTCTTCCAGGTCAGTGTATGGCATTTCCTTCCCCTTGCCACAGGCACCTGGGAGCATGTCTGCACGTGGAGAAAGACTTTCCCGTGGGAAACCTTTTTTGTCAAACGGGTCCCAGTGCTCTGCTCCTCTCTTTTCACTCCTGCTGCCAGAAGCCCAGGGAGGATGGGAGGGCTTAGAACATGGCTGGGCACTGTGGTTTCTTCCAGAGAATTGGAGGGCATTTGCTTTACCTTGCCACAACCACTTGTGAGAGGGTCTGCACCTCAGGAAAACTGTTTCCGTGGGAAGCCGGCTTTTTGCAAAGGGGTCTCAGGGCCGTGGGCCTCGGCTGTCCCTCCGGCTCCCCAAACCACAGGGACGAGGTGAGGGGCTTAGACCATGGCTGGACAATGTTGTTTCTTACAACTGGGTGTGTGGCATTTTGTTGAGCTGGCTACCCCCACTTGGGATAGGTGTTCCACATCAAGCACCTATTGTTCGTCGGAAGCCGTTATTGCCCCAGGGGTCTCCTGGCTATGTTCGTTGGGGTTGAACTCCTGCTAGCAAAACCGCCGCGTTGAGGGAAGGGTTCAGACTGTGCCTGGGCCCTGTGGACTCTTCCAGGTCAGTGTATGGCATTTCCTTCCCCTTGCCACAGGCACCTGGGAGCATGTCTGCACGTGGAGAAAGACTTTCCTGTGGGAAGCCGGTTTTTGTCAAACGGGTCCCAGTGCTCTGCTCTTCTCTTTTCACTCCTGCTGCCAGAAGCCCAGGGAGGATGGGAGGGCTTAGAACATGGCTGGGCACTGTGGTTTCTTCCAGAGAAGTGGAGGGCATTGGCTTTACCTTGCCACAACCACTTGGGAGAGGGTCTACACCTCAGGAAAACTGTCTCCGTGGGAAGCCGGCTTTTTGCAAAGGGGTCTCAGGGCCGTGGGCCTCGGGTGTCCCTCCGGCTCCCCAAAGCACAGGGACGAGGTGAGGGACTTAGACCATGCCTGGGCAATGTTGTTTCTTACACCTGGGTGTGTGGCATTTTGTTGAGCTGGCTACCCCCACTTGGGATAGGTGTTCCACAGCAAGCACCTATTGTTCGTCGGAAGCCGTTTTTGCCCCAGGGGTCTCCGGGCTGTGTTCGTTGGGGTTGAACTCCTGCTAGCAAAACCGCCGGGTTGAGGGAAGGGTTCAGACTGTGCCTGGGCCCTGTGGTCTCTTCCAGGTCAGTGTATGGCATTTCCTTCCCCTTGCCACAGGCACCTGGGAGCATGTCTGCACGTGGAGAAAGACTTTCCCGTGGGAAGCCGGTTTTTGTCAAACGGGTCCCAGTGCTCTGCTCCTCTCTTTTCACTCCTGCTGCCAGAAGCCCAGGGAGGATGGGAGGGCTTAGAACATGCCTGGGCACTGTGGTTTCTTCCAGAGAAGTGGAGGGCATTGGCTTTACCTTGCCACAACCACTTGGGATAGGGTCTGCACATCAAGAAAACTGTTTCCGTGGGAAGCCGGCTTTTTGCAAAGGGGTCTCAGGGCCGTAGGCCTCGGGTGTCCCTCCGGCTCCCCAAAGCACAGGGACGAGGTGAGGGGCTTAGACCATGCCTGGGCAATGTTGCTTCTTACACCTGGGTGTGTGGCATTTTGTTGAGCTGGCTACCCCCACTTGGGATAGGTGTTCCACAGCAAGCACCTATTGTTCGTCGGAAGCCTTTTTTGCCCCAGGGGTCTCCGGGCTGTGTTCGTTGGGGTTGAACTCCTGCTAGCAAAACCGCCGGGTTGAGGGAAGGGTTCAGACTGTGCCTGGGCCCTGTGGTCTCTTCCAGGTCAGTGTATGGCATTTCCTTCTCCTTGCCACAGGCACCTGGGAGCATGTCTGCACGTGGAGAAAGACTTTCCCGTGGGAAGCCGGTTTTTGTCAAACGGGTCCCAGTGCTCTGCTCCTCTCTTTTCACTCCTGCTGCCAGAAGCCCAGGGAGGATGGGAGGGCTTAGAACATGCCTGGGCACTGTGGTTTCTTCCAGAGAAGTGGAGGGCATTGGCTTTACCTTGCCACAACCACTTGGGATAGGGTCTGCACATCAAGAAAACTGTTTCCGTGGGAAGCCGGCTTTTTGCAAAGGGGTCTCAGGGCCGTAGGCCTCGGGTGTCCCTCCGGCTCCCCAAAGCACAGGGACGAGGTGAGGTGCTTAGACCATGCCTGGGCAATGTTGCTTCTTACACCTGGGTGTGTGGCATTTTGTTGAGCTGGCTACCCCCACTTGGGATAGGTGTTCCACAGCAAGCACCTATTGTTCGTCGGAAGCCGTTTTTGCCCCAGGGGTCTCCGGGCTGTGTTCGTTGGGCTTGAACTCCTGCTAGCAAAACCGCCGGGTTGAGGGAAGGGTTCAGACTGTGCCTGGGCCCTGTGGTCTCTTCCAGGTCAGTGTATGGCATTTCCTTCTCCTTGCCACAGGCACCTGGGAGCATGTCTGCACGTGGAGAAAGACTTTCCCGTGGGAAGCCGGTTTTTGTCAAACGGGTCCCAGTGCTCTGCTCCTCTCTATTCACTCCTGCTGCCAGAAGCCCAGGTAGGATGGGAGGGCTTAGAACATGGCTGGGCACTGTGGTTTCTTCCAGAGAAGTGGAGGGCATTTGCTTTACCTTGCCACAACCACTTGGGATAGGGTCTGCACCTCAGGAAAACTGTTTCCGTGGGAAGCCGGCTTTTTGCAAAGGGGTCTCAGGGCCGTGGGCCTCGGGTGTCCCTCCGGCTCCCCAAAGCACAGGGACGAGGTGAGGGGCTTAGACCATGCCTGGGCAATGTTGTTTCTTACACCTGGGTGTGTGGCATTTTGTTGAGCTGGCTACCCCCACTTGGGATAGGTGTTCCACAGCAAGCACCTATTGTTCGTCGGAAGCCGTTTTTGCCCCAGGGGTCTCCGGGCTGTGTTCGTTGGGGTTGAACTCCTGCTAGCAAAACCGCCGGGTTGAGGGAAGGGTTCAGACTGTGCCTGGGCCCTGTGGTCTCTTCCAGGTCAGTGTATGGCATTTCCTTCCCCTTGCCACAGGTACCTGGGAGCATGTCTGCACGTGGAGAAAGACTTTCCCGTGGGAAGCCGGTTTTTGTCAAACGGGTCCCAGTGCTCTGCTCCTCTCTATTCACTCCTGGTGCCAGAAGCCCAGGTAGGATGGGAGGGCTTAGAACATGGCTGGGCACTGTGGTTTCTTCCAGAGAAGTGGAGGGCATTTGCTTTACCTTGCCACAACCACTTGGGATAGGGTCTGCACCTCAGGAAAACTGTTTCCGTGGGAAGCCGGCTTTTTGCAAAGGGGTCTCAGGGCCGTGGGCCTCGGGTGTCCCTCCGGCTCCCCAAAGCACAGGGACGAGGTGAGGGGCTTAGACCATGCCTGGGCAATGTTGTTTCTTACACCTGGGTGTGTGGCATTTTGTTGAGCTGGCTACCCCCACTTGGGATAGGTGTTCCACAGCAAGCACCTATTGTTCGTCGGAAGCCGTTTTTGCCCCAGGGGTCTCCGGGCTGTGTTCGTTGGGGTTGAACTCCTGCTAGCAAAACCGCCGGGTTGAGGGAAGGGTTCAGACTGTGCCTGGGCCCTGTGGTCTCTTCCAGGTCAGTGTATGGCATTTCCTTCCCCTTGCCACAGGCACCTGGGAGCATGTCTGCACGTGGAGAAAGACTTTCCCGTGGGAAGCCGGTTTTTGTCAAACGGGTCCCAGTACTCTGCTCCTCTCTTTTCACTCCTGCTGCCAGAAGCCCAGGGAGGATGGGAGGGCTTAGAACATGGCTGGGCACTGTGGTTTCTTCCAGAGAAGTGGAGGGCGTTGGCTTTACCTTGCCACAACCACTTGGGAGAGGGTCTACACCTCAGGAAAACTGTCTCCGTGGGAAGCCGGCTTTTTGCAAAGGGGCCTCAGGGCCGTGGGCCTCGGGTGTCCCTCCGGCTCCCCAAAGCACAGGGACGAGGTGAGGGGCTTAGACCATGCCAGGGCAATGTTGTTTCTTACACCTGGGTGTGTGGCATTTTGTTGAGCTGGCTACCCCCACTTGGGATAGGTGTTCCACAGCAAGCACCTATTGTTCGTCGGAAGCCGTTTTTGCCCCAGGGGTCTCCGGGCTGTGTTCGTTGGGGTTGAACTCCTGCTAGCAAAACCGCCGGGTTGAGGGAAGGGTTCAGACTATGCCTGGGCCCTGTGGTCTCTTCCAGGTCAGTGTATGGCATTTCCTTCCCCTTGCCACAGGCACCTGGGAGCATGTCTGCACGTGGAGAAAGACTTTCCCGTGGGAAACCTTTTTTGTCAAACGGGTCCCAGTGCTCTGCTCCTCTCTTTTCACTCCTGCTGCCAGAAGCCCAGGGAGGATGGGAGGGCTTAGAACATGGCTGGGCACTGTGGTTTCTTCCAGAGAATTGGAGGGCATTTGCTTTACCTTGCCACAACCACTTGTGAGAGGGTCTGCACCTCAGGAAAACTGTTTCCGTGGGAAGCCGGCTTTTTGCAAAGGGGTCTCAGGGCCGTGGGCCTCGGCTGTCCCTCCGGCTCCCCAAACCACAGGGACGAGGTGAGGGGCTTAGACCATGGCTGGACAATGTTGTTTCTTACACCTGGGTGTGTGGCATTTTGTTGAGCTGGCTACCCCCACTTGGGATAGGTGTTCCACAGCAAGCACCTATTGTTCGTCGGAAGCCGTTTTTGCCCCAGGGGTCTCCGGGCTGTGTTCGTTGGGCTTGAACTCCTGCTAGCAAAACCGCCGGGTTGAGGGAAGGGTTCAGACTGTGCCTGGGCCCTGTGGTCTCTTCCAGGTCAGTGTATGGCATTTCCTTCCCCTTGCCACAGGCACCTGGGAGCATGTCTGCACGTGGAGAAAGACTTTCCCGTGGGAAGCCGGTTTTTGTCAAACGGGTCCCAGTGCTCTGCTCCTCTCTTTTCACTCCTGCTGCCAGAAGCCCAGGGAGGATGGGAGGGCTTAGAACATGCCTGGGTACTGTGGTTTCTTCCAGAGAAGTGGAGGGCATTGGCTTTACCTTGCCACAACCACTTGGGATAGGGTCTGCACATCAAGAAAACTGTTTCCGTGGGAAGCCGGCTTTTTGCAAAGGGGTCTCAGGGCCGTAGGCCTCGGGTGTCCCTCCGGCTCCCCAAAGCACAGGGACGAGGTGAGGGGCTTAGACCATGCCTGGGTAATGTTGCTTCTTACACCTGGGTGTGTGGCATTTTGTTGAGCTGGCTAC
This sequence comes from Ursus americanus, assembly GCF_024610735.1. Taxonomy (NCBI): domain Eukaryota; kingdom Metazoa; phylum Chordata; class Mammalia; order Carnivora; family Ursidae; genus Ursus; species Ursus americanus. Next base: position 37,206,641 of record NC_142156.1, on the reverse strand, counting down.
CCCCACTTGGGATAGGTGTTCCACAGCAAGCACCTATTGTTCGTCGGAAGCCTTTTTTGCCCCAGGGGTCTCCGGGCTGTGTTCGTTGGGCTTGAACTCCTGCTAGCAAAACCGCCGGGTTGAGGGAAGGGTTCAGACTGTGCCTGGGCCCTGTGGTCTCTTCCAGGTCAGTGTATGGCATTTCCTTCCCCTTGCCACAGGCACCTGGGAGCATGTCTGCACGTGGAGAAAGACTTTCCCGTGGGAAGCCGGTTTTTGTCAAACGGGTCCCAGTGCTCTGCTCCTCTCTATTCACTCCTGCTGCCAGAAGCCCAGGTAGGATGGGAGGGCTTAGAACATGGCTGGGCACTGTGGTTTCTTCCAGAGAGGTGGAGGGCATTTGCTTTACCTTGCCACAACCACTTGGGATAGGGTCTGCACCTCAGGAAAACTGTTTCCGTGGGAAGCCGGCTTTTTGCAAAGGGGGCTCAGGGCCGTGGGCCTCGGGTGTCCCTCCGGCTCCCCAAAGCACAGGGACGAGGTGAGGGGCTTAGACCATGCCTGGGCAATGTTGTTTCTTACACCTGGGTGTGTGGCATTTTGTTGAGCTGGCTACCCCCACTTGGGATAGGTGTTCCACAGCAAGCACCTATTGTTCGTCGGAAGCCGTTTTTGCCCCAGGGATCTCCGGGCTGTGTTCGTTGGGGTTGAACTCCTGCTAGCAAAACCGCCGGGTTGAGGGAAGGGTTCAGACTGTGCCTGGGCCCTGTGGTCTCTTCCAGGTCAGTGTATGGCATTTCCTTCCCCTTGCCACAGGCACCTGGGAGCATGTCTGCACGTGGAGAAAGACTTTCCCGTGGGAAGCCGGTTTTTGTCAAACGGGTCCCAGTACTCTGCTCCTCTCTTTTTACTCCTGCTGCCAGAAGCCCAGGGAGGATGGGAGGGCTTAGAACATGGCTGGGCACTGTGGTTTCTTCCAGAGAAGTGGAGGGCATTGGCTTTACCTTGCCACAACCACTTGGGAGAGGGTCTACACCTCAGGAAACCTGTCTCCGTGGGAAGCCGGCTTTTTGCAAAGGGGCCTCAGGGCCGTGGGCCTCGGGTGTCCCTCCGGCTCCCCAAAGCACAGGGACGAGGTGAGGGGCTTAGACCATGCCAGGGCAATGTTGTTTCTTACACCTGGGTGTGTGGCATTTTGTTGAGCTGGCTACCCCCACTTGGGATAGGTGTTCCACAGCAAGCACCTATTGTTCGTCGGAAGCCGTTTTTGCCCCAGGGGTCTCCGGGCTGTGTTCGTTGGGGTTGAACTCCTGCTAGCAAAACCGCCGGGTTGAGGGAAGGGTTCAGACTATGCCTGGGCCCTGTGGTCTCTTCCAGGTCAGTGTATGGCATTTCCTTCCCCTTGCCACAGGCACCTGGGAGCATGTCTGCACGTGGAGAAAGACTTTCCCGTGGGAAGCCGGTTTTTGTCAAACGGGTCCCAGTGCTCTGCTCCTCTCTTTTCACTCCTGCTGCCAGAAGCCCAGGGAGGATGGGAGGGCTTAGAACATGCCTGGGTACTGTGGTTTCTTCCAGAGAAGTGGAGGGCATTGGCTTTACCTTGCCACAACCACTTGGGATAGGGTCTGCACATCAAGAAAACTGTTTCCGTGGGAAGCCGGCTTTTTGCAAAGGGGTCTCAGGGCCGTAGGCCTCGGGTGTCCCTCCGGCTCCCCAAAGCACAGGGACGAGGTGAGGGGCTTAGACCATGCCTGGGCAATGTTGCTTCTTACACCTGGGTGTGTGGCATTTTGTTGAGCTGGCTACCCCCACTTGGGATAGGTGTTCCACAGCAAGCACCTATTGTTCGTCGGAAGCCTTTTTTGCCCCAGGGGTCTCCGGGCTGTGTTCGTTGGGGTTGAACTCCTGCTAGCAAAACCGCCGGGTTGAGGGAAGGGTTCAGACTGTGCCTGGGCCCTGTGGTCTCTTCCAGGTCAGTGTATGGCATTTCCTTCTCCTTGCCACAGGCACCTGGGAGCATGTCTGCACGTGGAGAAAGACTTTCCCGTGGGAAGCCGGTTTTTGTCAAACGGGTCCCAGTGCTCTGCTCCTCTCTATTCACTCCTGCTTCCAGAAGCCCAGGTAGGATGGGAGGGCTTAGAACATGGCTGGGCACTGTGGTTTCTTCCAGAGAAGTGGAGGGCATTTGCTTTACCTTGCCACAACCACTTGGGATAGGGTCTGCACCTCAGGAAAACTGTTTCCGTGGGAAGCCGCCTTTTTGCAAAGGGGTCTCAGGGCCGTGGGCCTCGGGTGTCACTCCGGCTCCCCAAAGCACAGGGACGAGGTGAGGGGCTTAGACCATGCCTGGGCAATGTTGTTTCTTACACCTGGGTGTGTGGCATTTTGTTGAGCTGGCTACCCCCACTTGGGATAGGTGTTCCACAGCAAGCACCTATTGTTCGTTGGAAGCCGTTTTTGCCCCAGGGGTCTCCGGGCTGTGTTCGTTGGGCTTGAACTCCTGCTAGCAAAACCGCCGGGTTGAGGGAAGGGTTCAGACTGTGCCTGGGCCCTGTGGTCTCTTCCAGGTCAGTGTATGGCATTTCCTTCCCCTTGCCACAGGCACCTGGGAGCATGTCTGCACGTGGAGAAAGACTTTCCCGTGGGAAGCCGGTTTTTGTCAAACGGGTCCCAGTGCTCTGCTCCTCTCTATTCACTCCTGGTGCCAGAAGCCCAGGTAGGATGGGAGGGCTTAGAACATGGCTGGGCACTGTGGTTTCTTCCAGAGAAGTGGAGGGCATTTGCTTTACCTTGCCACAACCACTTGGGATAGGGTCTGCACCTCAGGAAAACTGTTTCCGTGGGAAGCCGGCTTTTTGCAAAGGGGGCTCAGGGCCGTGGGCCTCGGGTGTCCCTCCGGCTCCCCAAAGCACAGGGACGAGGTGAGGGGCTTAGACCATGCCTGGGCAATGTTGTTTCTTACACCTGGGTGTGTGGCATTTTGTTGAGCTGGCTACCCCCACTTGGGATAGGTGTTCCACAGCAAGCACCTATTGTTCGTCGGAAGCCGTTTTTGCCCCAGGGATCTCCGGGCTGTGTTCGTTGGGGTTGAACTCCTGCTAGCAAAACCGCCGGGTTGAGGGAAGGGTTCAGACTGTGCCTGGGCCCTGTGGTCTCTTCCAGGTCAGTGTATGGCATTTCCTTCCCCTTGCCACAGGCACCTGGGAGCATGTCTGCACGTGGAGAAAGACTTTCCCGTGGGAAGCCGGTTTTTGTCAAACGGGTCCCAGTACTCTGCTCCTCTCTTTTCACTCCTGCTGCCAGAAGCCCAGGGAGGATGGGAGGGCTTAGAACATGGCTGGGCACTGTGGTTTCTTCCAGAGAAGTGGAGGGCATTGGCTTTACCTTGCCACATCCACTTGGGAGAGGGTCTACACCTCAGGAAAACTGTCTCCGTGGGAAGCCGGCTTTTTGCAAAGGGGCCTCAGGGCCGTGGGCCTCGGGTGTCCCTCCGGCTCCCCAAAGCACAGGGACGAGGTGAGGGGCTTAGACCATGCCAGGGCAATGTTGTTTCTTACACCTGGGTGTGTGGCATTTTGTTGAGCTGGCTACCCCCACTTGGGATAGGTGTTCCACAGCAAGCACCTATTGTTCGTCGGAAGCCGTTTTTGCCCCAGGGGTCTCCGGGCTGTGTTCGTTGGGGTTGAACTCCTGCTAGCAAAACCGCCGGGTTGAGGGAAGGGTTCAGACTATGCCTGGGCCCTGTGGTCTCTTCCAGGTCAGTGTATGGCATTTCCTTCCCCTTGCCACAGGCACCTGGGAGCATGTCTGCACGTGGAGAAAGACTTTCCCGTGGGAAACCTTTTTTGTCAAACGGGTCCCAGTGCTCTGCTCCTCTCTTTTCACTCCTGCTGCCAGAAGCCCAGGGAGGATGGGAGGGCTTAGAACATGCCTGGGCACTGTGGTTTCTTCCAGAGAATTGGAGGGCATTTGCTTTACCTTGCCACAACCACTTGTGAGAGGGTCTGCACCTCAGGAAAACTGTTTCCGTGGGAAGCCGGCTTTTTGCAAAGGGGTCTCAGGGCCGTGGGCCTCGGCTGTCCCTCCGGCTCCCCAAACCACAGGGACGAGGTGAGGGGCTTAGACCATGGCTGGACAATGTTGTTTCTTACAACTGGGTGTGTGGCATTTTGTTGAGCTGGCTACCCCCACTTGGGATAGGTGTTCCACATCAAGCACCTATTGTTCGTCGGAAGCCGTTATTGCCCCAGGGGTCTCCTGGCTATGTTCGTTGGGGTTGAACTCCTGCTAGCAAAACCGCCGCGTTGAGGGAAGGGTTCAGACTGTGCCTGGGCCCTGTGGTCTCTTCCAGGTCAGTGTATGGCATTTCCTTCCCCTTGCCACAGGCACCTGGGAGCATGTCTGCACGTGGAGATAGACTTTCCTGTGGGAAGCCGGTTTTTGTCAAACGGGTCCCAGTGCTCTGCTCTTCTCTTTTCACTCCTGCTGCCAGAAGCCCAGGGAGGATGGGAGGGCTTAGAACATGGCTGGGCACTGTGGTTTCTTCCAGAGAAGTGGAGGGCATTGGCTTTACCTTGCCACAACCACTTGGGAGAGGGTCTACACCTCAGGAAAACTGTCTCCGTGGGAAGCCGGCTTTTTGCAAAGGGGTCTCAGGGCCGTGGGCCTTGGGTGTCCCTCCGGCTCCCCAAAGCACAGGGACGAGGTGAGGGGCTTAGACCATGCCTGGGCAATGTTGTTTCTTACACCTGGGTGTGTGGCATTTTGTTGAGCTGGCTACCCCCACTTGGGATAGGTGTTCCACAGCAAGCACCTATTGTTCGTCGGAAGCCGTTTTTGCCCCAGGGGTCTCCGGGCTGTGTTCGTTGGGCTTGAACTCCTGCTAGCAAAACCGCCGGGTTGAGGGAAGGGTTCAGACTGTGCCTGGGCCCTGTGGTCTCTTCCAGGTCAGTGTATGGCATTTCCTTCCCCTTGCCACAGGCACCTGGGAGCATGTCTGCACGTGGAGAAAGACTTTCCCGTGGGAAGCCGGTTTTTGTCAAACGGGTCCCAGTGCTCTGCTCCTCTCTTTTCACTCCTGCTGCCAGAAGCCCAGGGAGGATGGGAGGGCTTAGAACATGCCTGGGCACTGTGGTTTCTTCCAGAGAAGTGGAGGGCATTGGCTTTACCTTGCCACAACCACTTGGGATAGGGTCTGCACATCAAGAAAACTGTTTCCGTGGGAAGCCGGCTTTTTGCAAAGGGGTCTCAGGGCCGTAGGCCTCGGGTGTCCCTCCGGCTCCCCAAAGCACAGGGACGAGGTGAGGGGCTTAGACCATGCCTGGGCAATGTTGCTTCTTACACCTGGGTGTGTGGCATTTTGTTGAGCTGGCTACCCCCACTTGGGATAGGTGTTCCACAGCAAGCACCTATTGTTCGTCGGAAGCCGTTTTTGCCCCAGGGGTCTCCGGGCTGTGTTCGTTGGGCTTGAACTCCTGCTAGCAAAACCGCCGGGTTGAGGGAAGGGTTCAGACTGTGCCTGGGCCCTGTGGTCTCTTCCAGGTCAGTGTATGGCATTTCCTTCTCCTTGCCACAGGCACCTGGGAGCATGTCTGCACGTGGAGAAAGACTTTCCCGTGGGAAGCCGGTTTTTGTCAAACGGGTCCCAGTGCTCTGCTCCTCTCTATTCACTCCTGCTGCCAGAAGCCCAGGTAGGATGGGAGGGCTTAGAACATGGCTGGGCACTGTGGTTTCTTCCAGAGAAGTGGAGGGCATTGGCTTTACCTTGCCACAACCACTTGGGAGAGGGTCTGCACCTCAGGAAAACTGTTTCCGTGGGAAGCCGGCTTTTTGCAAAGGGGTCTCAGGGCCGTGGGCCTCGGGTGTCCCTCCGGCTCCCCAAAGCACAGGGACGAGGTGAGGGGCTTAGACCATGCCTGGGCAATGTTGTTTCTTACACCTGGGTGTGTGGCATTTTGTTGAGCTGGCTACCCCCACTTGGGATAGGTGTTCCACAGCAAGCACCTATTGTTCGTCGGAAGCCGTTTTTGCCCCAGGGGTCTCCGGGCTGTGTTCGTTGGGCTTGAACTCCTGCTAGCAAAACCGCCGGGTTGAGGGAAGGGTTCAGACTGTGCCTGGGCCCTGTGGTCTCTTCCAGGTCAGTGTATGGCATTTCCTTCCCCTTGCCACAGGCACCTGGGAGCATGTCTGCACGTGGAGAAAGACTTTCCCGTGGGAAGCCGGTTTTTGTCAAACGGGTCCCAGTGCTCTGCTCCTCTCTATTCACTCCTGGTGCCAGAAGCCCAGGGAGGATGGGAGGGCTTAGAACATGGCTGGGCACTGTGGTTTCTTCCAGAGAAGTGGAGGGCATTTGCTTTACCTTGCCACAACCACTTGGGATAGGGTCTGCACCTCAGGAAAACTGTTTCCGTGGGAAGCCGGCTTTTTGCAAAGGGGGCTCAGGGCCGTGGGCCTCGGGTGTCCCTCCGGCTCCCCAAAGCACAGGGACGAGGTGAGGGGCTTAGACCATGCCTGGGCAATGTTGTTTCTTACACCTGGGTGTGTGGCATTTTGTTGAGCTGGCTACCCCCACTTGGGATAGGTGTTCCACAGCAAGCACCTATTGTTCGTCGGAAGCCGTTTTTACCCCAGGGGTCTCCGGGCTGTGTTCGTTGGGGTTGAACTCCTGCTAGCAAAACCGCCGGGTTGAGGGAAGGGTTCAGACTGTGCCTGGGCCCTGTGGTCTCTTCCAGGTCAGTGTATGGCATTTCCTTCCCCTTGCCACAGGCACCTGGGAGCATGTCTGCACGTGGAGAAAGACTTTCCCGTGGGAAGCCGGTTTTTGTCAAACGGGTCCCAGTACTCTGCTCCTCTCTTTTCACTCCTGCTGCCAGAAGCCCAGGGAGGATGGGAGGGCTTAGAACATGGCTGGGCACTGTGGTTTCTTCCAGAGAAGTGGAGGGCATTGGCTTTACCTTGCCACAACCACTTGGGAGAGGGTCTACACCTCAGGAAAACTGTCTCCGTGGGAAGCCGGCTTTTTGCAAAGGGGCCTCAGGGCCGTGGGCCTCGGCTGTCCCTCCGGCTCCCCAAAGCACAGGGACGAGGTGAGGGGCTTAGACCATGCCAGGGCAATGTTGTTTCTTACACCTGGGTGTGTGGCATTTTGTTGAGCTGGCTACCCCCACTTGGGATAGGTGTTCCACAGCAAGCACCTATTGTTCGTCGGAAGCCGTTTTTGCCCCAGGGGTCTCCGGGCTGTGTTCGTTGGGGTTGAACTCCTGCTAGCAAAACCGCCGGGTTGAGGGAAGGGTTCAGACTGTGCCTGGGCCCTGTGGTCTCTTCCAGGTCAGTGTATGGCATTTCCTTCCCCTTGCCACAGGCACCTGGGAGCATGTCTGCACGTGGAGAAAGACTTTCCCGTGGGAAACCTTTTTTGTCAAACGGGTCCCAGTGCTCTGCTCCTCTCTTTTCACTCCTGCTGCCAGAAGCCCAGGGAGGATGGGAGGGCTTAGAACATGGCTGGGCACTGTGGTTTCTTCCAGAGAAGTGGAGGGCATTGGCTTTACCTTGCCACAACCACTTGGGATAGGGTCTGCACCTCAGGAAAACTGTTTCCGTGGGAAGCCGGCTTTTTGCAAAGGGGGCTCAGGGCCGTGGGCCTCGGGTGTCCCTCCGGCTCCCCAAAGCACAGGGACGAGGTGAGGGGCTTAGACCATGCCTGGGCAATGTTGTTTCTTACACCTGGGTGTGTGGCATTTTGTTGAGCTGGCTACCCCCACTTGGGATAGGTGTTCCACAGCAAGCACCTATTGTTCGTCGGAAGCCGTTTTTGCCCCAGGGGTCTCCGGGCTGTGTTCGTTGGGGTTGAACTCCTGCTAGCAAAACCGCCGGGTTGAGGGAAGGGTTCAGACTGTGCCTGGGCCCTGTGGTCTCTTCCAGGTCAGTGTATGGCATTTCCTTCCCCTTGCCACAGGCACCTGGGAGCATGTCTGCACGTGGAGAAAGACTTTCCCGTGGGAAGCCGGTTTTTGTCAAACGGGGCCCAGTACTCTGCTCCTCTCTTTTCACTCCTGCTGCCAGAAGCCCAGGGAGGATGGGAGGGCTTAGAACATGGCTGGGCACTGTGGTTTCTTCCAGAGAAGTGGAGGGCGTTGGCTTTACCTTGCCACAACCACTTGGGAGAGGGTCTACACCTCAGGAAAACTGTCTCCGTGGGAAGCCGGCTTTTTGCAAAGGGGCCTCAGGGCCGTGGGCCTCGGGTGTCCCTCCGGCTCCCCAAAGCACAGGGACGAGGTGAGGGGCTTAGACCATGCCAGGGCAATGTTGTTTCTTACACCTGGGTGTGTGGCATTTTGTTGAGCTGGCTACCCCCACTTGGGATAGGTGTTCCACAGCAAGCACCTATTGTTCGTCGGAAGCCGTTTTTGCCCCAGGGGTCTCCGGGCTGTGTTCGTTGGGGTTGAACTCCTGCTAGCAAAACCGCCGGGTTGAGGGAAGGGTTCAGACTGTGCCTGGGCCCTGTGGTCTCTTCCAGGTCAGTGTATGGCATTTCCTTCCCCTTGCCACAGGCACCTGGGAGCATGTCTGCACGTGGAGAAAGACTTTCCCGTGGGAAGCCGGTTTTTGTCAAACGGGTCCCAGTACTCTGCTCCTCTCTTTTCACTCCTGCTGCCAGAAGCCCAGGGAGGATGGGAGGGCTTAGAACATGGCTGGGCACTGTGGTTTCTTCCAGAGAAGTGGAGGGCATTGGCTTTACCTTGCCACAACCACTTGGGAGAGGGTCTACACCTCAGGAAAACTGTCTCCGTGGGAAGCCGGCTTTTTGCAAAGGGGCCTCAGGGCCGTGGGCCTCGGCTGTCCCTCCGGCTCCCCAAAGCACAGGGACGAGGTGAGGGGCTTAGACCATGCCAGGGCAATGTTGTTTCTTACACCTGGGTGTGTGGCATTTTGTTGAGCTGGCTACCCCCACTTGGGATAGGTGTTCCACAGCAAGCACCTATTGTTCGTCGGAAGCCGTTTTTGCCCCAGGGGTCTCCGGGCTGTGTTCGTTGGGGTTGAACTCCTGCTAGCAAAACCGCCGGGTTGAGGGAAGGGTTCAGACTGTGCCTGGGCCCTGTGGTCTCTTCCAGGTCAGTGTATGGCATTTCCTTCCCCTTGCCACAGGCACCTGGGAGCATGTCTGCACGTGGAGAAAGACTTTCCCGTGGGAAACCTTTTTTGTCAAACGGGTCCCAGTGCTCTGCTCCTCTCTTTTCACTCCTGCTGCCAGAAGCCCAGGGAGGATGGGAGGGCTTAGAACATGGCTGGGCACTGTGGTTTCTTCCAGAGAAGTGGAGGGCATTGGCTTTACCTTGCCACAACCACTTGGGATAGGGTCTGCACCTCAGGAAAACTGTTTCCGTGGGAAGCCGGCTTTTTGCAAAGGGGGCTCAGGGCCGTGGGCCTCGGGTGTCCCTCCGGCTCCCCAAAGCACAGGGACGAGGTGAGGGGCTTAGACCATGCCTGGGCAATGTTGTTTCTTACACCTGGGTGTGTGGCATTTTGTTGAGCTGGCTACCCCCACTTGGGATAGGTGTTCCACAGCAAGCACCTATTGTTCGTCGGAAGCCGTTTTTGCCCCAGGGGTCTCCGGGCTGTGTTCGTTGGGGTTGAACTCCTGCTAGCAAAACCGCCGGGTTGAGGGAAGGGTTCAGACTGTGCCTGGGCCCTGTGGTCTCTTCCAGGTCAGTGTATGGCATTTCCTTCCCCTTGCCACAGGCACCTGGGAGCATGTCTGCACGTGGAGAAAGACTTTCCCGTGGGAAGCCGGTTTTTGTCAAACGGGGCCCAGTACTCTGCTCCTCTCTTTTCACTCCTGCTGCCAGAAGCCCAGGGAGGATGGGAGGGCTTAGAACATGGCTGGGCACTGTGGTTTCTTCCAGAGAAGTGGAGGGCGTTGGCTTTACCTTGCCACAACCACTTGGGAGAGGGTCTACACCTCAGGAAAACTGTCTCCGTGGGAAGCTGGCTTTTTGCAAAGGGGCCTCAGGGCCGTGGGCCTCGGGTGTCCCTCCGGCTCCCCAAAGCACAGGGACGAGGTGAGGGGCTTAGACCATGCCAGGGCAATGTTGTTTCTTACACCTGGGTGTGTGGCATTTTGTTGAGCTGGCTACCCCCACTTGGGATAGGTGTTCCACAGCAAGCACCTATTGTTCGTCGGAAGCCGTTTTTGCCCCAGGGGTCTCCGGGCTGTGTTCGTTGGGGTTGAACTCCTGCTAGCAAAACCGCCGGGTTGAGGGAAGGGTTCAGACTGTGCCTGGGCCCTGTGGTCTCTTCCAGGTCAGTGTATGGCATTTCCTTCCCCTTGCCACAGGCACCTGGGAGCATGTCTGCACGTGGAGAAAGACTTTCCCGTGGGAAACCTTTTTTGTCAAACGGGTCCCAGTGCTCTGCTCCTCTCTTTTCACTCCTGCTGCCAGAAGCCCAGGGAGGATGGGAGGGCTTAGAACATGGCTGGGCACTGTGGTTTCTTCCAGAGAAGTGGAGGGCATTGGCTTTACCTTGCCACAACCACTTGGGATAGGGTCTGCACCTCAGGAAAACTGTTTCCGTGGGAAGCCGGCTTTTTGCAAAGGGGGCTCAGGGCCGTGGGCCTCGGGTGTCCCTCCGGCTCCCCAAAGCACAGGGACGAGGTGAGGGGCTTAGACCATGCCTGGGCAATGTTGTTTCTTACACCTGGGTGTGTGGCATTTTGTTGAGCTGGCTACCCCCACTTGGGATAGGTGTTCCACAGCAAGCACCTATTGTTCGTCGGAAGCCGTTTTTGCCCCAGGGGTCTCCGGGCTGTGTTCGTTGGGGTTGAACTCCTGCTAGCAAAACCGCCGGGTTGAGGGAAGGGTTCAGACTGTGCCTGGGCCCTGTGGTCTCTTCCAGGTCAGTGTATGGCATTTCCTTCCCCTTGCCACAGGCACCTGGGAGCATGTCTGCACGTGGAGAAAGACTTTCCCGTGGGAAGCCGGTTTTTGTCAAACGGGGCCCAGTACTCTGCTCCTCTCTTTTCACTCCTGCTGCCAGAAGCCCAGGGAGGATGGGAGGGCTTAGAACATGGCTGGGCACTGTGGTTTCTTCCAGAGAAGTGGAGGGCGTTGGCTTTACCTTGCCACAACCACTTGGGAGAGGGTCTACACCTCAGGAAAACTGTCTCCGTGGGAAGCCGGCTTTTTGCAAAGGGGCCTCAGGGCCGTGGGCCTCGGGTGTCCCTCCGGCTCCCCAAAGCACAGGGACGAGGTGAGGGGCTTAGACCATGCCAGGGCAATGTTGTTTCTTACACCTGGGTGTGTGGCATTTTGTTGAGCTGGCTACCCCCACTTGGGATAGGTGTTCCACAGCAAGCACCTATTGTTCGTCGGAAGCCGTTTTTGCCCCAGGGGTCTCCGGGCTGTGTTCGTTGGGGTTGAACTCCTGCTAGCAAAACCGCCGGGTTGAGGGAAGGGTTCAGACTGTGCCTGGGCCCTGTGGTCTCTTCCAGGTCAGTGTATGGCATTTCCTTCCCCTTGCCACAGGCACCTGGGAGCATGTCTGCACGTGGAGAAAGACTTTCCCGTGGGAAACCTTTTTTGTCAAACGGGTCCCAGTGCTCTGCTCCTCTCTTTTCACTCCTGCTGCCAGAAGCCCAGGGAGGATGGGAGGGCTTAGAACATGGCTGGGCACTGTGGTTTCTTCCAGAGAAGTGGAGGGCATTGGCTTTACCTTGCCACAACCACTTGGGAGAGGGTCTACACCTCAGGAAAACTGTCTCCGTGGGAAGCCGGCTTTTTGCAAAGGGGTCTCAGGGCCGTGGGCCTCGGGTGTCCCTCCGGCTCCCCAAAGCACAGGGACGAGGTGAGGGGCTTAGACCATGCCTGGGCAATGTTGTTTCTTACACTTGGGTGTGTGGCATTTTGTTGAGCTGGCTACCCCCACTTGGGATAGGTGTTCCACAGCAAGCACCTATTGTTCGTCAGAAGCCGTTTTTGCCCCAGGGGTCTCCGGGCTGTGTTCGTTGGGTTTGAACTCCTGCTAGCAAAACCGCCGGGTTGAGGGAAGGGTTCAGACTGTGCCTGGGCCCTGTGGTCTCTTCCAGGTCAGTGTATGGCATTTCCTTCCCCTTGCCACAGGCACCTGGGAGCATGTCTGCACGTGGAGAAAGACTTTCCCGTGGGAAGCCGGTTTTTGTCAAACGGGTCCCAGTGCTCTGCTCCTCTCTTTTCACTCCTGCTGCCAGAAGCCCAGGTAGGATGGGAGGGCTTAGAACATGGCTGGGCACTGTGGTTTCTTCCAGAGAAGTGGAGGGCATTTGCTTTACCTTGCCACAACCACTTGGGATAGGGTCTGCACCTCAGGAAAACTGTTTCCGTGGGAAGCCGGCTTTTTGCAAAGGGGTCTCAGGGCCGTGGGCCTCGGGTGTCCCTCCGGCTCCCCAAAGCACAGGGACGAGGTGAGGGGCTTAGACCATGCCTGGGCAATGTTGTTTCTTACACCTGGGTGTGTGGCATTTTGTTGAGCTGGCTACCCCCACTTGGGATAGGTGTTCCACAGCAAGCACCTATTGTTCGTCGGAAGCCGTTTTTGCCCCAGGGGTCTCCGGGCTGTGTTCGTTGGGGTTGAACTCCTGCTAGCAAAACCGCCGGGTTGAGGGAAGGGTTCAGACTGTGCCTGGGCCCTGTGGTCTCTTCCAGGTCAGTGTATGGCATTTCCTTCCCCTTGCCACAGGCACCTGGGAGCATGTCTGCACGTGGAGAAAGACTTTCCCGTGGGAAGCCGGTTTTTGTCAAACGGGGCCCAGTACTCTGCTCCTCTCTTTTCACTCCTGCTGCCAGAAGCCCAGGGAGGATGGGAGGGCTTAGAACATGGCTGGGCACTGTGGTTTCTTCCAGAGAAGTGGAGGGCGTTGGCTTTACCTTGCCACAACCACTTGGGAGAGGGTCTACACCTCAGGAAAACTGTCTCCGTGGGAAGCCGGCTTTTTGCAAAGGGGCCTCAGGGCCGTGGGCCTCGGGTGTCCCTCCGGCTCCCCAAAGCACAGGGACGAGGTGAGGGGCTTAGACCATGCCAGGGCAATGTTGTTTCTTACACCTGGGTGTGTGGCATTTTGTTGAGCTGGCTACCCCCACTTGGGATAGGTGTTCCACAGCAAGCACCTATTGTTCGTCGGAAGCCGTTTTTGCCCCAGGGGTCTCCGGGCTGTGTTCGTTGGGGTTGAACTCCTGCTAGCAAAACCGCCGGGTTGAGGGAAGGGTTCAGACTGTGCCTGGGCCCTGTGGTCTCTTCCAGGTCAGTGTATGGCATTTCCTTCCCCTTGCCACAGGCACCTGGGAGCATGTCTGCACGTGGAGAAAGACTTTCCCGTGGGAAACCTTTTTTGTCAAACGGGTCCCAGTGCTCTGCTCCTCTCTTTTCACTCCTGCTGCCAGAAGCCCAGGGAGGATGGGAGGGCTTAGAACATGGCTGGGCACTGTGGTTTCTTCCAGAGAAGTGGAGGGCATTGGCTTTACCTTGCCACAACCACTTGGGAGAGGGTCTACACCTCAGGAAAACTGTCTCCGTGGGAAGCCGGCTTTTTGCAAAGGGGTCTCAGGGCCGTGGGCCTCGGGTGTCCCTCCGGCTCCCCAAAGCACAGGGACGAGGTGAGGGGCTTAGACCATGCCTGGGCAATGTTGTTTCTTACACTTGGGTGTGTGGCATTTTGTTGAGCTGGCTACCCCCACTTGGGATAGGTGTTCCACAGCAAGCACCTATTGTTCGTCAGAAGCCGTTTTTGCCCCAGGGGTCTCCGGGCTGTGTTCGTTGGGCTTGAACTCCTGCTAGCAAAACCGCCGGGTTGAGGGAAGGGTTCAGACTGTGCCTGGGCCCTGTGGTCTCTTCCAGGTCAGTGTATGGCATTTCCTTCCCCTTGCCACAGGCACCTGGGAGCATGTCTGCACGTGGAGAAAGACTTTCCCGTGGGAAGCCGGTTTTTGTCAAACGGGTCCCAGTGCTCTGCTCCTCTCTTTTCACTCCTGCTGCCAGAAGCCCAGGTAGGATGGGAGGGCTTAGAACATGGCTGGGCACTGTGGTTTCTTCCAGAGAAGTGGAGGGCATTTGCTTTACCTTGCCACAACCACTTGGGATAGGGTCTGCACCTCAGGAAAACTGTTTCCGTGGGAAGCCGGCTTTTTGCAAAGGGGTCTCAGGGCCGTGGGCCTCGGGTGTCCCTCCGGCTCCCCAAAGCACAGGGACGAGGTGAGGGGCTTAGACCATGCCTGGGCAATGTTGTTTCTTACACCTGGGTGTGTGGCATTTTGTTGAGCTGGCTACCCCCACTTGGGATAGGTGTTCCACAGCAAGCACCTATTGTTCGTCGGAAGCCGTTTTTGCCCCAGGGGTCTCCGGGCTGTGTTCGTTGGGGTTGAACTCCTGCTAGCAAAACCGCCGGGTTGATGGAAGGGTTCAGACTGTGCCTGGGCCCTGTGGTCTCTTCCAGGTCAGTGTATGGCATTTCCTTCCCCTTGCCACAGGCACCTGGGAGCATGTCTGCACGTGGAGAAAGACTTTCCCGTGGGAAGCCGGTTTTTGTCAAACGGGTCCCAGTACTCTGCTCCTCTCTTTTCACTCCTGCTGCCAGAAGCCCAGGGAGGATGGGAGGGCTTAGAACATGGCTGGGCACTGTGGTTTCTTCCAGAGAAGTGGAGGGCATTGGCTTTACCTTGCCACAACCACTTGGGAGAGGGTCTACACCTCAGGAAAACTGTCTCCGTGGGAAGCCGGCTTTTTGCAAAGGGGCCTCAGGGCCGTGGGCCTCGGGTGTCCCTCCGGCTCCCCAAAGCACAGGGACGAGGTGAGGGGCTTAGACCATGCCAGGGCAATGTTGTTTCTTACACCTGGGTGTGTGGCATTTTGTTGAGCTGGCTACCCCCACTTGGGATAGGTGTTCCACAGCAAGCACCTATTGTTCGTCGGAAGCCGTTTTTGCCCCAGGGGTCTCCGGGCTGTGTTCGTTGGGGTTGAACTCCTGCTAGCAAAACCGCCGGGTTGAGGGAAGGGTTCAGACTGTGCCTGGGCCCTGTGGTCTCTTCCAGGTCAGTGTATGGCATTTCCTTCCCCTTGCCACAGGCACCTGGGAGCATGTCTGCACGTGGAGAAAGACTTTCCCGTGGGAAACCTTTTTTGTCAAACGGGTCCCAGTGCTCTGCTCCTCTCTTTTCACTCCTGCTGCCAGAAGCCCAGGGAGGATGGGAGGGCTTAGAACATGGCTGGGCACTGTGGTTTCTTCCAGAGAATTGGAGGGCATTTGCTTTACCTTGCCACAACCACTTGTGAGAGGGTCTGCACCTCAGGAAAACTGTTTCCGTGGGAAGCCGGCTTTTTGCAAAGGGGTCTCAGGGCCGTGGGCCTCGGCTGTCCCTCCGGCTCCCCAAACCACAGGGACGAGGTGAGGGGCTTAGACCATGGCTGGACAATGTTGTTTCTTACAACTGGGTGTGTGGCATTTTGTTGAGCTGGCTACCCCCACTTGGGATAAGGTGTTCCACATCAAGCACCTATTGTTCGTCGGAAGCCGTTATTGCCCCAGGGGTCTCCTGGCTATGTTCGTTGGGGTTGAACTCCTGCTAGCAAAACCGCCGCGTTGAGGGAAGGGTTCAGACTGTGCCTGGGCCCTGTGGTCTCTTCCAGGTCAGTGTATGGCATTTCCTTCCCCTTGCCACAGGCACCTGGGAGCATGTCTGCACGTGGAGAAAGACTTTCCTGTGGGAAGCCGGTTTTTGTCAAACGGGTCCCAGTGCTCTGCTCTTCTCTTTTCACTCCTGCTGCCAGAAGCCCAGGGAGGATGGGAGGGCTTAGAACATGGCTGGGCACTGTGGTTTCTTCCAGAGAAGTGGAGGGCATTGGCTTTACCTTGCCACAACCACTTGGGAGAGGGTCTACACCTCAGGAAAACTGTCTCCGTGGGAAGCCGGCTTTTTGCAAAGGGGTCTCAGGGCCGTGGGCCTCGGGTGTCCCTCCGGCTCCCCAAAGCACAGGGACGAGGTGAGGGGCTTAGACCATGCCTGGGCAATGTTGTTTCTTACACCTGGGTGTGTGGCATTTTGTTGAGCTGGCTACCCCCACTTGGGATAGGTGTTCCACAGCAAGCACCTATTGTTCGTCGGAAGCCGTTTTTGCCCCAGGGGTCTCCGGGCTGTGTTCGTTGGGCTTGAACTCCTGCTAGCAAAACCGCCGGGTTGAGGGAAGGGTTCAGACTGTGCCTGGGCCCTGTGGTCTCTTCCAGGTCAGTGTATGGCATTTCCTTCCCCTTGCCACAGGCACCTGGGAGCATGTCTGCACGTGGAGAAAGACTTTCCCGTGGGAAGCCGGTTTTTGTCAAACGGGTCCCAGTGCTCTGCTCCTCTCTTTTCACTCCTGCTGCCAGAAGCCCAGGGAGGATGGGAGGGCTTAGAACATGCCTGGGCACTGTGGTTTCTTCCAGAGAAGTGGAGGGCATTGGCTTTACCTTGCCACAAGCACTTGGGATAGGGTCTGCACATCAAGAAAACTGTTTCCGTGGGAAGCCGGCTTTTTGCAAAGGGGTCTCAGGGCCGTAGGCCTCGGGTGTCCCTCCGGCTCCCCAAAGCACAGGGACGAGGTGAGGGGCTTAGACCATGCCTGGGCAATGTTGCTTCTTACACCTGGGTGTGTGGCATTTTGTTGAGCTGGCTACCCCCACTTGGGATAGGTGTTCCACAGCAAGCACCTATTGTTCGTCGGAAGCCTTTTTTGCCCCAGGGGTCTCCGGGCTGTGTTCGTTGGGGTTGAACTCCTGCTAGCAAAACCGCCGGGTTGAGGGAAGGGTTCAGACTGTGCCTGGGCCCTGTGGTCTCTTCCAGGTCAGTGCATGGCATTTCCTTCTCCTTGCCACAGGCACCTGGGAGCATGTCTGCACGTGGAGAAAGACTTTCCCGTGGGAAGCCGGTTTTTGTCAAACGGGTCCCAGTGCTCTGCTCCTCTCTATTCACTCCTGCTGCCAGAAGCCCAGGTAGGATGGGAGGGCTTAGAACATGGCTGGGCACTGTGGTTTCTTCCAGAGAAGTGGAGGGCATTTGCTTTACCTTGCCACAACCACTTGGGATAGGGTCTGCACCTCAGGAAAACTGTTTCCGTGGGAAGCCGGCTTTTTGCAAAGGGGTCTCAGGGCCGTGGGCCTCGGGTGTCCCTCCGGCTCCCCAAAGCACAGGGACGAGGTGAGGGGCTTAGACCATGCCTGGGCAATGTTGTTTCTTACACCTGGGTGTGTGGCATTTTGTTGAGCTGGCTACCCCCACTTGGGATAGGTGTTCCACAGCAAGCACCTATTGTTCGTCGGAAGCCGTTTTTGCCCCAGGGGTCTCCGGGCTGTGTTCGTTGGGGTTGAACTCCTGCTAGCAAAACCGCCGGGTTGAGGGAAGGGTTCAGACTGTGCCTGGGCCCTGTGGTCTCTTCCAGGTCAGTGTATGGCATTTCCTTCCCCTTGCCACAGGCACCTGGGAGCATGTCTGCACGTGGAGAAAGACTTTCCCGTGGGAAGCCGGTTTTTGTCAAACGGGTCCCAGTGCTCTGCTCCTCTGTATTCACTCCTGGTGCCAGAAGCCCAGGTAGGATGGGAGGGCTTAGAACATGGCTGGGCACTGTGGTTTCTTCCAGAGAAGTGGAGGGCATTTGCTTTACCTTGCCACAACCACTTGGGATAGGGTCTGCACCTCAGGAAAACTGTTTCCGTGGGAAGCCGGCTTTTTGCAAAGGGGGCTCAGGGCCGTGGGCCTCGGGTGTCCCTCCGGCTCCCCAAAGCACAGGGACGAGGTGAGGGGCTTAGACCATGCCTTGGCAATGTTGTTTCTTACACCTGGGTGTGTGGCATTTTGTTGAGCTGGCTACCCCCACTTGGGATAGGTGTTCCACAGCAAGCACCTATTGTTCGTCGGAAGCCGTTTTTGCCCCAGGGGTCTCCGGGCTGTGTTCGTTGGGGTTGAACTCCTGCTAGCAAAACCGCCGGGTTGAGGGAAGGGTTCAGACTGTGCCTGGGCCCTGTGGTCTCTTCCAGGTCAGTGTATGGCATTTCCTTCCCCTTGCCACAGGCACCTGGGAGCATGTCTGCACGTGGAGAAAGACTTTCCCGTGGGAAGCCGGTTTTTGTCAAACGGGGCCCAGTACTCTGCTCCTCTCTTTTCACTCCTGCTGCCAGAAGCCCAGGGAGGATGGGAGGGCTTAGAACATGGCTGGGCACTGTGGTTTCTTCCAGAGAAGTGGAGGGCATTGGCTTTACCTTGCCACAACCACTTGGGAGAGGGTCTACACCTCAGGAAAACTGTCTCCGTGGGAAGCCGGCTTTTTGCAAAGGGGCCTCAGGGCCGTGGGCCTCGGGTGTCCCTCCGGCTCCCCAAAGCACAGGGACGAGGTGAGGGGCTTAGACCATGCCAGGGCAATGTTGTTTCTTACACCTGGGTGTGTGGCATTTTGTTGAGCTGGCTACCCCCACTTGGGATAGGTGTTCCACAGCAAGCACCTATTGTTCGTCGGAAGCCGTTTTTGCCCCAGGGGTCTCCGGGCTGTGTTCGTTGGGGTTGAACTCCTGCTAGCAAAACCGCCGGGTTGAGGGAAGGGTTCAGACTGTGCCTGGGCCCTGTGGTCTCTTCCAGGTCAGTGTATGGCATTTCCTTCCCCTTGCCACAGGCACCTGGGAGCATGTCTGCACGTGGAGAAATACTTTCCCGTGGGAAACCTTTTTTGTCAAACGGGTCCCAGTGCTCTGCTCCTCTCTTTTCACTCCTGCTGCCAGAAGCCCAGGGAGGATGGGAGGGCTTAGAACATGGCTGGGCACTGTGGTTTCTTCCAGAGAAGTGGAGGGCATTGTCTTTACCTTGCCACAACCACTTGGGAGAGGGTCTACACCTCAGGAAAACTGTCTCCGTGGGAAGCCGGCTTTTTGCAAAGGGGTCTCAGGGCCGTGGGCCTCGGGTGTCCCTCCGGCTCCCCAAAGCACAGGGCCGAGGTGAGGGGCTTAGACCATGCCTGGGCAATGTTGTTTCTTACACCTGGGTGTGTGGCATTTTGTTGAGCTGGCTACCCCCACTTGGGATAGGTGTTCCACAGCAAGCACCTATTGTTCGTCAGAAGCCGTTTTTGCCCCAGGGGTCTCCGGGCTGTGTTCGTTGGGCTTGAACTCCTGCTAGCAAAATCGCCGGGTTGAGGGAAGGGTTCAGACTGTGCCTGGGCCCTGTGGTCTCTTCCAGGTCAGTGTATGGCATTTCCTTCCCCTTGCCACAGGCACCTGGGAGCATGTCTGCACGTGGAGAAAGACTTTCCCGTGGGAAGCCGGTTTTTGTCAAACGGGTCCCAGTGCTCTGCTCCTCTCTTTTCACTCCTGCTGCCAGAAGCCCAGGGAGGATGGGAGGGCTTAGAACATGCCTGGGCACTGTGGTTTCTTCCAGAGAAGTGGAGGGCATTGGCTTTACCTTGCCACAACCACTTGGGATAGGGTCTGCACATCAAGAAAACTGTTTCCGTGGGAAGCCGGCTTTTTGCAAAGGGGTCTCAGGGCCGTAGGCCTCGGGTGTCCCTCCGGCTCCCCAAAGCACAGGGACGAGGTGAGGGGCTTAGACCATGCCTGGGCCATGTTGCTTCTTACACCTGGGTGTGTGGCATTTTGTTGAGCTGGCTACCCCCACTTGGGATAGGTGTTCCACAGCAAGCACCTATTGTTCGTCGGAAGCCTTTTTTGCCCCAGGGGTCTCCGGGCTGTGTTCGTTGGGGTTGAACTCCTGCTAGCAAAACCGCCGGGTTGAGGGAAGGGTTCAGACTGTGCCTGGGCCCTGTGGTCTCTTCCAGGTCAGTGTATGGCATTTCCTTCTCCTTGCCACAGGCACCTGGGAGCATGTCTGCACGTGGAGAAAGACTTTCCCGTGGGAAGCCGGTTTTTGTCAAACGGGTCCCAGTGCTCTGCTCCTCTCTATTCACTCCTGCTGCCAGAAGCCCAGGTAGGATGGGAGGGCTTAGAACATGGCTGGGCACTGTGGTTTCTTCCAGAGAAGTGGAGGGCATTTGCTTTACCTTGCCACAACCACTTGGGATAGGGTCTGCACCTCAGGAAAACTGTTTCCGTGGGAAGCCGGCTTTTTGCAAAGGGGTCTCAGGGCCGTGGGCCTCGGGTGTCCCTCCGGCTCCCCAAAGCACAGGGACGAGGTGAGGGGCTTAGACCATGCCTGGGCAATGTTGTTTCTTACACCTGGGTGTGTGGCATTTTGTTGAGCTGGCTACCCCCACTTGGGATAGGTGTTCCACAGCAAGCACCTATTGTTCGTCGGAAGCCGTTTTTGCCCCAGGGGTCTCCGGGCTGTGTTCGTTGGGGTTGAACTCCTGCTAGCAAAACCGCCGGGTTGAGGGAAGGGTTCAGACTGTGCCTGGGCCCTGTGGTCTCTTGCAGGTCAGTGTATGGCATTTCCTTCCCCTTGCCACAGGCACCTGAGAGCATGTCTGCACGTGGAGAAAGACTTTCCCGTGGGAAGCCGATTTTTGTCAAACGGGGCTCAGTACTCTGCTCCTCTCTTTTCACTCCTGCTGCCAGAAGCCCAGGGAGGATGGGAGGGCTTAGAACATGGCTGGGCACTGTGGTTTCTTCCAGAGAAGTGGAGGGCATTGGCTTTACCTTGCCACAACCACTTGGGAGAGGGTCTACACCTCAGGAAAACTGTCTCCGTGGGAAGCCGGCTTTTTGCAAAGGGGTCTCAGGGCCGTGGGCCTCGGGTGTCCCTCCGGCTCCCCAAAGCACAGGGACGAGGTGAGGGGCTTAGACCATGCCAGGGCAATGTTGTTTCTTACACCTGGGTGTGTGGCATTTTGTTGAGCTGGCTACCCCCACTTGGGATAGGTGTTCCACAGCAAGCACCTATTGTTCGTCAGAAGCCGTTTTTGCCCCAGGGGTCTCCGGGCTGTGTTCGTTGGGCTTGAACTCCTGCTAGCAAAACCGCCGGGTTGAGGGAAGGGTTCAGACTGTGCCTGGGCCCTGTGGTCTCTTCCAGGTCAGTGTATGGCATTTCCTTCCCCTTGTCACAGGCACCTGGGAGCATGTCTGCACGTGGAGAAAGACTTTCCCGTGGGAAGCCGGTTTTTGTCAAACGGGTCCCAGTGCTCTGCTCCTCTCTTTTCACTCCTGCTGCCAGAAGCCCAGGGAGGATGGGAGGGCTTAGAACATGCCTGGGCACTGTGGTTTCTTCCAGAGAAGTGGAGGGCATTGGCTTTACCTTGCCACAACCACTTGGGATAGGGTCTGCACATCAAGAAAACTGTTTCCGTGGGAAGCCGGCTTTTTGCAAAGGGGTCTCAGGGCCGTAGGCCTCGGGTGTCCCTCCGGCTCCCCAAAGCACAGGGACGAGGTGAGGGGCTTAGACCATGCCTGGGCAATGTTGCTTCTTACACCTGGGTGTGTGGCATTTTGTTGAGCTGGCTACCCCCACTTGGGATAGGTGTTCCACATCAAGCACCTATTGTTCGTCGGAAGCCTTTTTTGCCCCAGGGGTCTCCGGGCTGTGTTCGTTGGGGTTGAACTCCTGCTAGCAAAACCGCCGGGTTGAGGGAAGGGTTCAGACTGTGCCTGGGCCCTGTGGTCTCTTCCAGGTCAGTGTATGGCATTTCCTTCTCCTTGCCACAGGCACCTGGGAGCATGTCTGCACGTGGAGAAAGACTTTCCCGTGGGAAGCCGGTTTTTGTCAAACGGGTCCCAGTGCTCTGCTCCTCTGTATTCACTCCTGCTGCCAGAAGCCCAGGTAGGATGGGAGGGCTTAGAACATGGCTGGGCACTGTGCTTTCTTCCAGAGAAGTGGAGGGCATTTGCTTTACCTTGCCACAACCACTTGGGATAGGGTCTGCACCTCAGGAAAACTGTTTCCGTGGGAAGCCGGCTTTTTGCAAAGGGGTCTCAGGGCCGTGGGCCTCGGGTGTCCCTCCGGCTCCCCAAAGCACAGGGACGAGGTGAGGGGCTTAGACCATGCCTGGGCAATGTTGTTTCTTACACCTGGGTGTGTGGCATTTTGTTGAGCTGGCTACCCCCACTTGGGATAGGTGTTCCACAGCAAGCACCTATTGTTCGTCGGAAGCCGTTTTTGCCCCAGGGGTCTCCGGGCTGTGTTCGTTGGGGTTGAACTCCTGCTAGCAAAACCGCCGGGTTGAGGGAAGGGTTCAGACTGTGCCTGGGCCCTGTGGTCTCTTCCAGGTCAGTGTATGGCATTTCCTTCCCCTTGCCACAGGCACCTGGGAGCATGTCTGCACGTGGAGAAAGACTTTCCCGTGGGAAGCCGGTTTTTGTCAAACGGGGCCCAGTACTCTGCTCCTCTCTTTTCACTCCTGCTGCCAGAAGCCCAGGGAGGATGGGAGGGCTTAGAACATGGCTGGGCACTGTGGTTTCTTCCAGAGAAGTGGAGGGCATTGGCTTTACCTTGCCACAACCACTTGGGAGAGGGTCTACACCTCAGGAAAACTGTCTCCGTGGGAAGCCGGCTTTTTGCAAAGGGGCCTCAGGGCCGTGGGCCTCGGGTGTCCCTCCGGCTCCCCAAAGCACAGGGACGAGGTGAGGGGCTTAGACCATGCCAGGGCAATGTTGTTTCTTACACCTGGGTGTGTGGCATTTTGTTGAGCTGGCTACCCCCACTTGGGATAGGTGTTCCACAGCAAGCACCTATTGTTCGTCGGAAGCCGTTTTTGCCCCAGGGGTCTCCGGGCTGTGTTCGTTGGGGTTGAACTCCTGCTAGCAAAACCGCCGGGTTGAGGGAAGGGTTCAGACTATGCCTGGGCCCTGTGGTCTCTTCCAGGTCAGTGTATGGCATTTCCTTCCCCTTGCCACAGGCACCTGGGAGCATGTCTGCACGTGGAGAAAGACTTTCCCGTGGGAAACCTTTTTTGTCAAACGGGTCCCAGTGCTCTGCTCCTCTCTTTTCACTCCTGCTGCCAGAAGCCCAGGGAGGATGGGAGGGCTTAGAACATGGCTGGGCACTGTGGTTTCTTCCAGAGAATTGGAGGGCATTTGCTTTACCTTGCCACAACCACTTGTGAGAGGGTCTGCACCTCAGGAAAACTGTTTCCGTGGGAAGCCGGCTTTTTGCAAAGGGGTCTCAGGGCCGTGGGCCTCGGCTGTCCCTCCGGCTCCCCAAACCACAGGGACGAGGTGAGGGGCTTAGACCATGGCTGGACAATGTTGTTTCTTACACCTGGGTGTGTGGCATTTTGTTGAGCTGGCTACCCCCACTTGGGATAGGTGTTCCACATCAAGCACCTATTGTTCGTCGGAAGCCGTTATTGCCCCAGGGGTCTCCTGGCTATGTTCGTTGGGGTTGAACTCCTGCTAGCAAAACCGCCGCGTTGAGGGAAGGGTTCAGACTGTGCCTGGGCCCTGTGGTCTCTTCCAGGTCAGTGTATGGCATTTCCTTCCCCTTGCCACAGGCACCTGGGAGCATGTCTGCACGTGGAGAAAGACTTTCCTGTGGGAAGCCGGTTTTTGTCAAACGGGTCCCAGTGCTCTGCTCTTCTCTTTTCACTCCTGCTGCCAGAAGCCCAGGGAGGATGGGAGGGCTTAGAACATGGCTGGGCACTGTGGTTTCTTCCAGAGAAGTGGAGGGCATTGGCTTTACCTTGCCACAACCACTTGGGAGAGGGTCTACACCTCAGGAAAACTGTCTCCGTGGGAAGCCGGCTTTTTGCAAAGGGGTCTCAGGGCCGTGGGCCTCGGGTGTCCCTCCGGCTCCCCAAAGCACAGGGACGAGGTGAGGGGCTTAGACCATGCCTTGGCAATGTTGTTTCTTACACCTGGGTGTGTGGCATTTTGTTGAGCTGGCTACCCCCACTTGGGATAGGTGTTCCACAGCAAGCACCTATTGTTCGTCGGAAGCCGTTTTTGCCCCAGGGGTCTCCGGGCTGTGTTCGTTGGGCTTGAACTCCTGCTAGCAAAACCGCCGGGTTGAGGGAAGGGTTCAGACTGTGCCTGGGCCCTGTGGTCTCTTCCAGGTCAGTGTATGGCATTTCCTTCCCCTTGCCACAGGCACCTGGGAGCATGTCTGCACGTGGAGAAAGACTTTCCCGTGGGAAGCCGGTTTTTGTCAAACGGGTCCCAGTGCTCTGCTCCTCTCTTTTCACTCCTGCTGCCAGAAGCCCAGGGAGGATGGGAGGACTTAGAACATGCCTGGGCACTGTGGTTTCTTCCAGAGAAGTGGAGGGCATTGGCTTTACCTTGCCACAACCACTTGGGATAGGGTCTGCACATCAAGAAAACTGTTTCCGTGGGAAGCCGGCTTTTTGCAAAGGGGTCTCAGGGCCGTAGGCCTCGGGTGTCCCTCCGGCTCCCCAAAGCACAGGGACGAGGTGAGGGGCTTAGACCATGCCTGGGCCATGTTGCTTCTTACACCTGGGTGTGTGGCATTTTGTTGAGCTGGCTACCCCCACTTGGGATAGGTGTTCCACAGCAAGCACCTATTGTTCGTCGGAAGCCGTTTTTGCCCCAGGGGTCTCCGGGCTGTGTTCGTTTGGGTTGAACTCCTGCTAGCAAAACCGCCGGGTTGAGGGAAGGGTTCAGACTGTGCCTGGGCCCTGTGGTCTCTTCCAGGTCAGTGTATGGCATTTCCTTCTCCTTGCCACAGGCACCTGGGAGCATGTCTGCACGTGGAGAAAGACTTTCCCGTGGGAAGCCGGTTTTTGTCAAACGGGTCCCAGTGCTCTGCTCCTCTCTATTCACTCCTGCTGCCAGAAGCCCAGGGAGGATGGGAGGGCTTAGAACATGGCTGGGCACTGTGGTTTCTTCCAGAGAAGTGGAGGGCATTTGCTTTACCTTGCCACAACCACTTGGGATAGGGTCTGCACCTCAGGAAAACTGTTTCCGTGGGAAGCCGGCTTTTTGCAAAGGGGTCTCAGGGCCGTGGGCCTCGGGTGTCCCTCCGGCTCCCCAAAGCACAGGGACGAGGTGAGGGGCTTAGACCATGCCTGGGCAATGTTGTTTCTTACACCTGGGTGTGTGGCATTTTGTTGAGCTGGCTACCCCCACTTGGGATAGGTGTTCCACAGCAAGCACCTATTGTTCGTCGGAAGCCGTTTTTGCCCCAGGGGTCTCCGGGCTGTGTTCGTTGGGGTTGAACTCCTGCTAGCAAAACCGCCGGGTTGAGGGAAGGGTTCAGACTGTGCCTGGGCCCTGTGGTCTCTTCCAGGTCAGTGTATGGCATTTCCTTCCCCTTGCCACAGGCACCTGGGAGCATGTCTGCACGTGGAGAAAGACTTTCCCGTGGGAAGCCGGTTTTTGTCAAACGGGTCCCAGTACTCTGCTCCTCTCTTTTCACTCCTGCTGCCAGAAGCCCAGGGAGGATGGGAGGGCTTAGAACATGCCTGGGCACTGTGGTTTCTTCCAGAGAAGTGGAGGGCATTGGCTTTACCTTGCCACAACCACTTGGGAGAGGGTCTACACCTCAGGAAAACTGTCTCCGTGGGAAGCCGGCTTTTTGCAAAGGGGTCTCAGGGCCGTGTTCCTCGGGTGTCCCTCCGGCTCCCCAAAGCACAGGGACGAGGTGAGGGGCTTAGACCATGCCAGGGCAATGTTGTTTCTTACACCTGGGTGTGTGGCATTTTGTTGAGCTGGCTACCCCCACTTGGGATAGGTGTTCCACAGCAAGCACCTATTGTTCGTCGGAAGCCGTTTTTGCCCCAGGGGTCTCCGGGCTGTGTTCGTTGGGGTTGAACTCCTGCTAGCAAAACCGCCGGGTTGAGGGAAGGGTTCAGACTATGCCTGGGCCCTGTGGTCTCTTCCAGGTCAGTGTATGGCATTTCCTTCCCCTTGCCACAGGCACCTGGGAGCATGTCTGCACGTGGGGAAAGACTTTCCCGTGGGAAACATTTTTTGTCAAACGAGTCCCAGTGCTCTGCTCCTCTCTTTTCACTCCTGCTGCCAGAAGCCCAGGGAGGATGGGAGGGCTTAGAACATGGCTGGGCACTGTGGTTTCTTCCAGAGAATTGGAGGGCATTTGCTTTACTTTGCCACAACCACTTGTGAGAGGGTCTGCACCTCAGGAAAACTGTTTCCGTGGGAAGCCGGCTTTTTGCAAAGGGGTCTCAGGGCCGTGGGCCTCGGCTGTCCCTCCGGCTCCCCAAAGCACAGGGACGAGGTGAGGGGCTTAGACCATGCCTGGGCAATGTTGCTTCTTACACCTGGGTGTGTGGCATTTTGTTGAGCTGGCTACCCCCACTTGGGATAGGTGTTCCACAGCAAGCACCTATTGTTCGTCGGAAGCCTTTTTTGCCCCAGGGGTCTCCGGGCTGTGTTCGTTGGGGTTGAACTCCTGCTAGCAAAACCGCCGGGTTGAGGGAAGGGTTCAGACTGTGCCTGGGCCCTGTGGTCTCTTCCAGGTCAGTGTATGGCATTTCCTTCTCCTTGCCACAGGCACCTGGGAGCATGTCTGCACGTGGAGAAAGACTTTCCCGTGGGAAGCCGGTTTTTGTCAAACGGGTCCCAGTGCTCTGCTCCTCTCTATTCACTCCTGCTGCCAGAAGCCCAGGTAGGATGGGAGGGCTTAGAACATGGCTGGGCACTGTGGTTTCTTCCAGAGAAGTGGAGGGCATTTGCTTTACCTTGCCACAACCACTTGGGATAGGGTCTGCACCTCAGGAAAACTGTTTCCGTGGGAAGCCGGCTTTTTGCAAAGGGGTCTCAGGGCCGTGGGCCTCGGGTGTCCCTCCGGCTCCCGAAAGCACAGGGACGAGGTGAGGGGCTTAGACCATGCCTGGGCAATGTTGTTTCTTACACCTGGGTGTGTGGCATTTTGTTGAGCTGGCTACCCCCACTTGGGATAGGTGTTCCACAGCAAGCACCTATTGTTCGTCGGAAGCCGTTTTTGCCCCAGGGGTCTCCGGGCTGTGTTCGTTGGGGTTGAACTCCTGCTAGCAAAACCGCCGGGTTGAGGGAAGGGTTCAGACTGTGCCTGGGCCCTGTGGTCTCTTCCAGGTCAGTGTATGGCATTTCCTTCCCCTTGCCACAGGCACCTGGGAGCATGTCTGCACGTGGAGAAAGACTTTCCCGTGGGAAGCCGGTTTTTGTCAAACGGGTCCCAGTACTCTGCTCCTCTCTTTTCACTCCTGCTGCCAGAAGCCCAGGGAGGATGGGAGGGCTTAGAACATGCCTGGGCACTGTGGTTTCTTCCAGAGAAGTGGAGGGCATTGGCTTTACCTTGCCACAACCACTTGGGAGAGGGTCTACACCTCAGGAAAACTGTCTCCGTGGGAAGCCGGCTTTTTGCAAAGGGGTCTCAGGGCCGTGTTCCTCGGGTGTCCCTCCGGCTCCCCAAAGCACAGGGACGAGGTGAGGGGCTTAGACCATGCCAGGGCAATGTTGTTTCTTACACCTGGGTGTGTGGCATTTTGTTGAGCTGGCTACCCCCACTTGGGATAGGTGTTCCACAGCAAGCACCTATTGTTCGTCGGAAGCCTTTTTTGCCCCAGGGGTCTCCGGGCTGTGTTCGTTGGGGTTGAACTCCTGCTAGCAAAACCGCCGGGTTGAGGGAAGGGTTCAGACTATGCCTGGGCCCTGTGGTCTCTTCCAGGTCAGTGTATGGCATTTCCTTCCCCTTGCCACAGGCACCTGGGAGCATGTCTGCACGTGGAGAAAGACTTTCCCGTGGGAAACCTTTTTTGTCAAACGGGTCCCAGTGCTCTGCTCCTCTCTTTTCACTCCTGCTGCCAGAAGCCCAGGGAGGATGGGAGGGCTTAGAACATGGCTGGGCACTGTGGTTTCTTCCAGAGAATTGGAGGGCATTTGCTTTACTTTGCCACAACCACTTGTGAGAGGGTCTGCACCTCAGGAAAACTGTTTCCGTGGGAAGCCGGCTTTTTGCAAAGGGGTCTCAGGGCCGTGGGCCTCGGCTGTCCCTCCGGCTCCCCAAACCACAGGGACGAGGTGAGGGGCTTAGACCATGGCTGGACAATGTTGTTTCTTACAACTGGGTGTGTGGCATTTTGTTGAGCTGGCTACCCCCACTTGGGATAGGTGTTCCACAGCAAGCACCTATTGTTCGTCGGAAGCCGTTTTTGCCCCAGGGGTCTCCGGGCTGTGTTCGTTGGGGTTGAACTCCTGCTAGCAAAACCGCCGGGTTGAGGGAAGGGTTCAGACTGTGCCTGGGCCCTGTGGTCTCTTCCAGGTCAGTGTATGGCATTTCCTTCCCCTTGCCACAGGCACCTGGGAGCATGTCTGCACGTGGAGAAAGACTTTCCCGTGGGAAGCCGGTTTTTGTCAAACGGGTCCCAGTACTCTGCTCCTCTCTTTTCACTCCTGCTGCCAGAAGCCCAGGGAGGATGGGAGGGCTTAGAACATGGCTGGGCACTGTGGTTTCTTCCAGAGAAGTGGAGGGCATTGGCTTTACCTTGCCACAACCACTTGGGAGAGGGTCTACACCTCAGGAAAACTGTCTCCGTGGGAAGCCGGCTTTTTGCAAAGGGGCCTCAGGGCCGTGGGCCTCGGGTGTCCCTCCGGCTCCCCAAAGCACAGGGACGAGGTGAGGGGCTTAGACCATGCCAGGGCAATGTTGTTTCTTACACCTGGGTGTGTGGCATTTTGTTGAGCTGGCTACCCCCACTTGGGATAGGTGTTCCACAGCAAGCACCTATTGTTCGTCGGAAGCCGTTTTTGCCCCAGGGGTCTCCGGGCTGTGTTCGTTGGGGTTGAACTCCTGCTAGCAAAACCGCCGGGTTGAGGGAAGGGTTCAGACTATGCCTGGGCCCTGTGGTCTCTTCCAGGTCAGTGTATGGCATTTCCTTCCCCTTGCCACAGGCACCTGGGAGCATGTCTGCACGTGGAGAAAGACTTTCCCGTGGGAAACCTTTTTTGTCAAACGGGTCCCAGTGCTCTGCTCCTCTCTTTTCACTCCTGCTGCCAGAAGCCCAGGGAGGATGGGAGGGCTTAGAACATGGCTGGGCACTGTGGTTTCTTCCAGAGAATTGGAGGGCATTTGCTTTACCTTGCCACAACCACTTGTGAGAGGGTCTGCACCTCAGGAAAACTGTTTCCGTGGGAAGCCGGCTTTTTGCAAAGGGGTCTCAGGGCCGTGGGCCTCGGCTGTCCCTCCGTCTCCCCAAACCACAGGGACGAGGTGAGGGGCTTAGACCATGGCTGGACAATGTTGTTTCTTACAACTGGGTGCGTGGCATTTTGTTGAGCTGGCTACCCCCACTTGGGATAGGTGTTCCACAGCAAGCACCTATTGTTCGTCGGAAGCCGTTTTTGCCCCAGGGGTCTCCGGGCTGTGTTCGTTGGGGTTGAACTCCTGCTAGCAAAACCGCCGGGTTGAGGGAAGGGTTCAGACTATGCCTGGGCCCTGTGGTCTCTTCCAGGTCAGTGTATGGCATTTCCTTCCCCTTTCCACAGGCACCTGGGAGCATGTCTGCACGTGGAGAAAGACTTTCCTGTGGGAAGCCGGTTTTTGTCAAACGGGTCCCAGTGCTCTGCTCTTCTCTTTTCACTCCTGCTGCCAGAAGCCCAGGGAGGATGGGAGGGCTTAGAACATGGCTGGGCACTGTGGTTTCTTCCAGAGAAGTGGAGGGCATTGGCTTTACCTTGCCACAACCACTTGGGAGAGGGTCTACACCTCAGGAAAACTGTCTCCGTGGGAAGCCGGCTTTTTGCAAAGGGGTCTCAGGGCCGTGGGCCTCGGGTGTCCCTCCGGCTCCCCAAAGCACAGGGACGAGGTGAGGGGCTTAGACCATGCCTGGGCAATGTTGTTTCTTACACCTGGGTGTGTGGCATTTTGTTGAGCTGGCTACCCCCACTTGGGATAGGTGTTCCACAGCAAGCACCTATTGTTCGTCGGAAGCCGTTTTTGCCCCAGGGGTCTCCGGGCTGTGTTCGTTGGGGTTGAACTCCTGCTAGCAAAACCGCCGGGTTGAGGGAAGGGTTCAGACTGTGCCTGGGCCCTGTGGTCTCTTCCAGGTCAGTGTATGGCATTTCCTTCCCCTTGCCACAGGCACCTGGGAGCATGTCTGCACGTGGAGAAAGACTTTCCCGTGGGAAGCCGGTTTTTGTCAAACGGGTCCCAGTGCTCTGCTCCTCTCTTTTCACTCCTGCTGCCAGAAGCCCAGGGAGGATGGGAGGGCTTAGAACATGCCTGGGCACTGTGGTTTCTTCCAGAGAAGTGGAGGGCATTGGCTTTACCTTGCCACAACCACTTGGGATAGGGTCTGCACATCAAGAAAACTGTTTCCGTGGGAAGCCGGCTTTTTGCAAAGGGGTCTCAGGGCCGTAGGCCTCGGGTGTCCCTCCGGCTCCCCAAAGCACAGGGACGAGGTGAGGGGCTTAGACCATGCCTGGGCAATGTTGCTTCTTACACCTGGGTGTGTGGCATTTTGTTGAGCTGGCTACCCCCACTTGGGATAGGTGTTCCACAGCAAGCACCTATTGTTCGTCGGAAGCCTTTTTTGCCCCAGGGGTCTCCGGGCTGTGTTCGTTGGGGTTGAACTCCTGCTAGCAAAACCGCCGGGTTGAGGGAAGGGTTCAGACTGTGCCTGGGCCCTGTGGTCTCTTCCAGGTCAGTGTATGGCATTTCCTTCTCCTTGCCACAGGCACCTGGGAGCATGTCTGCACGTGGAGAAAGACTTTCCCGTGGGAAGCCGGTTTTTGTCAAACGGGTCTCAGTGCTCTGCTCCTCTCTATTCACTCCTGCTGCCAGAAGCCCAGGTAGGATGGGAGGGCTTAGAACATGGCTGGGCACTGTGGTTTCTTCCAGAGAAGTGGAGGGCATTTGCTTTACCTTGCCACAACCACTTGGGATAGGGTCTGCACCTCAGGAAAACTGTTTCCGTGGGAAGCCGGCTTTTTGCAAAGGGGTCTCAGGGCCGTGGGCCTCGGGTGTCCCACCGGCTCCCCAAAGCACAGGGACGAGGTGAGGGGCTTAGACCATGCCTGGGCAATGTTGTTTCTTACACCTGGGTGTGTGGCATTTTGTTGAGCTGGCTACCCCCACTTGGGATAGGTGTTCCACAGCAAGCACCTATTGTTCGTCGGAAGCCGTTTTTGCCCCAGGGGTCTCCGGGCTGTGTTCGTTGGGGTTGAACTCCTGCTAGCAAAACCGCCGGGTTGAGGGAAGGGTTCAGACTGTGCCTGGGCCCTGTGGTCTCTTCCAGGTCAGTGTATGGCATTTCCTTCCCCTTGCCACAGGCACCTGGGAGCATGTCTGCACGTGGAGAAAGACTTTCCCGTGGGAAGCCGGTTTTTGTCAAACGGGTCCCAGTGCTCTGCTCCTCTCTTTTCACTCCTGCTGCCAGAAGCCCAGGGAGGATGGGAGGGCTTAGAACATGGCTGGGCACTGTGGTTTCTTCCAGAGAAGTGGAGGGCATTGGCTTTACCTTGCCACAACCACTTGGGAGAGGGTCTACACCTCAGGAAAACTGTCTCCGTGGGAAGCCGGCTTTTTGCAAAGGGGCCTCAGGGCCGTGGGCCTCGGGTGTCCCTCCGGCTCCCCAAAGCACAGGGACGAGGTGAGGGGCTTAGACCATGCCAGGGCAATGTTGTTTCTTACACCTGGGTGTGTGGCATTTTGTTGAGCTGGCTACCCCCACTTGGGATAGGTGTTCCACAGCAAGCACCTATTGTTCGTCGGAAGCCGTTTTTGCCCCAGGGGTCTCCGGGCTGTGTTTGTTGGGGTTGAACTCCTGCTAGCAAAACCGCCGGGTTGAGGGAAGGGTTCAGACTATGCCTGGGCCCTGTGGTCTCTTCCAGGTCAGTGTATGGCATTTCCTTCCCCTTGCCACAGGCACCTGGGAGCATGTCTGCACGTGGAGAAAGACTTTCCCGTGGGAAACCTTTTTTGTCAAACGGGTCCCAGTGCTCTGCTCCTCTCTTTTCACTCCTGCTGCCAGAAGCCCAGGGAGGATGGGAGGGCTTAGAACATGGCTGGGCACTGTGGTTTCTTCCAGAGAAGTGGAGGGCATTTGCTTTACCTTGCCACAACCACTTGTGAGAGGGTCTGCACCTCAGGAAAACTGTTTCCGTGGGAAGCCGGCTTTTTGCAAAGGGGTCTCAGGGCCGTGGGCCTCGGCTGTCCCTCCGGCTCCCCAAACCACAGGGACGAGGTGAGGGGCTTAGACCATGGCTGGACAATGTTGTTTCTTACAACTGGGTGTGTGGCATTTTGTTGAGCTGGCTACCCCCACTTGGGATAGGTGTTCCACATCAAGCACCTATTGTTCGTCGGAAGCCGTTATTGCCCCAGGGGTCTCCTGGCTATGTTCGTTGGGGTTGAACTCCTGCTAGCAAAACCGCCGCGTTGAGGGAAGGGTTCAGACTGTGCCTGGGCCCTGTGGTCTCTTCCAGGTCAGTGTATGGCATTTCCTTCCCCTTGCCACAGGCACCTGGGAGCATGTCTGCACGTGGAGAAAGACTTTCCCGTGGGAAGCCGGTTTTTGTCAAACGGGTCCCAGTGCTCTGCTCTTCTCTTTTCACTCCTGCTGCCAGAAGCCCAGGGAGGATGGGAGGGCTTAGAACATGGCTGGGCACTGTGGTTTCTTCCAGAGAAGTGGAGGGCATTGGCTTTACCTTGCCACAACCACTTGGGAGAGGGTCTACACCTCAGGAAAACTGTCTCCGTGGGAAGCCGGCTTTTTGCAAAGGGGTCTCAGGGCCGTGGGCCTCGGGTGTCCCTCCGGCTCCCCAAAGCACAGGGACGAGGTGAGGGGCTTAGACCATGCCTGGGCAATGTTGTTTCTTACACCTGGGAGTGTGGCATTTTGTTGAGCTGGCTACCCCCACTTGGGATAGGTGTTCCACAGCAAGCACCTATTGTTCGTCGGAAGCCGTTTTTGCCCCAGGGGTCTCCGGGCTGTGTTCGTTGGGGTTGAACTCCTGCGAGCAAAACCGCCGGGTTGAGGGAAGGGTTCAGACTGTGCCTGGGCCCTGTGGTCTCTTCCAGGTCAGTGTATGGCATTTCCTTCCCCTTGCCACAGGCACCTGGGAGCATGTCTGCACGTGGAGAAAGACTTTCCCGTGGGAAGCCGGTTTTTGTCAAACGGGTCCCAGTGCTCTGCTCCTCTCTTTTCACTCCTGCTGCCAGAAGCCCAGGGAGGATGGGAGGGCTTAGAACATGCCTGGGCACTGTGGTTTCTTCCAGAGAAGTGGAGGGCATTGGCTTTACCTTGCCACAACCACTTGGGATAGGGTCTGCACATCAAGAAAACTGTCTCCGTGGGAAGCCGGCTTTTTGCAAAGGCGTCTCAGGGCCGTAGGCCTCGGGTGTCCCTCCGGCTCCCCAAAGCACAGGGACGAGGTGAGGGGCTTAGACCATGCCTGGGCAATGTTGCTTCTTACACCTGGGTGTGTGGCATTTTGTTGAGCTGGCTACCCCCACTTGGGATAGGTGTTCCACAGCAAGCACCTATTGTTCGTCGGAAGCCGTTTTTGCCCCAGGGGTCTCCGGGCTGTGTTCGTTGGGGTTGAACTCCTGCTAGCAAAACCGCCGGGTTGAGGGAAGGGTTCAGACTGTGCCTGGCCCCTGTGGTCTCTTCCATGTCAGTGTATGGCATTTCCTTCCCCTTGCCACAGGCACCTGGGAGCATGTCTGCACGTGGAGAAAGACTTTCCCGTGGGAAGCCGGTTTTTGTCAAACGGGTCCCAGTGCTCTGCTCCTCTCTTTTCACTCCTGCTGCCAGAAGCCCAGGGAGGATGGGAGGGCTTAGAACATGGCTGGGCACTGTGGTTTCTTCCAGAGAAGTGGAGGGCATTGGCTTTACCTTGCCACAACCACTTGGGAGAGGGTCTACACCTCAGGAAAACTATCTCCGTGGGAAGCCGGCTTTTTGCAAAGGGGTCTCAGGGCCGTGGGCCTCGGGTGTCCCTCCGGCTCCCCAAAGCACAGGGACGAGGTGAGGGGCTTAGACCATGCCTGGGCAATGTTGTTTCTTACACCTGGGTGTGTGGCATTTTGTTGAGCTGGCTACCCCCACTTGGGATAGGTGTTCCACAGCAAGCACCTATTGTTCGTCGGAAGCCGTTTTTGCCCCAGGGGTCTCCGGGCTGTGTTCGTTGGGGTTGAACTCCTGCTAGCAAAACCGCCGGGTTGAGGGAAGGGTTCAGACTATACCTGGGCCCTGTGGTCTCTTCCAGGTCAGTGTATGGCATTTCCTTCCCCTTGCCACAGGCACCTGGGAGCATGTCTGCACGTGGAGAAAGACTTTGCCGTGGGAAACCGGTTTTGTCAAACGGGTCCCAGTGCTCTGCTCCTCTCTTTTCACTCCTGCTGCCAGAAGCCCAGGGAGGATGGGAGGCCTTAGAACATGCCTGGGCACTGTGGTTACTTCCAGAGAAGTGGAGGGCATTTGCTTTACCTTACCACAACCACTTGGGATAGGGTCTGCACCTCAGGAAAACTGCTTCCGTGGGAAGCCGGCTTTTTGCAAAGGGGTCTCAGGGCCGTAGGCCTCGGGTGTCCCTCCGGCTCCCCAAAGCACAGGGAGGAGGTGAGGGGCTTAGACCATGCCTGGGCATTGTTGTTTCTTACACCTGGGTGTGTGGCATTGTGTTGAGCTGGCTACCCCCACTTGGGATAGGTGTTCCACAGCAAGCACCTATTGTTCGTCGGAAGCCGTTTTTGCCCCAGGGGTCTCCGGGCTGTGTTCGTTGGGCTTGAACTCCTGCTAGCAAAACCGCCGGGTTGAGGGAAGGGTTCAGACTGTGCCTGGGCCCTGTGGTCTCTTCCAGGTCAGTGTATGGCATTTCCTTCCCCTTGCCACAGGCACCTGGGAGCATGTCTGCACGTGGAGAAAGACTTTCCCGTGGGAAGCCGGTTTTTGTCAAACGGGTCCCAGTGCTCTGCTCCTCTCTTTTCACTCCTGCTGCCAGAAGCCCAGGGAGGATGGGAGGGCTTAGAACATGGCTGGGCACTGTGGTTTCTTCCACAGAAGTGGAGGGCATTGGCTTTACCTTGCCACAACCACTTGGGAGAGGGTCTACACCTCAGGAAAACTGTCTCCGTGGGAAGCCGGCTTTTTGCAAAGGGGTCTCAGGGCCGTGGGCCTCGGGT
Organism: Ursus americanus; assembly: GCF_024610735.1. NCBI lineage: Eukaryota > Metazoa > Chordata > Mammalia > Carnivora > Ursidae > Ursus > Ursus americanus. The sequence goes on along the minus strand of NC_142156.1, from coordinate 37,171,656 downwards.
GTCCCTCCGGCTCCCCAAAGCACAGGGACTAGGTGAGGGGCTTAGACCATGCCTGGGCAATGTTGTTTCTTACACCTGGGTGTGTGGCATTTTGTTGAGCTGCCTACCCCCACTTGGGATAGGTGTTCCACAGCAAGCACCTATTGTTCGTCGGAAGCCGTTTTTGCCCCAGGAGTCTCCGGGCTGTGTTCGTTGGGCTTGAACTCCTGCTAGCAAAACCGCCGGGTTGAGGGAAGGGTTCAGACTGTGCCTGGGCCCTGTGGTCTCTTCCAGGTCAGTGTATGGCATTTCCTTCCCCTTGCCACAGGCACCTGGGAGCATGTCTGCACGTGGAGAAAGACTTTCCCGTGGGAAGCCGGTTTTTGTCAAACGGGTCCCAGTGCTCTGCTCCTCTCTATTCACTCCTGCTGCCAGAAGCCCAGGGAGGATGGGAGGGCTTAGAACATGGCTGGGCACTGTGGTTTCTTCCAGAGAAGTGGAGGGCATTTGCCTTACCTTGCCACAACCACTTGGGATAGGGTCTGCACATCAGGAAAACTGTTTCCGTGGGAAGCCGGCTTTTTGCAAAGGGGTCTCAGGGCCGTGGGCCTCGGGTGTCCCTCCGGCTCCCCAAAGCACAGGGACGAGGTGAGGGGCTTAGACCATGCCTGGGCAATGTTGTTTCTTACACCTGGGTTTGTGGCATTTTGTTGAGCTGGCTACCCCCACTTGGGATAGGTGTTCCACAGCAAGCACCTATGGTTCGTCGGAAGCCGTTTTTGCCCCAGGGGTCTCCGGGCTGTGTTCGTTGGGCTTGAACTCCTGCTAGCAAAACCGCCGGGTTGAGGGAAGGGTTCAGGCAGTGCCTGGGCCCTGTGGTCTCTTCCAGGTCAGTGTATGGCATTTCCTTCCCCTTGCCACAGACACCTGGGAGCATGTCTGCACGTGGAGAACGACTTTCCCGTGGGAGGCCGGTTTTTGTCAAACGGGTCCCAGTGCAATGCTCCTCTCTTTTCACTCCTGCTGCCAGAAGCCCAGGGAGGATGGGTGGGCTTAGAACATGGCTGGGCACTGGGGTTTCTTCCAGAGAAGTGGAGGGCATTTGCTTTACCTTGCCACAACCACTTGGGATAGGGTCTGCACCTCAGGAAAACTGTTTCCGTGGGAAGCCGGCTTTTTACAAAGGGGTCTCAGGGCCGTGGGCCTCGGGTGTCCCTCCGGCTCCCCAAAGCACAGCGACGAGGTGAGGCGCTTAGACCATGCCTGGGCAATGTTGTTTCTTACACCTGGGTGTGTGGCATTTTGTTGAGCTGGCTAACCCCACTTGGGATAGGTGTTTCACAGCGAGCACCTATTGTTCGTCGGAAGCCGTTTTTGCCCCAGGGGTCTCCGGGCTGTGTTCGTTGGGCTTGAACTCCTGCTAGCAAAACCACCGGGTTGAGGGAAGGGTTCAGACTGTGCCTGGGCCCTGTGGTCTCTTCCAGGTCAGTGTATGGCATTTCCTTCCCCTTGCCACAGGCACCTGGGAGCATGTCTGCACGTGGAGAAAGACTTTCCCGTGGGAAGCCGGTTTTTGTCAAACGGGTCCCAGTGCTCTGCTCCTCTCTTTTCACTCCTGCTGCCAGAAGCCCAGGGAGGATGGGAGGGCTTAGAACATGGCTGGGCACTGTGGTTTCTTCCAGAGAAGTGGAGGGCATTGGCTTTACCTTGCCACAACCACTTGGGATAGGGTCTGCACCTCAGGAAAACTTTTTCCGTGGGAAGCTGGCTTTTTGCAAAGGGGTCTCAGGGCCGTGGGCCTCGGGTGTCCTTCCGGCACCCCAAAGCACAGGGACGAGGTGAGGGGCTTAGACCATGCCTGGGCAATGTTGTTTCTTACACCTGGGTGTGTGGCATTTTGTTGAGCTGGCTACCCCCACTTGGGATAGGTGTTCCACAGCAAGCACCTATTGTTCGTCGGAAGCCGTTTTTGCCCCAGGAGTCTCCGGGCTGTGTTTGTTGGGGTTGTGCTCCTGCTAGCAAAACTGCCGGGTTGAGGGAAGGGTTCAGACTGTGCCTGGGCCCTGTGGTCTCTTCCAGGTCAGTGTATGGCATTTCCTTCCCCTTGCCACAGGCACCTGGGAGCATGTCTGCACGTGGAGAAAGACTTTCCCGTGGGAAGCCGGTTTTTGTCAAACGGGTCCCAGTGCTCTGCTCCTCTCTATTCACTCCTGCTGCCAGAAGCCCAGGGAGGATGGGAGGGCTTAGAACATGGCTGGGCACTGTGGTTTCTTCCAGAGAAGTGGAGGGCATTGGCTTTACCTTGCCACAACCACTTGGGAGAGGGTCTACACCTCAGGAAAACTGTCTCCGTGGGAAGCCGGCTCTTTGCAAAGGGGTCTCAGGGCCGTGGGCCTCGGGTGTCCCTCCGGCTCCCCAAAGCACAGGGACGAGGTGAGGGGCTTAGACCATGCCTGGGCAATGTTGTTTCTTACACCTGGGTTTGTGGCATTTTGTTGAGCTGGCTACCCCCACTTGGGATAGGTGTTCCACAGCAAGCACCTATGGTTCGTCGGAAGCCGTTTTTGCCCCAGGGGTCTCCGGGCTGTGTTCGTTGGGCTTGAACTCCTGCTAGCAAAACCGCCGGGTTGAGGGAAGGGTTCAGGCAGTGCCTGGGCCCTGTGGTCTCTTCCAGGTCAGTGTATGGCATTTCCTTCCCCTTGCCACAGACACCTGGGAGCATGTCTGCACGTGGAGAACGACTTTCCCGTGGGAGGCCGGTTTTTGTCAAACGGGTCCCAGTGCAATGCTCCTCTCTTTTCACTCCTGCTGCCAGAAGCCCAGGGAGGATGGGTGGGCTTAGAACATGGCTGGGCACTGGGGTTTCTTCCAGAGAAGTGGAGGGCATTTGCTTTACCTTGCCACAACCACTTGGGATAGGGTCTGCACCTCAGGAAAACTGTTTCCGTGGGAAGCCGGCTTTTTACAAAGGGGTCTCAGGGCCGTGGGCCTCGGGTGTCCCTCCGGCTCCCCAAAGCACAGCGACGAGGTGAGGCGCTTAGACCATGCCTGGGCAATGTTGTTTCTTACACCTGGGTGTGTGGCATTTTGTTGAGCTGGCTAACCCCACTTGGGATAGGTGTTTCACAGCGAGCACCTATTGTTCGTCGGAAGCCGTTTTTGCCCCAGGGGTCTCCGGGCTGTGTTCGTTGGGCTTGAACTCCTGCTAGCAAAACCACCGGGCTGAGGGAAGGGTTCAGACTGTGCCTGGGCCCTGTGGTCTCTTCCAGGTCAGTGTATGGCATTTCCTTCCCCTTGCCACAGGCACCTGGGAGCATGTCTGCACGTGGAGAAAGACTTTCCCGTGGGAAGCCGGTTTTTGTCAAACGGGTCCCAGTGCTCTGCTCCTCTCTTTTCACTCCTGCTGCCAGAAGCCCAGGGAGGATGGGAGGGCTTAGAACATGGCTGGGCACTGTGGTTTCTTCCAGAGAAGTGGAGGGCATTGGCTTTACCTTGCCACAACCACTTGGGATAGGGTCTGCACCTCAGGAAAACTTTTTCCGTGGGAAGCTGGCTTTTTGCAAAGGGGTCTCAGGGCCGTGGGCCTCGGGTGTCCTTCCGGCACCCCAAAGCACAGGGACGAGGTGAGGGGCTTAGACCATGCCTGGGCAATGTTGTTTCTTACACCTGGGTGTGTGGCATTTTGTTGAGCTGGCTACCCCCACTTGGGATAGGTGTTCCACAGCAAGCACCTATTGTTCGTCGGAAGCCGTTTTTGCCCCAGGAGTCTCCGGGCTGTGTTTGTTGGGGTTGTGCTCCTGCTAGCAAAACCGCCGGGTTGAGGGAAGGGTTCAGACTGTGCCTGGGCCCTGTGGTCTCTTCCAGGTCAGTGTATGGCATTTCCTTCCCCTTGCCACAGGCACCTGGGAGCATGTCTGCACGTGGAGAAAGACTTTCCCGTGGGAAGCCGGTTTTTGTCAAACGGGTCCCAGTGCTCTGCTCCTCTCTATTCACTCCTGCTGCCAGAAGCCCAGGGAGGATGGGAGGGCTTAGAACATGGCTGGGCACTGTGGTTTCTTCCAGAGAAGTGGAGGGCATTGGCTTTACCTTGCCACAACCACTTGGGAGAGGGTCTACACCTCAGGAAAACTGTCTCCGTGGGAAGCCGGCTTTTTGCAAAGGGGTCTCAGGGCCGTGGGCCTCGGGTGTCCCTCCGGCTCCCCAAAGCACAGGGACGAGGTGAGGGGCTTAGACCATGCCTGGGCAATGTTGTTTCTTACACCTGGGTTTGTGGCATTTTGTTGAGCTGGCTACCCCCACTTGGGATAGGTGTTCCACAGCAAGCACCTATTGTTCGTCGGAAGCCGTTTTTGCCCCAGGTGTCTCCGGGCTGTGTTCGTTGGGGTTGTGCTCCTGCTAGCAAAACCGCAGGGTTGAGGGAAGGGTTCAGACTGTGCCTGGGCCCTGTGGTCTCTTCCAGGTCAGTGTATGGCATTTCCTTCCCGTTGCCACAGGCACCTGGGAGCATGTCTGCACGTGGAGAAAGACTTTCCCGTGGGAAGCCGGTTTTTGTCAAACGGGTCCCAGTGCTCTGCTCCTCTCTATTCACTCCTGCTGCCAGAAGCCCAGGGAGGATGGGAGGGCTTAGAACATGGCTGGGCACTGTGGTTTCTTCCAGAGAAGTGGAGGGCATTGGCTTTACCTTGCCACAACCACTTGGGAGAGGGTCTACACCTCAGGAAAACTGTCTCCGTGGGAAGCC